>NW_017728886.1:115189495-115204592 GCF_001723895.1 Crocodylus porosus
AATTGGATGCTTATCTTGCTGGGATCCTATGACCCCAGCTGACTTCCTGCCCTTTGGGCAGGGGGCTGGACTCGATGATCTCCCAAGGTCCCTTGCAGCCCTGATGTCTATGAAATCTATGAAAATCACAAAAAGGAAACTTATAAGAAGTGGAAACATGGACAAACATTAAGGGGGAGTATAAAAGTATTGCTCTGGCATACAGGGATGAAGTAAGGAAGGCCAAAGTGTAGTTGGAGTTATAGCTAGCCAATGATGTTAAGGGTAACAAAAGGGTTTCTACAAGTATGTCAGTATCAAGAGGAAGATCAGGGGAAGTGTGGATCCATTACTGAATGGGGGAGGCAACCTTCTGATAGAGAATGCAGAAAAGGCTGAAATAATGCCTTTTTCACCTCTGTCTTCACAAGAAGGTCAACTTTCAGTCTATTGAACCTTGCAGCACAGATTGGGGTGGAGGTGAGTAGCCAGCAGTTGTGAAAGAACAAGTTAAGGACTATTTAGAAAATCTGGACATATACAAATCCATGGGGTGGACAGGATGCACCTGAGGGAGTTGGCTGTTGTCATTGCAGAACTGCTGGCCATCATCTTTGAAAACTCATGGCAATCAAGAGAAGTCCTGGAAAAGGGCAAAGATAGTGCTCATATTTAAGAAATGGAAAAAGGAGGATCCAGGGAACTACAGACCAGTCAGTCTCACCTCAGTTGCTGGAAAAATCATGGAGCAGATCCTCAAGGAATCCATTTCTAAGCACTTGGAGGAAAAGAAGGTGCTTAGGAATAGTCAGCATTGATTTACCAAGGGTGAGTCATGCCTGACTAACCTGATTGCATTCTATGATGAGATGACTCACTCTGTGGATGCAAGGAGACCAGTGGATATGGTATACTTTGATTTAAGCAAGGCTCTTGATATGTTTTCTTACAACATGATCCCAAGATGATCCTGGCCATTATCTGGCCCACCAGTTACTACCCCATGGTCTTAATCCATGTGGGCACTAATGATCCAGCCATGCGGCCAGATGAAGGACTACCAAGCTCTGGGGAGAAAGCTGAAGGAAACGGGGGCACAGGTGGTCTTCTTATCTGTCCTTCCAATGAGTGGACATGGATGACACCATGACACCTGCATCTGGGAGGTCAACATGAGGCTTTGGAAGTGGTGTCTCAAGGCAGGCTTTGGCTTTTTGGACCACGACCCATACTTCAGGACAAGAGACATGCTCAGGTGGGATGGGCTTCACCTCTCCCCCAAAGGTAAGCATGTGTTCCTTTCAGGTTGGCCGATCTCCTCTGGTGGGCTTTAAACTAGGCTTGTTGGGGGAAGGGGAATATGAGGATGGAGGGAGCCATGGAACACTGAACCACGAGCCACCCACAAGAACAGCCCAGCCAAGACAGGCAACGAGCACAAGAAATACCCAGATAAGTGACATGGGCTCAGATAGGGAGGTGGTGCATACACCTGCAGGAGGACTTAAATACTTCTACACTAATGCTCATAGTATGGGGAACAGGCAGGAGGAACTTGCCTTGCTGCTAGCTAATTTAAACCCGGACATAGTGGGGCTCACTGAAACTTGGTGGTACCCTACGCATGACTGGGCAGTAAACATCAAGGGCTATAGGCTGCACAAGAGAAATAGAACAGGGAGGAAAGGTTGGGGTGCAGAGGTGGGAGTCCAAGAAGAGTGGTCGTTCCTTAAGGAGACAATCCTACAAGCCCAAAGGGTGACAATCCCAATGCCAAGGGATTGGGATCAAAGGGGGAAAGAGTGCTCAAAAGCTGCCATGCCTCACCAAAAGCATCCAGGAATGTCTCAAAGCTAAAAAGGAGGCACACAGCCAAGGGAAGGGAGGGGCCATCACCAAGGAGAACTATATCTCCATTGCTCAAGACTGTAGGGGGTTAGGGTTAGGGTTAGGGGGACTGTTAGGAAGGCTAAGGCAGAGATGGAACTGGGACTAACAACCCAGATCAAAGATAACAAGAAGTCCTTTTTTAAATACAGAGGGAGGAAAAAGAAGGTAACGTAGGGACTCTGCGGGACACACTAGGAAATCTGGTGGTTACACCAGATGACAAAGCCAACCTCTTTAACAATTTCTTTGTCTCCATTTTTATGAGCAGGGACTGGGGCATCCCCCCCCACTGGGTTCCCTGATGGACCCAGAGGAGGCACTGCCAAGCCCAGGGTTAGTGAGGACCTAGTCAGGGAACTTCTGGTGGGATTAGACATGTTAAAATCATAAGACCCCAGCCAAGTGCCTATCCAGTGAAGATTTCCAGGGAAGGTGAGAGCCTCTGGGAAGCCTATTCCAGGCTCTAGACACCCTTACAGTGAAAAGGAATCTTTATCTTTCAAATATTGGGTCCTGGGAGTAGGTCTGTGGTTTTAGGGAGAGTCAATGCAAGGTGGTGTTCCAGTTGTTGAGCAGAAGCTATTTTTAGGCATTCTACAATTATGTCTCAAGCACCCTGATTCACCCAGGGACCAGTTTACATAGGAGGGGTTGGTATGAGTACCCTATTGCAACACAATAGGGTATGCCCAGGCAGAAGACACAAAATAGAGATTTGACATTACAAGATGGAAACTTAACATTACAAGATGGAGTCTTGGCATTACTTTGGTTAACTTACAGGACAGGCCTAAATCATACAATATCAATGCAAAACAATTAAAAAAATACAAACACAATAGGAATACAATATAAAACAGTAAAAATCAGTACAAGGATACCAGACCACTATTTACAATATAAAAAGGGGCTTGTCACAATAATGGAATACAATAAACTTAGCTTATCTATGATTACTTATTACTACTTAAAAAGGGATAGAAAGGACAGAGAGAAAGTCAGAAATGGTTGAGGAAGGGGAGGGAATGTTCTGTTGTTTTCTTAAAAGAGAAAAACTGGGGGTTTTTTCTACACAACAACCTGGAAGTTGGGATGGAGTACATGCTCAGCAAGTTTTCAGATGACACCAAGATGGGAGAAGTAGTGGATACACTGGATGGTAGCACTAAGATTCAGAGAAACCTCTACAAAGTGAATGATCAGAACAAAAGAAATCTCATGAGATTCAACAAGGGCAAGTGAAAAGTCCTGGACTTAAGTCAGAACAATCCTGTGTACTGGTACAGGCTGGGCGCTGCCTGGTTAGGCAGCAGCTCTGCAGAAAAGGACCTGGGGGTTAGAAAGGACAATAAGATGGATATTAGCCAACCGTGTGCCCTTTTTGCCAGGAAGGCTAACAGCATACTGGGCTGCATTGGTAGGTGTGTTGTCAGGAGGTCAACGGAAATGATTATTCCCCTCTATTCAGCACTGGTGAGGCCCTATCTGGAGTTCCAGGTTGTTTATTTTTTGGCCCCCCACTACAGAAAGGACATGGACAAATTAAAGACAGTCCAGTGGAGGGCAATAAAAATGGTGAGGAGGCTGGAACACATGACTTAGGGGGAGAGGTTGAGGGAACTCGGCTTATTGAGTCTAGAGAAGAGAAGACCGAGAAGGGATTTAATAGCAGGCTTCAACTACCTGAAGGTGTTGACACTGGATTTTAGGAACCCAGGTTTTATACCTTTGTTTTGGCTGAGCACAACCCTCCAACCAGCCAGAACACCTACCAGTTGAAAATAGGAAAATTTATAGATACAGAGTAAGAACAGAAAAGCAACAATACAAACAATCAAGGAATTCTGTATCTACTAATCCTAGGACAGTCATCAGAGTCAAAGTACATCTTGCCAGGATGCAGGCTCAACTCTGAGGCTCTCTCTCTCAAGTGTCAGGGGTCTGGAGGTGGGATACAGAGGCCCACAGCTCCCTCATGAACCAGTGGGGTTCATGAGATGGTAGAAAATGAGGGTAAGAAGGGACCTCAGGAGGTCATCTAGTCCAACCCACTGCTGAAAGCAGGACAATCCCCAGCTACAGCATCCCAGCCAAGGCTTTGTCTACTTCGGTCTTAAAAACTCCCCAAGGATGAATATTCTACAACCTCTCTGTGTAGTCTGTTTCAGTGTTCCTCCTAGTAAGAATTTTGTTCCTAATATCTAACCTAAACTTCCCTTGCTGCAACTTGAGACCCCTGCTCCTTGTTCTCTCATCTGCCACCACTGACAACAGTCCAGCTCCATCCTCTTTGAAGGCTGCTACTAAATTCCCTCTCAGTCTTCTCTTCTTTAGACTAAATAAGCCCACTTCCCTCAGTCTCACCTCATAAATCTTGTTCCCCAGTCTTCTAACCATTTTTGTTGCCCTCTGCTAGACTCTGTGCAATTTTTCCACATCAGTTCTGTAGTGTGTGGGGGAGGGCAGGGTTCAAAAAATGAACAGAGTACTCTAGATGCTGTGGTGAATACAGGGAAATAATCACTTTCCTTGACCTGCTGGCAACACTTCTGCCAATGCAGCCCAGCAAGCTGTTAGCCTTCTTGGCTAGGTAGAGACAGTCAAAAATCCTGAGGCTGAATCAATTCAGTCTTTGCTGGTTAGGCTAAACTGGACAGATTAAATTGAAACAGAAGTGACAGACATTTTCCTTTGACTTAGGTAATGCAGCCACTTCCTCTTCCTGCTGCTCCTGAGGTCTCTGGGATTTGCAGTCTAGACTTACAGCAGCAGGACTCTACAGGGTTGTTCATTGCTTCCTCTTCCTGCTTCTAGGTGCCTCTGGGATTTGTAGTCCACAGCTGCAGCCAGGTGTAAATTTGAGCGGGAGAAGGGGTGTTTACCTCCTTTGTGGCCCCAGACCCCAACCAGGGTTTGCCTGGGGAGGCAGTCCCTCTGCCTCCCTCCCCCCACAGACTGGGTTGCATCCCCAACTGGGCTTCCTCCCCCCCCACACACACACTTTGTCAGCCAGCCCTTACTGCTCCTGCTAGAGAGCAGAGGGGCATAGCCCTCTCTGCTCTTTAGAGCAAACAGCCCGCTCCAAGGCCGGAAAGCATGCTTTAACTTAAACCAGGAAGGGGTCTGGAACAGAAGTTTCATAAACCAATTTGACCCAAAACAGTTAAGTCTGACACTACATTCAACCACATTTATATTAAACCAGTTTCAGCCATTTTGAAACTGGTTTATGTGCACTGACCTTCTGTTCTGTTACATGTTTAAACCAGTTTCTGATCACTTAAACACAAAGTTTTATGTGTAACTTCTGTTCCTAGCCTTTTGCAACAAGGGCATATTGTTGGCTTATATTCACTTATTGTCCACTGTAAGCTCCAGGTCCTTTTCTGCAAAGCTGTTGCTCATCCAGTCAGTCCCAGCATCTCCCTGTGCATGGGATTGTTCTGTCCTAAGTGCAGGACTTTTTACTTGTCCTTGTGAACTTCATGAGTTTTCTTTTGATCCAATCCTTCATGTTGTGGTTAGCTCTTTGAATCTTAGCACTACCATCCAGCATATCCACTACTCCTTACCAGCTTGGTGTCATCTGCAAACTTGCTGAGGATGCATTCCATCATGTCTTCCAGGTTGTTGATGAACATACTGAACAAAACCAGTCCCAGGACCAAGCCCTGGGGCTCTCCACTTGATATCAGATGCCAATTAGACATCAAGTCATTGATTACTATACTTTAAGTCTGACAGTCCAGCCAGTTTTCTACCTTTGAGGATGTTATTTCAGCCTCTTGTGGTGAATATAGTGTGAACTGGATGAACTAGGAGTATGGGTACTATAAGCAAAATACTACAGATATGTTTATTTCAAGGTTAGTGTTTTAAGATTTTCTTCTTACTTCCATGTGCTCTGGGAAAGCAGAGTCTGAAAGTATGGAGGCAGGGAAGAAGTTGGGCGGGGGGAGAAGAGGACAAAGGGGCTACCTGCTCCCCAAGATTTATTTTCCATGCTGGAGCAGTGGGAGGGGTGACAAATTCAAGGAAAACCTCCAATAACTAGATTCTGTATCTAGAAATATATATAAAATTCATACATTTTCCATACATAGGGTCAAATTATTATTATCTTATAACCATGGTGATCTTATATTCAAGTAAATATGGTACTTGTTTGAGTCTCTTCCTCACTTTCTACAGTCCAACTACCTCAGACTCTGGCCCTACCCAAGACTCTTCTCTCCTCCAGTTCCTCTAATCCCAGATGCTTTCAAGTCCTCCTTACAATCCTCTCTGAAATAGCCCTTTTCATAATACCCCATCTGACTACTCTGTTTTGAGCTCAGACCCAAGCCATTGCCTCAGCTGGCACTAAATGAGCAATCAAGGAAAACAATATCCTGAGGAAACAGGCCCCACCCATTCAAACCTTTAAAGACATACCTCAGGCAGCAGTGTGCTGTTTGGGCAAAGATACTGGTGTGTACTCCTTTCTCCTTCACAGGTCCTTCACTCTATGCTTACCTAAAACTGTTTTTGACTCCCAGCCTCCATTATACTCCTGAGTTATCTTGAACTTTGGCTTAGTCTTCCATTTTACCCTGAACTTTTGTCTTGAATCAATGGCTCTTGCCTTACTGGAATCCCTGGCTTTGACTGCTGTCCCATTGTAAACCCAATTTTTGGATTTTGCTCTACTAACCAGATGATCTTCTCTGGGTGCCCTATTCCCTGTTCCTTACCCCTTAATGCCAATCCAGAAAAAAACAGATCTTGCCCAGAAATGTTATTTCTATTAGTTACTTTTACTTAAACCACCAGCATGTCATAGGAGTTTAGATAGGCATATGAACTCTGGATACCTATCACTCATCCCTAGAATTAATAAGGAAACTGACTATTATGTTGCTAAGCAACTGCAATCTGGTTCTGAAACTCTCAATTCAATAGCAGTATATTAAGGTGAGTGCATGCCTGAAAGCAAAGATGCATTTAAGGAATAAATATGTTCTGTGTGTCTGAGGGTTTTCATAGAGTTTAAAGTCAGAAAGGACCATTACACTATCTTATTGACTTCCTGTACATCACAAACAATAACATTTTACCCATTACTCCTGTACTGAGCCCACAACTATGTTTGACTAAAGCACACCTTGTGTTTAACTAGATTATATCTTCCAGAAATGCATCAAGTCTGTGAAGACATAAAGAAACAAACAATCAAACAAAAATCCACCATTATGCTTGATAGTTTATTTAAATGGTTAAAGGGCTAAATGGTCACTCACTTTTCAGGATGGAGATTGGACAAAAGCAGGGTCGTAAAGGAACTTATACTAGCCCCCATTTTGTTCAGCATTTTCATCAATGACTTGGGCATGTTAAATGCAAAATTTCACAAATGACACCAAATTATTCTGGGTAATCAAATCCTAAATTGACAGAGAGGAGCTGCAGAAAGATCTCACCAAGTTACATGAGTGGGTAAAAAAAGAGGCAGATCTTCAGTGTCAACAAATGCAAGATAATGCACCTAGAGAAAAATAACCTCTATTATGTCTACAGTGATGGTTTCTGAAATGGCTAAGAATCAGGAAAGAGACCTTGCAGTCATTGTAGAAACTTCTCTAAAGACATCAACTCAATGTGCAGCAGCAACCAAAAAATGTGCATAATTAAGAAAGGAATAGAAAACAAAATGGAGAACATAATCATGCCCTTATACTAATCCATAGGGCTGTGCAAAGCTTCAGATCATGATTTGGATTTGGAGATGATCTGGATGATTCAGAGGCCAAATCTATGAATCTGAATTGAATCATGGGAAGGTTTAGGGTTTATGAATTGATTTGGAGCTGCCAAAATTTGGAAAACATTTGGAGATTCAGCCATAGGGTATAATGGGGAATCAATGAAATATCTATAACTTTGTTGCCTTTTGCTTGACAAGTTTCAAGGTGATAGGTGCAGGAGTTTCTGGGAAACTGCACCCCAAAGTTCTGAAAGCAAAACTCATGTCAGTTAAGCCACAGTCAGGTCAAAACTTCAGAGATGGTAGCCCCTGGTGAAGCCACAAAGCCTTCCAAGTTTCAAGGAGACAGGTGCAGGGGTTTAGGGTAAACTGCACCTGAAGCTGTGGACAAACAAAACTCGTGACATGGGTGACACTGTGGCAGGGTGAAAGCTGCAGGCCTGCTAGGCCCTTCTGAGGCCACAAAGCCTGCTAGTTGTCAAGGACATAGGTGCAGGGGTTCTGGGTTCTGAGGCCCTGCACCTCTAGCTGCTGACAGGCAAAACTTGTGACATGGGTGCTTGTGCTACTGTGTCTGTCTTGGGAAGCGGAGGGGTGGGGGGTAGGGGTTGAAGTTACTGAAAGCTTGGCTGCTAAGCTACTGTGTTACCAATCAATCATGATTCACTCAGGGACCAGCTCAATACACAGTAGCTAGCTAATGTAATGTGTTAACAAGCAAGTATTAACACCTACAAAACCACAGACTAGCAAGAGGAAATAATCAATACAATCAACTGCCCCAAGACAGAGACAGTCTGTTGCACAAGCACCCATGTCATGAGTTTTGCCTGTCAGCAGCTTGAGGTACAGTTTCCCCCAAACACCTGCACCTATCTACTTGAAACTTGGCAGGCTTTGTGGCCTCTGCAGGGGCTACCATCCTTGCATGTTTCATTCAAATTATAAATATTTAATTGATTCCCCATTATACCCTATGGCCAAATCTCAGAATTGGTTCTGAAGGTTCGGAGCTGATTCGGCTGAATTGAAGTGAGAAACTGACTAGGAGCTCTGAATTGAATCACTGGCATCTGAATCAGCTGAATCGGAACCCAAATTGAATAGTTACCTATTCACATAGACCTACTAATCCATGGTGCTCCCAGATTTTAAAAACTGTGTAAAGTTTTGGTCTCCATGGATGTGTCTACACGTGCATTAGATTTGGGAGCAGTTTATTCTCTACTTTGCAATAAACAGCCTTGTGTGGATGCACCCTGGGTGTCAAAAAAGTTGTAGAAGAATTAGAAAAGGTAAAGAGAAAGACAACCATAGGGTGCCTGTAAATGACCACAGAGGTGACTGTAATTACAGTGCATCAAAGCAGACTTGATTCTGCTGGAGTGTGGTAATTATCACCCTCCAGCCAGCCTCTGCATCTCATCTATCAGTATCCCCACACTTCAAAATGGCAGCGGGGGCACTTTAAAACTAAAGTTCATTCAACAAGCTTTAGATAAAGAGTCCCCACCATTATGTTGAAGTGTGGGGATGCTTATGCAAGAGATGCTTTGTGTGCTTTAATTAGAGTGGCTTTTGAAACCTCTAATTAAAGCTCTCCTCACCACCCCCAAGAGTAAGTATGAAAATGTCCAAAATGATCTGGAGCATAGAGCAGTTGTCATACCAGGAGACAATGAAAAGGCTAGGACTTCTCAGTTTGATGTCGGGGATATGACAGAGGTCTATAAAATCATGAAGGGTATGAACCTAGTGAACAGGCAAGTTGTTTACCCAGAATACCAGAACTTGGAAGCACCCACTGAAAGTAATAGGACCAGGTTTAAAACTAAGATGAGAAAGTTGCATAATACATAGTTAACAGGAGATGGTAGAGGCTGATAACATAGACAGGTTCAAAAAAGGAGTAGATAATTTCATGGATGATAATGTTTACTCTGGAATTCATAGTTTCTAGGGTCGGAAGGGACCAGAGTAGATCATCAAGTCCAACCCCCTGCCATGGCAGGAAAGAGTACTAGGGTCAAATGACCCCAGCAAGGTGTACATCTAGCCTCCTCTTAAAGACCCCCAGGGTAGGACCCAGCACCACTTCTCTTGGAAGTTGGTTCCAGATCCTAGCCACCCTGACCGTGAAGTAGCGCCTCCTGATATCTAGCCTAAGAATCTCTAAGACAATAATAGTTGATGTCAGAGGGTACTGAATAGGGGATAGATCATTGTAGATATATGGGATTCAATGCTCTCCTTCTCTAGCATCCATTTTTGCTGCTGTCAGAGACAGGATTGTTTCCAACTTGGAAAGATTGTGGGCCAATACCCACCAAGTAAAACTATAAACCTCCCTCAAAAAGGGAGGCTATTGGGAAAGTGGCAACTGCATTCTGAGGACAAATGATAACAAAATAGGGATGGGAGTGGAGGTCAAAGGTTCAGAATGAGTGTACCAGGGGACAACTCCAAGCAGAGTACACTGTACAGTGCCCAGTGGCCCTCAAATGAATCCTAAGATCCTGTGGATACTGCGTAGTGAAATTGCTCAGAGGTGTGAGCAAACGAGAGACAGGAAAGTGGCCCTGCAGACCTCAAGGAACTGCCCAGCCAGATCCTCCTTCCTGGTGAAAGAGATCACTAGCTTGGCTAGGGCCAGGAGGAGGTTGACCAGGAGGTCCTGGGACTTGGTGGGGTCACAGATGGGGAGCACACAAATAAACAGTTGTGGGGAGTAGTGCAGCCAGAATCTAAGCAAGAGGTTCTGGAGGAGCCAGTGAAGGGGCTGCAGCCTGGTGTACTCCAGGTAGGCATGTACCTGGGTCTCCCTCTGCTCACAGAAGGGGCAGGTGTTGGGGCTGTCTGTGAACTGCGCCAGATACCTGCCAGTGGCAATGGCTCTGTGGAGGAGCTGCCTAGCTGAAAAGCCCAGTGGTTCACGGGATCAAGGCAGAGTATATGTTTATAAACTGGGGACACTTGTTCTTGCTGATCATGTCCTGCCCCTTGGAGTCCAGGTGGGATGTGAGGACAGGACTGTCAGAGACAGGATACTGAACTATATGGACCATACGACTAAGGAGTGCATCCTGTCTTTTTGCCAAGGTATGCCATTATGTTCCCTATTTTCTTTTCAGACTCACTGCTCTCTAGGATTCAGTTCCCCATGGCTTGAGTTTCTTGGCCTTAGATGTACAACTATGCATTTTACTCTACCAAAAAACAACTTGAAGAGGCAATTTGACCTTAACATTAGGGAGGTGACTTTATCTCTCTCTATAAGTGGCCCAGAAAATTAACCAGTTCTTCAAAAGCTGTTCAAGGACGTTACTTAAACATATGTATCCCACATGCATGCATGTGTGCACACATGTGTGTGTCTGTGTGTGTATTTTTTAACAAACTTAAATTATTAATGGACTGGAAAGTATTCCATCCTCATACAAATATCATCCTGGTTCATTTAAAATAAAGAATAAAAATACATATTGAGTATTCTTGCCTTGTATGTATCATCTTCATCTGGAAATGGATATGTCCCCAATGGGTGTTTATACACATGCTCCAGGAGTGGGAGTGGGAGGTGCTTTAATTAGAGTGGCTTGGAGAGCAGCTATAATTAAAGTGTCCAGAACATCATGTGTATCGGTGTCTCCACACTAAAAAAATGGTGGTGGATGTGCTTTAACAAAGGTCTAACTTTACAGCTGGTTGGATCTTTTTATGGTGTGATACTGTGCAGCCTGTTAATTACACAATCATTTTAACATGTAGAAGGGGACTCTGGTACCTCTATACCACATGGACATCTACCATTAAATGTGTTCAAGGAAACTCCAGTGCTATCCAGTTCTTCACAGGAATTGTTTATCTTTGGATAAATCTCAAACACCTAAGAAAAATATATTCAAAGAGATATTAGCATTATCTGTTTGTTCTATTTATAATATATTATAATGTTCTATGATTATTTCTCCATGATAAATAAGAATGTAGAAAGAAACAGCGTTCCCAATTTCATTTAAACAGCGTTCCTAATTTCATTTAATAAAAATGTTTTTCAGATGCTAGTTTTTCATTTTACTATCCAGCTCCTAGACACACATACATTAAATGATAAAGCATGTGGTTTTTTCAAACTAATGGCAGTTAATAATCTGTTTAAAGCCCCCTTTACATCTAGTTATACATACCCATTAAATTATTACCATTGCTATTGTTATTATTAGTGTTATTGTTACTACTAATATTATTATAGTTATTATTAAAATGGCTGATAATGCAGCATAAGCACATTGCTTAATTAACAATATACTTCTTATATTTGGCTCCAGTTATGTATACTGAAGAAAAGCATACAAAATATTTTTATTTTTTACATTATATTGACTATATTTCTTATGCAAGACTACCAGTCATGTATTGACCTTCTACCCCTGCCTTCAAGTTGCACTTTCCATAAAAAAGGCCTGTGAGCTTTCTTCAGTATATTTGTTTGGGAAACAGATAATTCAACAAAGCCTAACCAATTCATTGTCTTAGTATATACTCAGAGGTTCCTCAAAAAAGTGCATGACCAAGGAAGTTGTGGGTGAAAATTCATGCTGTGTCATTTGAAAGTTATATTCCCCCATAGTTGTAGAAAGGTCCCAAATATAAACTGTACCCCCAGTGACATAACACATTTCTTATAATGCCTCTCATTTAGACAGGTATTCCAAGTTATCAGGAGAATTTGACATTTGTCACTCCAATGCCTTCTATGGAGCACCTCCTGAATTACCATATTTACTTGAATCTAAGATGACCCTGACTTTAAGCTTACCCCTCCCAGTAATCAGATTTTATACATGGAAAATGAATACATTTGTTATAATTTTACATGTATAGATTCTAATTATTGAGGGTTCATCTTTAATTCAAATGAAGTTTCATTTCTATCTGGGAGACATTTTACAGTCTTTGCATTTTCCTTTGCCTGAGGAAGGGCGCTTGAGCCTGAAAGCTTGCAAATAAAGAAGTTTTTGCAACTATCTAGCTGGTCTAATAAAATATATCACCTCTACCTCATGACTGATTCCTCCTGCTGCCCAGGGGGTGGGGGGGTAGTGTGGGGCAGGTGGTGTGTGAAGATCAAACTTCTTTCCCCCAGCTTGTTCCTGCTTCCTTGACATCTATGTCCCCTGCCTGACCCCACCCCCCCAGAGCCTGCTTCTCTTCCTCCAACATCACTACTACTCCTATGCCCCCACTCATCCAGGCTCTGCTTTCTTCCCTCCAGCCTTTACCTCACCCTCTTCCCATCCCTTACCTTCGCTCCACATGGAAGGCCATCCCTGTTCTAGTCTAGGGCACTAAGGAAGGCCTTAGCCCACCATGTGTAGCAGTGTAGGCTGAACACCGCTGCTGTGGAGCCAGGTTGGGGCCATGATCAGTGCCCCAGGTTGCAGTGTGTATGGAACCTGCCAGCATGAAGCAAGCATAAGGTGGGGAGAGAGAAAGGAAGGTGGAGGAACAGAGCCTGTGGGAGGTAGGTGTGGAAGATGGGGATGGACAGAGATGGTAGGCAGAAGGTGGGGGGTAGGCAGCAGCTATGGCTGTAGCTCTGATCCTGGGTAGGGGCTAAAGCCCAAGGTGCAGCAGCTGCCTGCCCCCATCCAACTACCCTTTTAATTGATTCTAAGATTTGGGTTTCCCCACCACCATGTAAAATGAGGGGAAAAAAACTCATCTTAGAATTGAGTAAATAAGGTACATCACTTGGAATGAAAGTGGAGAATCAGTCCACTATGTTTAAGTATTCTTTATTGGCTATTTCATCCCATTCAACAGAAAAACCTACAAGAAAGGTATGGATGTAAATTTCTTTGCAAAGTGGTGAATAATGTCTCCCACAACTAAAACCAGGACCTTGCCAAGTCTTTCTTAAGTGTTTAAAGGTTTTGAGGTCAATGGGGTAATTTATTAATTTGAAAGTAAGGATCTTTATAAGTCTTTGCAAGAGCAGAGCCATAAACCAGGGATGAATTTTTATCCTAATGTCTTCTGAGGTCTGTATTCTTAAGTTTATTATAGAGAAAAAACAGAAAAAAACTATTTTCAGATTAAAGACTGAACAAAGAATGATTCTGCAATTTGTCTCATTCTGTTTCTTTTTGCTGTGTATCTTCATCATTATTACCTTATTTACCAGTAAATCAGGGGAAAGGCTAATTTTTGCAATATACAATTTTCCACACTGATTTTAGACTAACACTTTGCAAAAAAACCAAAAAAGACCCACAAAAAGACCAAGCATTTTTTAAGTGCTGCCATTTGTTGAGGTTAGTCATGGAATGTTTAGGAGGTTTCACAGTCATGAAAATTACACTGACACTCACTGGGGAGGGCTTATGAAAGGTGATCATGCAAGATAATTTTTACACTGGGAAATATTGAAAGAAGTTTATAAGAAAAAGCAGCAGACCGCAATATGTAATTCTCTTAAGCAATAATAAATTGCCCATATAGAATTAATGATCTCCAGACATTTCTTTTAAAAGACTTGAAAAGAACTAATTAATGGAGCACATTTCAAGCTAAGCAAATTGCAATGATAAATGGGATTACTGGAAGCTATAAATGCAATTCGTAACTGAAGAAAAAGAGCAAAACATCACTCAGAACATTAAGAAATGCAATTAAGCAAAACATTTGGAAGCACTTAATTACATCTGCAGAGGATAGTAAAGTGGGATCTGGTGTCTTGCATTAGTAGCAGTATCAAACCTTCAGAAAATTGCTTAAGCATAAAGAAAGATGACCATTTTCTGTCAGGACAACATCTAATTTGACATGTAAGCAAAATATTCCTTAATAGAAAAATTATGCAAACATATGAAAAAGGATACAAATTCTTAGCAATTATGAAATTTAAACCAGAGGAAGAAAAGAAATAACAGGGTAACATATACTTGCCTTTCTATCTAGCTTAATCTTTCAGAACAATGAACATATGCCAAAACAGAACCAGAAGAAGGAATACTGGTTGGAGTCTACAACAGTTCTGACTTGACCCTGCAAATGGCCAAAATCTGATACCAATCAAGCAACACACTTAAGTACCAGTGTAGTTCCAGCATCTTCAGCCTAGCTTGCAATATTTCCCCTTAAAGTCTAAAAATAACTGAGCAACTAGGGCCAGATCCAACTCCCTTTCACCCCCCACTCCAAAAAAAATATACACTCTAATCCTTTCCCCTTGTCCCTCTAAAATTTCATAGATTTCATAGACATCAGGGCTGGAAGGGACCTCGGGAGAGCATCGAGTCCAGCCCCCTGCCCAAAGGGCAGGAAGTCAGCTGGGGTCATAGGATCCCAGCAAGTTCAGCATCCAATTTACTCTTGAAGGTGTTCAAAGTAGGTGTTTGAACCACCTCTGCTGGCAGACTGTTCCAGACCTTGGGGGCTCGGACAGTAAAGAAATTCTTCCTTATGTCCAGCCTGAAATGG
>NW_017728886.1:115204603-115227520 GCF_001723895.1 Crocodylus porosus
CCGGGAAGCAGCAGACTTCCCAGGCTAAGGGGTCAGGGCGGCAGATTGCCCCCTCAGTCCCCCACAGGATGGAGTCTCCCACAACAAACACCTTTCGTTTTGTCTTGGGGAAAGCGGGGGCAGTATCTGTGGTTGAGCCTGGGTTGCCTGCGGGAGCTGGCAACTGAGCAGTCTCTGCTGGGGCTGCAAGAGGTGCAAACCTGTTCCTAAGCTCCGGTGAGGGAGGGCCCTTGGTGCGGTGGGCCTTAGGGCCATTGACCACCTTGGTCCATGCCCCTGACTGGGCAGAGCGGGAGGTCCCAGAGTCCTCCTTAGTCCTGGAGGGAGACGGTGCTCTACCCTGTGGCTCCCAGGGGAGAAGGGCCTGGCAGTAGGAGTCTATCTCCTGCTCGCAGTCCCTGATGGCACGCAGTCTCTGGACTGTGGCCTTGAGCTCATCCAGCTGGTGCGCCAGAGACCCCAGTAGGGAGCAGACCCCGCAAGGGGAGGTAGCCATGCTCCGAGGCACCAGTTCCTGAAAAAGGGACAGGCAGCCCCCACAGCCAAGAACCAGGGGCTCCGTCTGTGTGGAGCCCAGAACCATGGGCTCCGTCTGGGTGGCCGTCTTTGAGGTGCCCAGTGGGGGGGCCGCAGATCCCAAGGGGACCCGAGGGCTGCGGCGCGTGCCCGTCCATGTCATGCCTCTGGTAGGCTGGCCACAGCTGGGACTGACTACTCTGGGAGGGTCGCAGGCAGGGTCTCATGCCCTCCCACGCCCTCTCCTCTGCGAACTCCGTGCTAACTCGAGCGCCTGTTTACGCAGCCTGTTCATGTGGCTCCGGTCACATGGCTCCCTGGGGGGCTGGGCCAAGTACTTCATTTAATAATAGACTTAAATGCCTACACTTTAAGACCTGAAGTACCTAACTTAAAGGATTCTGATCCTTGGAGTGGAATCTACAACCCCTTATAAGATGCCTATGCTTGCTATTCATTTCCTAACAAAAGTTGCCACCTCAGAAGAAGATCTGGTGAAGTACCCACCAGATCAAATATGTACTGAGCTACAGGGAGGCATGTCTTTCCACTCAGCATCCACAGCTCAAAATGTTTTCGTGAAGATGGGAAACTTTGCCTGTCCTTGAAAAGCAGTGAAGGGGTTTTTTTATTGAGCGGGGGGTTGTTTGTTTTTTTTAACTATTATTTTCAAAGGCAGCTGGAATAGGAGAAGGTACTGCCCCCTTTATAGAACATTTACTGAGAAATCTGGATAATGTTCCTGCCTCAGTTCTGTCCCCAGGTCCCGCACCCAAACAAGTACATCAATCACCAAGTTACTGAGTAGTCTAGAAAGAGGCATACCTCCTTTCTAAAGTGACCACTGGTCTTTTTTGTTGCCAGAAAGAGAAATCAAGGAGCATGTCCCTTCAGCTCAGCAGCTGGAGCACTCATTTGCAAGTAGGACATCTTGTCCCTAGAACAGTTTCTATCTATCCACTGACTATTCTATATATAAAAATGTCAGTGTCTGTCTGTAATGCTCTGGGAGGCCCCTGATTGGTTGTCTTGACATCCAGTCACAATGCTTACTTAAACAACCAATCAGAGTGCACTGCAAAGAATGACAGGGACAGAGTGGACAGCAGAGTGCTGCCATGAGGTGGGGACTGAGGGGATGGAAGGTGGGGCCAGGCCAGTGCCACTGGCCTTGTCCACCACCCCTGGGTCTTCTCTTGAGGTGATGGCAGCATGGGGTGCTTTTGGAGGGGGATGGAGGGGAAGGCAGGGGAAGGTCCTCCCCCCGACTCCTGGGAGGTGGTGGTAGCATGGGGCAGTGGGTGGCAGTGGTGTCTGCCATGTGCAGGCTTTTTCCCCTCTTCCCTGAATCTGGGGAAGCTTGCACGTGACAGCCACTGCCACCACCCACTGTCCTGTGCTGCCTCCATTCTGGGGACAAAGCAGGGCTGAACGTGAAGCAGCAGCAGCACGGGGTGCTGGGTGGCAGCAGTGGCCACTGTGTGTAAGCTTCCCCCTTGCATTGTCCCTCTGCTATTGGGAGGTGCAGGGCTGGACACAGATTAGGGGAAGTGAGTTGGTGGCACGGGGCCAGATGTGGACCAGCAGTGACATGTGGTGGTGGGTGGTGGTGGCAGCTGTTGCATGCAATCCCCCTCCCCCTGCTTCTGGGAGGTGGTGGCAGTATGGGGTGATGGATGGTGGTGCTCTGTCCCTGCCTCCCCCCGCCCATCTTTCTTGATGGGCAATTTGCTAGTTTAGTATAAAATACATAAAGGGTTCTGGAAACAGGGACCAACATAAAGGGCTCTCTCCACCCAGCTGAATACTCTAGAGAGTCTCTTCATCCCATTTTTTTTTCTGTACAATAAAATAACTTCAATTGGAGGGGTGTACAGTGACTCCATCCCTCTCTTCCATCAGGAATAGCATATAGCCTGACTATGGAGGTCTTGTGGGAGATCACATTCCTAATCGCTGAACCTCCACTTATTTTTATTACTATATTTTTGAGGCAGAGTAGCTACAACTGAATGTAATATTCTTGGTACCATTGAGTTGCATATTAGTATGAGCCTATCTTCAATAGGATTTCCCATTTCATTCTTTGTACATTAAGTCTTTCTCTTTATTAATGTTTTGAAAGGTGCTATATGTTGAGCAAAGGTCTTCATTGAACTGCATATAATAATACCTACAGTGAGTGGGTTCTCTCAGTTTAGAATCCAGTAAGTGGTGGATATGTTACAGCAGAAGGGAAGAAACGCCTCAAATGAGGGGTTAGATTATTTATTAATGGAAAAGCAATTGCATTGAGTGTATCCCTAGGTTTTTGCTTATTTTACACTGTGCTTCAGGCATGTTTGGCTATATTTTCTTCCTCTTCTTTTTTCACTAGCAATTTGTGAGACTTAAACTTATTGCTAAGAATGGAGAGGAGAAGCTTCTTGAAATGAATGTCATTCTAGGAATAAGTCATCCAGGAAATGCTGTTCAAGGGTTTCACTGCCAGTGCTTTTTTTTAATACAGACATTTTAATATAGACATTTTTGTGGCATATATCACTAACACCCAAAGCATGCCCTCAGAATGGGCTACCATCCCTGCTGTTTTCATCCAAATCTACCAAAAATGACAAAGTTATAGGTATTTCAGTGATTCCCCATTATAGTCTATGGCCGAATCACTGAATCTCTCCAAATCAGCACCAAATCTTCCAGAGCCAATTCAGCCAAATCAGTTCAGGGCAGTGATCCAAATCTCTGAATCAAATCACTGTCTTCCGAATTGGCCAAATCTGAATCAAATACTTCCCTATTCACAGTTACTGCAGAATATCTGATACGTTATATAAATACCCTACCCTCTCTTACCTTCTTGTGACTAGTTCATGAGCTCACAGTCTTTGGGCGTGGGCCCATGTAAAAACTGAACCATTCTAAAATGTTACAGATTAGAAACCAGTTTACAATTGTTGCAGGACAGGGGGTAGACACACATAGCAACTGAACTATTCTCAAATGGGTGAGTTTGGGGGACATGTTTGCACACATGCTTTGGAGGTCCCAGTGGGTGGTTAACTTGGCATGGGGAAATTTTGACTTTTCTGCTTTCTCTGCCTTGAACTGAATGTTTCAGCATACTTGCTTGACTTGGGGTGCTCAGGAGGGTTGTGGGGAGGATTGCTTGCACCAAGATGTTGGGTTCCCAGGGCCTGGGGAGTGGAGGAGAGCAAAAAGTGGGAATGTGGTTGAGTAAGGACATAGGTCGTTATTAGAGACAACTTATTTTGAAAAAAAATAGTACATGGGAGTTAACTGATAAAAAATGCCAACAAAAGGGGGAAAAATAGGGACAACAGAGTTTGGGCCATGTACCCGAGTGGCCAGTTATAGCAGTAGGATGCACTGAGGGGGACAGGGTGCAGGTGGATGTAGACGTGATACAGTGTGGGGTGCCTGGAGGACTGATCAGACCATTACAAAACACTTGTTGTCCACATGTAACATAGACTTGTTTCACAGTGAATCAGTTCAAAAGAGTACCTGACTTTCAAGATACTTTCGAACCATTCCAGGCATCTTTAAACAGGTTTGCATATCTTTCCATTTCAAATTAAAAGTGCATTTAAGATAGTTTAATTATTATGTGTATTTATCTTCTCAGTAACATTTTGGAGTTCATTTTAAAAAGGAAAAAGCCTCTGAATCTTATATAATATCTAGCACCAATTGTTCTTAAATGCTCCTTTTCTTATAGTGGCTACGGAAAGATCAATCACAAGAAGTATGGAAAGACTTAAAGAATTGTAAAGGACTTCATAAGATTTAGGTTCAATTCTTATTTAATTTTTAATATATAATGAAAGTCTTCCATATATTCAAATATTTATCTTGTTCTCCTTTTTTACAAGCAATCTAGTGTCAAAACTAGCTTGCCCTCATAGATACCATTTAATTCGTGTTTATTTCAGTTTCTAAAAATAGTCTTGAAAAAAGTGTTGTCTGAAAACCCAAGTAGTTTTGACATAAATTGCAAAAACTGATAATCATCCTTCCCCAAGGCTCTATCAGCAAGTTAACTTCAAAATGCCACTGTGTGACTACTGTTATAGCAGCTTTTACAGTAATTAAGACACTTGAATAGATACTGCTGTGAATACACTTCATAGGGCTCACAAAGTGCTAAATGCCCATCAGAAACAATTTACAATTACTGTGCATTTATTTTTCTGAGGATCAGTATGGGACTCTCTGGACTTATTTGCTATAGAAGAATGATACCGGATTCCTGTTGGTTTATTTTCAGCTACATGACACTAGCAGACAGGATTCAGGCTGGTTTGTTTTAATTAGTTATTAAGCTAATTATGACACATGGTTTGCTTGCGTGGTTTTAAAGATCTTATACATATCTTAATCATACAATGAGAAGATGCTTTGGCCACCTTAAGTCTGTCTGATGGTTCAATTTAAGTACCCGCAGTCAAGAGAATTCATTTTTGTTTCCTATATAGAATGGAGGTTTAGTTTCCTGGTTTGTCTCATTGGTATTATAATTCAAAGCCAATCAACAGATTAGTGCTTCAGATGCACATTTAAAATCACAGGATACTCACATAATTGTAATGGGTTGAAAGTTTTATGTTTTTACAATTATATTTTGTAATGCCTAACGAACAATAATTATTCTCTCAAAAGGGATCATTTACAGAGGAAGGAATTGAAACTAACAAGTTGGATTCTAATTAGGGGTAAAATACTTTGCAGATTAAATGGTCTTCAAAATCCATCCCTTAATTTAGATCAACACTAAAGGTACAAATTCTGCAGTCCTTTTTGGCCTGATCTTTTGTCATCTTTTCCCTTCATTTCTCGTCAAGCCTCTCAAACCAAAATGTAGTTGTTAGAAAGTCTTCTCTTCCAAATGTTTCAATGGAAGATCTCCCTTCCGTTCAAGTTTTCATAAGTGACCATCTGCTTAAGGCCATTAACCTCCTTCACTAACTTTTCCTTATCTACTTACAGTTCTATGATGCCTCTCCATTGGAGTGTTCAGTACTTTTTAACCTTTGGGTCTGTGGCACCTATTTGCATAGATACCACATGTTTCACTATGGCCTCATATGCCTGGCTGACCTCCTCATTAAAAAGTACTTCACCCTCTCTTCATTTTCAGTCTACAGAAACTACTGAAATATACCTCCTCCAGGAAGAATTGACACCCCAAGAGCAACCGCAAGTTTGTACAGTGAGTCTAAACAAGTTTGTTCTGCCTTCTTTATCCTGGTAGACTGTAAAACTCTTCAGGGAAGGAATCTTCTATTTCTATGCCACTCTCCTGGCATTGAACAGTGCTGTGTACATGTCCAATGTTCTATAAATAGTTGTATATAATTATTTAAAAAGGAGGCTTATCTTTATAGGATTAAGTTAGTACTGTCAAGTGCTGTACACACAAGCTAGAGAATAAAGGTACATATGTTTCAAATTGCTGTGTACTTTATAATTTATGGAAAAAGTACCCTAAACAATTTTTAACTTGTGAAGATAAAAGACTTACAAATCTAAATATTTTTAGTTTCGCTACAATGAAATGTAGTGCATGACAACTTCCCAAGCTGAAACCTGAATTAGCAAGGACATATGAGCACAAATAATATCCTTGAAAAAAATGTCAGTGGGTGTACAGGATCTGAAAAAGATCCCTGGTTCAGTTAAGTTTTGGCAGGATGAGCTCCTAGGATTTGATGGGATGTACTATATTGTTGTCCCTTCAACTGAGATAACTTATTCCATATTTACTGCTGAATAGCAAATTTAGATGCACACAAGAAGCAGTTCTCTGGAATCTCTGCCATTTGCCATGGCTAACCATGAAAAAGAGGCAGTACAACCATCCTATAATGATTATTTCTGGATGCCCAAAGACACATGCATGTTGTCAACAGTTGCAGTTATTAATTTGTAGACCTAAAAGCCTTCTTAGCAAAATGCTTAGCATAAGCAACATCATTTTTTGCCTTGACATAACTGTTAGACCCCAATGCCATCTGGTGCCCAACGACTAGGGAGACAATGATCCAATTGCTCGGGATCCAGTTGCTCAGGCAGCAAGCACCATCACACATTTCTCAACAACAGCTTTATTCAAAAGGCAGACAGCTTCAGACTAGCTCCCCAAAAGCCAGGGAGCCACCCTGAACATTAGTTCTTTCCACATTTATACATCTTTGTTCATGCTCATTAACATTTACTCCACCTCTGCTCTCCTTTGTACCACCCATATTCCCTCCTATCACAAGCTCCACCTCTGTTTACTGTTTACTTCATTAGCATGGAATTACCTATGCATTTAATTCATTGACATGTCTTTTTGTTATGAGCGCATGCCTAAGATTTTGACCTCTGCTTCCTTTGGTCACTTGCTGTTTCTTGTAGACCCTTCTTCATCTTCAAGGTCTTACTTCTACTTTATCTCTTGACAATAGCTGGTGGGCTGCATCCTGCTCTCCTTACAGAATAAATCATATATCTTACATACCACCACATTTTTAGGAAACTGCTTGCCTAAGCATCTTGCAATGTTACTTTTAAGATATCGTTCTGCCTTGTGGTCAGCAGCTTTGTTGAAGCCATAGATTAAATCCTTTATTCGGCTTCAAATCCAAGCTCCCCAAGATCCAATTACAGTCACCCTAACAATAACTAGTGCCACTAGCTAAACACAAAGGCCAGTGGGTCACAGTGACTTTTTTTTTTATAAGTTATGGCTGTGTGTAGAGGAAATGAGGGGCATGTGTGCACAGCACTTTAAAGTGGGTTAAATGCTTTTGCAGTGCTTTAATAGCATTGGTGTTTGCATGTGTCGGCAGTGTATTGTGCAGTAATTCCAGCTGCTGTAGCAAATTCAGTGGCATGAAGTGCCTTAAATGACTTGGGATGCACCAAACTAAAACTCCTTCAAGGAGTTTTAGTTTGCTGCCCTAAAGCCATGGAGCAAAGCACTGGGCTCTGTGCAACTCAGGGGCTCTGCAGGAAGCCCTTGCAAGCAGCCTGGCAGCAGCCTGGGAAGGCAGGCTTTGCCCAAGAAAAGTGGCAAGCCTGATTTTCCCCCCTCCCCCTGCCCTCCCAGAGCCTGCCTGCCTGAGCTGCACAGGGGCCCCGTGCTTCCCTCCATGGTTGCAGTGTCCCCAGGCCCACCTGAGCCAGGTGCCTGTGGGTGGGTGCCACCTGGGGGGGACTGCCACTGCCCTTTATGGTGGACTTGTTTTGAAGGCTGCCAAATTTCTTTCAATGGCTGCTTCCAGGATTCCACTTAAACAGTGTAGCTGCTTCTGTTAAATGATGAGTAGTTTGTCTTTTCATGTAATAGGTCTAGAAGTTGTAATACAGGCACCCAATAAATGCGTAAAATAATAAAGTATTAATGAAATTCAGTGAAACATATTAGTTATCTGCAGAAAAAGCTACTGCTTTAAACACAAGAACCTAGCACATGAAAATAAATTTCCTTTTCTTAAAGAAAAGACAGATAACTCACAAATATTGTGGTAATGAACAGGGTGAATATGACTGATTGTTAAATAAGGAAAGGTTTCTTATGAAAATACTAAGAGCAGCAAAATATAAGGACTACCTTTGTGTTTCATCCTGTCACTGCAATGATTCAGGCTAACAAAGTATTTATAGGCACCTGGCAAAAACCGTTCCCTGCTTATAGCATCAGGGTTAGTTTACATTTTTCATTCACTTGGTCTTGGGATAGAAAACACAGAGCTGGTATTTATAATTTGGAAACATCTATTATATTTTTTCCTGCATGAATATTGCCATATTCCACAGATGGTCAATCAAGCAATAACACTAGTGACACAGGCTACCCCCACATTTCTGTGATTTTTAGGTTGGAGATAAGTAACATTTTAATAGATACACTAATTAATATTTCCTGAGCTATTTTCTTCATCACTCATCACTTGAACTTATGTTGACTTAATAGTTATATCTTCTGGATTGAAATAAAGGTTCCAAAGCATTGGATCATAGATAAAACTTAAAATGTTCAACTTGGATTTAACATTAACTTTTGCTTCACAAACTTTGCTGAACTATCAGGTTAGCACAGAACTCAATTTAAAGGGAAAAAATGGAAGGCAACCTGGTGACTGACAAGTATGGAGGAATAAGGATAATTGCTTAATGTGTAAATATTATTTTGCTTATTCTTATGCTGACTAATAAGGTGTTATTGTATCTATGGGTACACCCTTATCTGTTTGTATTCATCTATTGTCTTGTGTCTGTATGTGTATAATTTTATAAGCTTCTTTGGATAGGGTTTGTCTTTTTTGGTTTTGAGGCATTTAGAACTAGCCTTTCAATCCCAAGTCTAACTAAAAAGACAGCCATTTTATTTTCTCTTGTTCTCAAGAACTAGTGGTAGGATTTCATATCAAGCTGTATAGGAAAGTATTTCCTTTGCCCTCCTTTGTTCCACCCACAAAAACATTCACTGAAACCAGTGAGAATTTACATTGAATATAATTTTCAATGCAATATATTTGAAATTATATAATTTCAAACTCAATATAATTTCCCAACTCTATACCCAACTCTATACAGACAGAATATGGTATTTTTTTTTCTGCATAAAATCTCAAGTACTGGTCAAAAAATGAAAATGTTCTTATATATCATTTGTGGCTAAAGACTCCATTTTCCAATAAAAAATATGTTAAAACAAAATGCAATCCAAATGGGGGGGAAAAGTACTGTTCATGAATACTTTCTTAGAGGTGAAAGTCCAATTTTCCACTGTAAAAAGTTTCAGTGGAAATATTTTAACCAACAGTGATGTCTTCTTATAGGTCAAACTTATTAATGCTATAAACTGTAATTCATAATGTAGAGTTTCAGTCCTGCCATTGAAATCAGTGAAAATTGACTTTGGGGAACTGTAGGGACAAACAACCAGACTTCTGGCCATAGTTTGAAAATGCATAAACACTCATTCTAGATGTAACCTCTTGCCTTACATAGCAGAAGTAATGAAAAAGACATTCGCTTGATTTGGATAAATTCTCTAACCAGTATTAATTGTACCAAATAGTTTGCAAGTAGACTCACTGATTTCAAAGAAAGAAATTATTTTATTAGTTACTTTATATCACCATATTGCTGATGGACCTTGATTTTGTTCACTGCTCTAATACTTGCAGAAATGTTAGACTTGAAAGGAAATTTTTGACCAAACTATCTGATGTTCTTAAGGTACATTTAATTCAAACACACAGGTAACTTTTTATTAAAAATTTTAGCTCAAAAACATGTTTTACCTCGGAATATCTTCCCTTAAGGCTTTCCTCTTTTTAACTTGTAGTTGGTTTTGTGGTGAGTTATGCAGTGCCTGGCTACTTTATGAACTCTGCAATATATGTTTTCTCCATAGTCTAGAATGAAAGTGCTAATTCCAGAAATATTCATGTTTTCTTCATCCTTTTCAAGGAAAATATTTTTTCATATTACTGATGAGAAGCAAAATATAATTAAATGCATCTTAGCAGTAACCCATTGAGATTTAAATGGTGTAAACTTCACTTTTCCATTCTACAGCACCCTTACACAATTTTGCTAAATTTGAGTTATGCGACTAACATAGTTTTTATACTCTGGTTTATGTACCCCTGACAGAACCTGAACTATCAGAAAACCTGTGTGTGTAGAGGGATGCATGAACTATGATAGTAATAGAACATGCAACATTTGTATAATCTGCTAGAGAGGTCACATAAGATGAAGTACTATGTCAGTTATACTGCATGGCTTGAGTTACTGTCAAAACTGCAGCTGGCTGGAACATATGTATCCCTTAAAATACTCTCACTCAGTGAACTCTTTCATAAGCTCCAGGAGGGTCAGATGGGTTATAAATGGAAGTCAACACTTGATGAAAAGAGGCTATATTAATTCAACTCTGTTTCCTTGTGGAAATGCTGTAGCCTGAAAATCAATATTCTGCATCATCTTATTTTATGCACCAACTTTAGAAAATGTGTAAAAAGTTAAGCAATAGGTGTCACCACCGATAGCACTGAGGGAAATTACTTGTTTGCAAGTGTTGACAAGCATCTGAAAATTTCCAGAACCAAGCTATTTCATCTTGTTCACCTGGGTTATAAAGTCATCTCAAAATGTATCTTCTTAATGGCACACATTTGGCAGACAATATGATGTCAGGAGTAAAAGCATCCATTTCATCAATGAAGAACTGCATACATTTAAAGAAAGGAAATTAAACTTTTTTTGCAAAGCAAAGAAATATCAGCAGTCACAAATAAAAAAAGGGAAAAAGAGTGGGGGGAAAAACAAAAAAACCCTCTTTCTAATGGTCTAATGCATTCCCTAGAGGGCTTTGGCAGTTTAGAATAACAAGCTAGCATTTTCCTTTGACCTTTCTTGCCAGCTAGATGCTATAAATGGAACTCTAATAGTTTTCTATATCTCCCCTTGGTGGAAAAAGGATGTAAAAGCTATACATATGCTGGCTCAAGTTATTAAGATAAACATATTTTAAACCAGCAATATTTTAAAAGCATACAAATTATAATTATACTTATGGACAGCGTGGGTAGTTTGCTTTATTCTAACAAAATGAATAAACCTAAGAGCATTTGGTTACCATAAAAGAACAAACCTGCCTTTCCCACCATCCCTCCCCCACTAAGTTGCTGTTCATTAACATCTTTTCAAATTCCCATAGGGGTAATAACAGTTCTCACAGGAAAGTAAACACAAGTGCTGTCCATGGTCTAAATGACCTATGTTGTAATATTACACCCCTTCCTAGTCCACCGGCTCTTTTTATTTTTCCCCCAGAAGCTCATTCCCTGGATTCCCTTAAGATTAGCAGAATTTTAGCATAGTGCAGAGATTTGGCTAGTCAAATTATCATCTTGTTCTCTCCCCACCTTCATTTGCAAGTACAAATTGAATCAGGCAGAGCTGTTATTTGCATTTCCCATCTGATATCATGCCTGGCATGCAGAGCTCCATACTTAATTTGCATGCGGTGGGAGACAATCCCAGACCTATGGATCATTGAATGGACATGGACATGGCAGAAAAAGTGAGAGAAGAGAAGGATTATCCTCATTTAATAGTTGATGGGTCAAAGCATTTAGACAGATAAAGCAGATCAGGGTCTATGCTTGGAGCATAGAACTGAAATTCAATCCCCTAAAATGCAGAACAATATCTTATCCATTTAGTAATTAAATTTAATCTCACTGCTTCTAATAATTCCAACATACTAGTTAAGAAATTGTGACAATGCATCAGTTACCCATTTTCTATGGTATACACACATTAGGATAGTCAGGAAGCCAATGGACAAAGCTTCCACACTTTCAAATTTAATATATTAATGTCAGGCATGCATCTTTGAACCTAAGACCTTGGCCTGACCAGTAGAGCCCTTTCCCCAACCCATCAACCTGCTGCTGTTGCCAAAGGTCTCCCAGACCCTCTATCAATACCCGAGTCTATAGCCACTCCCTAACACTTGAGTGACTGGCTCCTGTTACCTGGTTCACCACTTCCTCTGGGCCATAGGGCTTGTTCTGATTGAAGACTGAACCTCTGGTAACTCTGCCTGCTTTCTGATCTCCTAGTTTTATGACTCAGATTGTTTATGGACTTTGCTCATCTGTCAGCCTTCAGGTTTCCTGACTTGGTTTGTATCTGGACTCTGGTTGTCCTCTCTGATGCTGATTTGTACATGAATATAGCAAATTTGATACCTGATTGACCGTCAAACCTGGTTGCCTACTTTGCAGCTCAGACCCTTTGTCTGTAAAGATGAGGAGTGCAGAGATTCCCCAGTTTTTGTTTTAGCTTCTGGAGAGCAAGCTCATAGTTTATTTCTGTCCTCTGGAATGTAAGAGAAGTGTCAGTAAACATCTGATCAAGTACAGTACCCAAGGCCCACATGTACTTCACAGTAAAGCTGTTGAATACCATTCATTCAAGGTCTTAGGCGGATGTAACATTTGTCCTGCCATGTCAGCTGTTTTTTCCTGACAAAAACACAACTGACCATGCATTCATGCTGTTTGTTATGCTAAAAAAAACAGTAGTTCAAAGAGCAATTTGTCTTTCTGGCACAAATTTAAGATGTGGACAAGTCTGAGAGATGCCCACTATCTCAAAGCACTCCACTCTCCCTCCCTAACACAAGCCAGAGAGACGGATGGAGAGAAGCTGGCTCCCTGACAGCCTTGTAGGGACTAGCTTTCAAGTGGCCCTGTCTTAGCCACTATGTAGTTGCAGGACAGAGCTACAGTGGTGCAGGGGCTTGCAAACAGCACCAGTCTCCAGTCTCAGATCATTCCCAGCAGTCTCTATTCACAACTTTTGGCAGCCTGAGACTGGAGACCACCCACTGCTGCAGTAGACTCTGCTTGCCTTCCAGCTAGGAATTTTAAGGGATCTGCAGCTTTATAAAGGGCTATATTATTAAAGCACCTGTAACTTCATAAAGGGCTACTACTGCTGGAGCCATGTAAAACTCACAAGTAGCCTCAGTCTGGAGACTTCCCACTGCTGCTGTGGTCCAGATCAATGGTTGTTCTGACCAAAACAGTTATCAGGCAAACCTGTCAGTGAGCCTTTCCAGCTCACCCAGGAACAGGGGGAATAAAGGAGCATACCCCTATCAAGCTCTGGCTGGAGGGGGTGCCTTTTTTGCCATGATATTTCATGAACAGGACTTTGTTGTGAGCAGTGGTGGCGGGGGTTATGGCCAACTTTGGCAACTTTTAGCCAACTTTTTTGCCAACTTTTGCAGCTTTTCTGCCAACTTTGTTGTGCTCCAGCCAGGGGGGCTGTGCACATGTGAATGCCCATAGCCCTCTAATTTTTGTAGTGCTGCCAACTTTGTAGCACTACCAAAAAAAAAGTCTGCCACAGCTGTAAGAAGTCAAAGAAAGTTCTAGAATGTCTGGTTAACAATTGTGTGTTTAGACATGACTTCTAGTGTATATGACCCCTTTTATTACCTTCAGGATTGGAAGAAAAGCAGAGCTGATATAAATACTTGTAAAAGCTTTTTTTTCATAGCGGAAAATACCTCATATTGCCATCAATTCAATCTATCTTAATTAAAAAGTTAAAAGTATCCTTTCTCTTGGTCATTTGGATCTTTTGGTAAATTAATTTTTGGGGGGCAGAGCGAGGGCAAAGAGTGACAGATGTATGCATGTGTTCACAGATTAGGCTCGGAGAGAGCAAGAGGGTTTTGGTAGATGCAATTCTGTATAGGAAGATTTGCATGGGGGAGATGAAATACTGGGGCTGATAAGAGAATGGTATATCATTGTTACACAACATTTCTCTTCCCTTTAACACCAATTCCGTGTCCTTCAAATGACAAAAACACTCACTGAAATGAGTGAGAATTTACATTGAATATAATTTCCTGTTCTAACTGTCTTTGAGTCCTTTCAGTTTATTTTACTGACTAAGCCAAGCTGTACAGCCATAGTGTAACTAGGGTGGGTTGACTTGGGCATCTGCCCTGGATACTGACTTGGGGAGGTGGGCAGGTAGGAATAAACAGGTCCCATCACTGCCACATAATCACGCTGTGACATGGCAGACGCTGGCAATCAACAGTGAGGCAGTAGAATAGAGTGCCTCAGGAAGCTGTGGCCTCTCCATCACTGGAAGTCTTTAAGAGAGGTTGGACAGCTATTGGTTGGGGATGATCTAGGCATAGCTGTGCCTATGTTCTATTATGGGTATTTTCCATGCATCTGGGCTTTGCTGGTTGCCTTCCATCGCCAGCTCCCTCTCTCCAAAAATGAAGTTTATTTCCTACCTTTGGGGACTTTTTACCATCTATACTATAGAAGGTTGATGAAGTGAAGTTCATGGACTTATCTGTGAAAAGTGTTTTGTGAATTCCCTTTGAGGATTAATACTGAGAGATTGGCTTTCTTGTGAGAAATGTACCCCCACCGGTAATTGGGTATTCTGGTCTTTAATAGATTTCCAGTCTGCATTCATTCTGGTGAGCAGTTATTGTTTGGTTTCTCCTACATATTTTCCATCAAGGCATTTGGTGCACTGGATGAGATATATAATGTTTCTGGAGGTGCAGGTGTAAGATTCAGGAATGCTGATGGTTCTGTTGTGGGGTGTAGTAATTGTGGGGGTGGTGGAGATGTGTTGGGAGGCTTGAATTTCTTTTCATGGCATGGCTGGGATCCATTTGGTA
The DNA here is from genome assembly GCF_001723895.1 of Crocodylus porosus. Lineage (NCBI taxonomy): Eukaryota > Metazoa > Chordata > Crocodylia > Crocodylidae > Crocodylus > Crocodylus porosus. The sequence continues at coordinate 115,219,377 of NW_017728886.1, forward strand.
CATTTTGGGCCATAGGCAGTTTACTTCTGGTGATGAGGTTAGCGAGGTTCAGTGCTTTTTGAAGGCTAGGATGGGTGGGTCTGGGAAGATTTCTTTAAGAATTGGGGCTCCTTCTAGTATGAGTTGCAATTGTTTGAGGATTTTCCACGTAGGTTTAAGGGAGATAGAGGTGTTCAATTCGTGGAGGTTTTCCTTCTGCACTACATCAGTTCTTCATGTGGTATCCAGGCGGCTCTTTCAAGCATGCAATCTATCTCTCTGAAGGAGTGTCCTTGTCTTTTTTAAGATTTGTGAGGTATTAATCCTGGGTGTTCTCCTCAGTGCAAATCTGGTGGGATCAGGGCTTGGCTGTGTATCACAGGTTTCTTGGTGTGTTTAGGGTGATTGCTGGTTCTGTGCAGATATGTATGTTGGTCTGGGGGTTTCTTTTATAATTTGATCTGTATTTTACCATTCTGGATGCTGATCATTGCTTCTAAAAAGGAGATTTTGGTGCTAGAGTACTCAAGTAACAGCCAGATGGAGGGGTGATGATTGCTGAATTTCTGGTGGAACTTAGTCAGAGATTGCAGGTTTTCGGTCCAGATGATGAAGATGTCATCAATATATCTTAAGTACAGTAAGAATTTGATGGTGCAGTCTTTGAGGAATTCTTCTTCCAGGCTCATAAAAAGGTTGGCATACTGTGGGGCCATTTTGGTGCCCATAGCTGTGCCCATGGTCTGGATATAGTGTTGTTTATTAAAAGTGAAATTGTTGTGTGTGAGGATGAAGCATATACTCTCAGTAATCTCTTTGGATCTGTACTCAGAGTTGTCATCTTGCTCTTGTAGGTATGTAAGGAAGGCTTGGCTGCCGTCCTGGTGTGGGATGTTGGTATATAAGCTGGTGACATCCATCGTGGCTAGGGGGGGTGTTTCTGGGAAGGTGGTCTATGTTTTTAAGTTTTTGTAGAAAGTCTGTAGTGTCTTAGACAAAACTTCCTCTTTCGGTAACAAGTGGTATGAGGATTGATTCCACAAAACCCACTGACTCTCATCCACTGATCACCCACTGACTCCTCCATTTACATTTTCACTGACTGGCTTGTATGCAGACCAGCCTTGGGCTTCTTTACTATTCATTCCATCCAGAAAGAGCACACACAAAATGCAGATGCTCCCTCAGCCTGACCAAGGGTTTTTAAACCTGAAAGCTTGCTAGAAAAATGTTCCCAACTATTTAGTTGATCTAATAAAAGATATCAGATTTACCCAAAGAACCTTGTCTGCCATGTGTATGAGTACATTTGGCCACAGCCTGGGTGGGGAGCAGAGAGAAGTGGTGGGTATGTTCCCCCCAGCCTAGCAGAGTCCACCCTGCCTCCCCTGGCAGCACTAGGAGGGGAACGGGCCCTTCCCACCCCCCACCCCCAAAGCCCATCTCCCATGGGGGAAGGGGACCTCCAGTTTTGTACTTGCCCAAGGCCTGTGTACACCTTAATCTGCCTCTGTGCTTGACACCCTGTCCCCCCGCTTTCCCCGCCTCCAATGCCTTCTTTGCACCAGGGGCCCCCAAAGCTATGCCTTGCAGGGGAGCCCTCCAAAAACTGTAGGTCAGCCCTGGTGTCAGGGATGACAGTAGCCTTATTTAGAGTTTAGATTATCATTTATATGGGATGGTTTGGATAAGGATAATCCTGCCCCAGGCATGGAGTTGGACTGGGTGACCTCTGGAGCCATCCCTACTTCTCTATGACTCCATGACTGCCCTAATGTGTTGCAGCTGTCCCATTGCCCAGCTGGCTTGTCATGCCAGTGAGCAAAATATGCTCACTGACAGGCCTGCCTGATTAACTGTTTTGGCCATGACAAGAGCTGATAAAGACCACTGCAGTAAGCAGGCAGTCTTCAGTCTGGGGCTACCTTTGAGCTTTACATGGTTCCAGCACTACTAGCCCTTTATAAAATTACAGATGCTTTAAATTTGCAGTCCTCTATAAAGCTCCAGGTATGTGTGTGTTTGCTGGTGTGTGTATGTCTTTCTTAAACCACTGTTAACATTTAGAGGCATGACAACCCTGGAAGAATGAGCAATCTTCTTTTTGTTTCTGTTTATTGTCAAAGTTATCAGAAGTACTAAATTCCAATTGCTGAATCCTTATTATTGATAGTGAAGTAAGAGCCGGCTTGATTTTCCATATTTCATGAGTAGGGCTGGCTGTAAGATAAGACAGAATACTTTTTAATATAAGTACTTATCACTCTAGTACCATTGTACTTCCTGAGATTTAAATGGTAATAGTAATATTTCTTTTCTCCTTCCCTGCTAGTAGAACTGTAAACTTAGTGTCTTTATTTTAGAAGTTATTGATGAAAACTAGATATGAAACTATATTATCTCATTTTTATAGACCCATATTTCTCACTGTTACTAGACTTTACTATTCCTTTAGTAAAGTATGTTGCTCAGTATATGGCATCTGGAACACTGTAGGTTTAATATATGGTTAGCAGCTATGGAGAATTTCCCGTTTGTCTAACTGGCAAATAGAATAATATCAGAAACCCTTATCCTCAGTCCATTAAGAATGGAAACAGTGTAATGGTTCTTTAAAGCCATGCATCCAGTACACACATAATATTCAAGGTAGGTATTTCATACCTGCTGCCTGTATACTGAATCTGTCTCCATTAGTTTTATCTGTAATTATCCCTCTTACTAAATCTCAATTTTAGCTAAACTGCCTAAATAAGTTTGTTTGGTATAAGTCATCATTTATGCCAAATGATACACAAAAAAATCAGAAACAGTCTTCTGATTTCTTAATCTTATAGTGGGGATATATTGGGAAAGAAAAACAGAAAGGAGAAAAAAATGTTATTATATTATATTGTTTTTCAAAAGGAAAAAAAAAAAAGCTGGCCTTATTAGCTACCTGTTATTTTGCATGATAACAAAGATCCTGGAATTTTTTTTTTCATTCTGCTTGTTTTTCCATTAATTTATGCTAATTATATAACATTTTCATGAACAGGAAAATGATAATTAGAGTGAATACTGCCAGAAAAACAACATACTCTCTTTAAGTATCGCCCTATTAAAACAGTTTGTGCCTTGATTTTTAGCTTGCAAAATGCTGAAGTGATGTTTATTTCAATTGTGGCAATATACTGCATAAAAAAATTCTCTTTTGAATCCATACAGAATTATAATATATCCTGCTCAGAACAAATACCTTTAAAAAGCCATAGAGGCTTGCTACTGGGCACTATCCACCTGAATAAGGACTTATTTCCACTAGGGTTTTTTAGCAATCTTTCAAGAAGCAACCCAAATAAAAGACTTTTGACTAGTTACCTGGGTAGTTGTGACTAGCTGATTTGCATATGTTAGAACAAGGTTTCCAAGTACTGACACTTACAGGCAACCAGAGCAGTGAACTTCAGTTTATATCTTTATCAGTGGTGCCTTTTTATGTCCTCCCAAGTGACTGTTGCTTCAAGGATGTATACAGTGAACATTTTCTTAATTGACCATTAACAGGACTGATGAAAATCAGCCTTTTAACATATGAGATTGTCTTTAGGATTTTTTTAATGAGGTACAAAATGCCAGCTCAGTAAATTAACTGGCACTTTTGGGATGATTTCTTCAGGCAGGAGGATGCTTAATAAAGCTTTTCCTAAACAAAAATACTATTTCTGTTTCATGAAAATCTTGGCATAGAATAAGTCTAATAGACTGTAGTGAAATGTTCAGCTGAACAAATTATGTATTTTTGGGGGAAGATGTATTTTCTGGGCATAACCATGAGAAGCCTGTACATTTTTGGTTTAGTAGAGCATTAAATATGGTCAGTTCCCTATAATGTCTATTCCTGTGTGTAGTGAACCACCAGGTTCATAAACACAGGTATGAATGAAAAGAACTGAACAATAAACTTCATTTATGGAGCAGGAGACAAGACTCTGCAGCCCTATAGTTTAACTCACAAGCTGCTCACTAATGAAGGGACCAGCTCCCTCAGTCTCAAAATGCCCTGTCAGTCCCAGTTACCTCAGTCCTCTTGTTAGGGTCCATGAAACCAGCCTCTCATAGATAATTTCTTCTGATTTTACTCAGTTAAGAAATTGTTATTATTAGAGTAAGTGTATGTGTGTGTGTGTAAGTCTATATGTACATTTCTGTGTGTCTATCTGTACATTTCCTAGTTCTAAATGATATTCCAATAAAACATTTACATATTTTATTATTACAGTATAAAATATACCTTTATCTCTGTTTTTTTGGTTAAAAAAGCATTGTTAGAGTATTTTCTATTTTTTTCACTGCAAAGAATAAAGAGTGAGATTCTTAGAAAATCTCATTTGTATCTGAACACTTTTGCTGTTGAATTCAAGAGCAGTTTTGCTGTTGATTTTAGTAAGAGCGAAAGAATGCTGAGTTCTTTTGGAAGCACTGTGTAAGCATATTAAAAAGGCCAAAGAAATAGACTGCTGGAATAAATGAGATGTTATAATAAACAGAATAATGTAGTACAATTTTCCATTCTAGCTATCTACTAAAATAATTAAACTGCATAAGCCATTGTCTTAGTCAAATAAACAACATTGGAATGTGTTTTTGTAATATTAACTCATCTTTTAAAAATGTAATACTGCATTGCTGACTACTAGGTCTCCACAATTGTCACTGGAATTAGTTGAATGATAGGTCTTGCTTTTTCTGTCTTTGCCACAGAATTCCTTTGTGATTTTAGGTATGGATGTAGAAGTCAGTTTTTTAGAAGGAGAAATAGCTTTGTGCTTTCACGTACGTGTGTTTGATAATTAAGCAGTTTAAATCTTAAATACCAAGAAATATTGGAGAGTAAGACTCCACATGGAAAATGTGATAAATGGAAGATGTAGTTCTTTATTGACATGATAGAATTTGGAGAGAAGCCAGTTTACTTCTCTCCATGCTAAAACTTGAATAGGATCAGTCCAAGGCACAATCCTACCAAATGGATCTAACAGCTGTATAATCTTCAGATCCTGCACCCGCAAAATCATACTATGGTTTAAGATAAAATAGACCACAGAGCTTCTGTCTCTTTCTCCTCATGAGCAGGATGAAATGGGAGTGGGGGTACAGAACACCATTCCCATAATACCAGACACTGGAGCCCTCCCCTGAAACCATTCAGGTACCACTAGCCAGCCAATTTGCATAACTACAAAAGCAGCTCCAGTTCCTCTTGTATCTCAACTGATGCTTACTTAGAAGTCTTCCTTGCACCTCCCCCACAGTCTGAGGTAGGCAAAAATCCTACATCCATGGTTGACTAGCAATTAGGTACAAAAATTGAGATAAGTCCTGATCCCTACATGGCCAGGAAGACAGCTCCACAGCTTTCCTGGCCACATGGGGACTGGGATAGATCCCTATCCACACATGGTATGGAGTTAGCTTCCCCTGCACCCATCACAGCTCCACCTCCACTGGGGCATAGCAAGGGAGCAGTGTGCACTACGACACATTAGCTAACGTACTGTTTATCTAGTATCTGTATGTGTTGCTACTAGCACATGGCACATTAACTAATTTAATGTGCAGTAAGTTCCACACACATGTAGACAGTGACACTGTATTACGCATTAGATTAATCTAATGTGCAAGAAAGCATTTCATGTAGCTGCACCCAGTCAACACTACTTCCCTTATAGCTGCTAGAGTGCTTGCACTCCTGCACCCCCTTGCATATATTTAACACATAAGTTTGGCAATGAAGCAACTCTAGAAGCACCCTATAGAGCCACTGTGCAGTTCTCTAGAGAGTCTGCAGGGGATTGTCCTTAGAGCAGTTTCACTACTATATTTCCCAGTTTGCCATGTATGAGTGGGAGTGGATGGGGTGGCCTTGAGAGCAGTCCTCTCCAAGAGTGACAGGAAAAATGTTGTAGACATTCCTTAGTGGGTGCCTTCCACTTTCTGCACTAGGCTGACATAGAGATGGGAGGCTCTGCCTCTTCCCATTTGGGGCAGACCCTAATAATTAGGGTCTTCATGTAGTGGGTAAATATGAAAATAGCCTTTAGAGCAGTGATTCTCAAAGGGTATACTGCAGTACAGATGTACCTCAAAACATTCAGTTTTATCTGTATCAGAACTGGCCCATAGCTGTGTCATCTGGCTAAGAGGGATCCCAACAGGTTTCATACTGGTCTAACTAACATTGCCACCACACCCTCCTCCACTGCCAAATATCCAAGCCCTGTATGAGAGGACTGGGCTTTGGCCACACTAACCCCATGCAGTGGGATTGAGATCTTGCCCCACCAGCCCTGAATAGGACCACAGGCCTATGGGCTGATTTGGGACTGCTCATCCAGCCCATAGGGACAAAAGGTTAGGCACCAGTAAGTAAGGACTACATATATATGTGTGTGTGTCCCAAGTATCAAAAGTGTAGGAAACAGACACTGCTTTAGGGTTATAATCAGTCAGCCAGGAGATGTGATGAAAGCACATCCAGTTTTTGGAGTGTTCAGAGTCTCCCTTTGGACCAATGCAATTCAAGCTTTCTGAGATATCAATAGAAGGAATATGTGCTGCTTCAGCAGACCCAGCAACTCTAAGAACAGGATGGCTTGATGATGAGCTTGAATGTGTCATTTCCTTTAGCATTTGTTGACTCTATACCACACATTCCTATCTTTGGTGGCCTTCTTTATTCTTCCTGCAAGATTTGCTTACTTATTTGTGGAGCAGCACCTTCTGTACACTAATGTCTACTGATAGCATTGATAATAGGAAAAGAAAATTACAGCCCAATTAACTTTCTAGGACTAAAATAAACCATGTGACTCACTGATGCAAATTCTTCAGTGCACTGAAAACCTCTTGACATTAATTGTTCTGTGCACTTGTTGGAACACAAGTTTTCATTGATGTTGTTGAAAAATAAATTAGAAGTTGATATTCTACTGATAAATTTGAAAATTCAAGATTTCTATTTTTAAGCGTTTTATTTTGCTTTGTATTCATTCATTATCTATAGCAGGGCTATGCAACTTCTCAGTGGCTGGGGATGTATGGACTGCACCAGAAGGAGCTGCACTCCACATGGGCCAAATCAGTACAGGCAGGCCCTCTGGCTACATTGTGCATGAGGGTGTGCTGGTCTCACATTTAGGTTCCAAACCAGGGGATGTACCACTGAACCCCACCTGATGTACCACTGCACCCCACCTTGGGGTGGGGGAAAGAAAGTGGAAACCATAGGAGAGAGAGGGTGGCCAGAGATTTTGGCTGCCATTGCAGCCAGAGCAATGTGGGTAAAAGTGGCTTGTTGGGAGTCCAAGGTCACAGACTTACCTCTCACTGGCCATATGGGGCCTGCAGGCTCCCAGCTGGACAACACTGGTATATATGACAAAGCCTTGTGACCATTCCATAACTTGGTGAAAGATCACTGCAAATATCTGTTTGGTAATTTTGGGCACTGACAGACTGGGAAAAAAGTACTTTACCAGAAGAAGCAGCTCTTTAGTTTGATCCAGTGTTACCAGATTTGCCCGCTACTTTGGGGTGTGCTCATTTATTAGGGCTAGGGTCTTGGTAATTCTATCAATGTGCTGCTTGTGTTACTTGTATTTCTATACGGAGCTGTATCTCTCCCTTCTGCAAGCCCTCACCCCCAGTGGAGCTATCTTGCAGGATTCAGTTCAGTGGGGCTGGGTTCCTCCAGTCCCCAAATCAGTCATACACACAAACACACACAGATTAACGTGACATGCCTGACCTGACCGGGTTGATCAGCATGGACAGGCTGACACCCTCATATGCCAAGAATCAGTTCATCAGAGCAACAATAACTACAGTCAGACACAAGCACAGAATTAAGCAGAATACCTCTGAATCTGGCTGGGTGTCCAGCTGACACCCTCATGGGCCAGCATTCAGTTCATTAGGGCACGTCTGAGCCAAACTGAGTCAATCAGCCTGTACAAGCTGATCCCCTTATGGGTTTCAAACTCAGCATGTCCTAATTTTTTAGCCTCTTGATGAGCAGACTCCACAGTATTTCTGGGCTTCACAGGGATCTTTAGCTTAGGTAAGAGGGGTGTTGCTGCAGAGCAAGTGGGGAAAAGAGAAGTAAAGAAGGCAAAATATACCCA
>NW_017728886.1:115227620-115239851 GCF_001723895.1 Crocodylus porosus
TTCTTTGTGAGTCAGATAGTCTGTGTCCTGTGTCAGGGTTCCCCAAAAACATGGAGCTGACAGGTAACACCAGTGCCACAGCATCTGTATAGATGGGGAGCTTCAGCAGGGCTTTAGGTACTTTTGTCTAATAGCTGATTCAATCAGCTATTAAATAAAAATGCAATAAAAAAAAAAATCCCTTATAAAGTGCTCCATCTATGCAGACAAATTTGGCAAGCCAGGTCCCACTGATGCAATTCCTCTTTTGGGCACATGCATTTTAAAGTAAAGCATTGGGTTTTATTCTTATGACTGTAGGCAGCCATAGTTGACAAAATGCTCACTATTCCCCACCCCCCCAAAATAACATTTTACTAATCTTCTCTTTTATTCATTCCATTCACCCCTAATTTCTTGTTTTTCTCACATTCTGTTCACTCTGAAGCCCAAAGGTTCCTGGGATATGGCTTTTAATACAGGCCACATTACAGTGCAGTATTACATACAATTGCACTATTGTTGTACAGCCCAGTTCTGGCAATATCAGTCAAGTGATTCCCTCTGAAACAAAATTAATTTACATTCTATTGAGGAATTGTATGACTCGTTGCTCTGGTGAATGACATCCATAGACTTAAGGTATAGATAACTATCTGTTCCTGTAAATCAGACATTTCTTTGATCTTTGTATGCTATCAAGTATGGAGAAATATCTGATGTAATAGTTTTTCCTCAGAGAATGTCAATGAATTGAAACAAGATGTTACACAGGCCCAAATCTGTTTCAACAGGAAGATTTCTGAGTTCAGAACAGAATTTCTGATTTGAAAGAAGGGCCCTATATGAAAACAGACAGTGGCCCAGTAGTGTGATAGTTATCACTAATGTGATGAGACACAGATTCAAGTCCCAAAGATCTGGAGCAGAGGATTACAGATGAAACCAAACTACTAGGCTATTCCAGATTCTATTTTTATTTAATTTTTTGTTATCAACCAAGTGAAATATCTCAGTTTTGTTTCCATGTAAACAATACATCTCAACATCTGAATATTTACTGTGAAACAGAATGAATGTGTTCTGGTCAGCCTTACTAACTACTGCCCTGTCTGCAACTGTTTTTTGCCAAATATGACTGAGAAAATTATGGCAAAACAACACTGGCAATATAAACTTGCACTTGTCCCCTTATACACTTGTCATAGCTCTACAACTTTTGTTTTTGGTCAAGTCCTTCTTATAATGTCTCTGTCCTTGCTATAGCCATAGGTGACAACAAATTGGCTAAGACTTAGTTCCAGAGTTATAATATACAATGGCCCAAACCAGGGCAGTCCTCTCTCACTATTTCCAATTCTCCTCCCCCTGTCCCCCACCTCCTGGCTTCTGCATCAGGCAGCATGCAGACACAACAAGTAGGCTACGGGTGCTGGTGGACATAACTGCTTGTCACACAATCAATCACTGAAAGTGCTCTACAGCCATGCACTGACAGAAGTGCATGGCCACAGAGAGCTTCAAAAATGCCCAATGATGTGAAAATCTGAACTCTCATTACATAGGCTGCGCTCCATCCCTGCCCACTTGTGCGTACCCCTTAGGGCCTTCTAAAGTACCCCTGATTGATAATCCTTGCTCTAAAGCAACACTGGAACTCACTGTTGCTGAGAAGAAGCTTTCACCTTTTTTTTTTTTTGCCACTGATAACAAAGTCAAGAGGGCAAAAGAAATGGTGATTTTGGCCATAAAAAATGAGAGACAGTTCTTCCCCAGCAGCAGCAAATTCCACTTATGCTCTACAAAACTATGATTCCCAAGATGATTTGCACTCCATGACACATACCTCCTGTGCTGTCTGCTTCCTGCAGCCCTCTGTGCAGATGAAATATAGGACAGGGAGTGAAGCACCCCTTGTCCTTTTGGCTTATCTCCCTTTAGCCAGTGCCTATGGCATGTGCAGTACTCAGTGCCTCAGTGCCAGCCCCTAATGACTGTGCACTTTTCACCCCATTGTTACGCTACTGCTTAATCCACAAAGTTAGAATTCAGAGAGATGGATGAGGAGTCACATTTTGATGGTACATCAAGGAAACAGTATGATCCCATAACTGGGTGAATTTTCTCACTTTTTCCATGGAGTTTTTTTGGTGAAGTGTTCCTGGCTCTCTGACTCCTAGGTAGCATTGTCAGTATGTCTGAAAAAATCATAACAAATAGAGCAAGCATTTAAATGAATCATGACCCCCCCATAACTTCAAGTGGGAAAAAAGCATGTAATGCTTTTATTTTGACATTCTATTGAAGGAATTGTAAAGAAATCCTGATTAAAACCTGGTTTTCCCACTCTTGTCCCATTTATGCAAAAATTACTAGCAATAAAAATATTTCTTAAGATGGAGCTCTTAATATTTCTTTTTTTATTGCTTGCCATAAATTTAGATAATCTCACTGCATACTTTGGGAATACAATAAATATTCTTAATTTACTCTGGGTGACCCATTCTTCTTTTGCATATCATTTCCTTCAGGATTATATCATGCATAATAAAAAGAAACACATGCTTGTATAAGACTCAAACTAACTTAATTTTTTTTTTTTTGCTTTTTAGTGTTATACCAAAGTTATCTCAAAGTGCCCCTGAAGTAAAAATGCAACACCAGATTGATGCCTTCAGATATTAGCCGAGAAAAAGGGTGTTAGAAGGGCTTTCTAGGGGAATTCAAGATAATTTTGAAAAAGCATAGCATGCAGAACTCCAGCACTCAACTCAGCTTTACTGGTTAATCTAGACAGTTACGTCTCTGACTATGTCTTCATGTTATTTCTACTCCTTTAAAGACATTTCTGCCCTGATAGTTGCACTAGATTTGAATAACGTTTATACTTTCAATTGCTTCTGTGGTTCATTACTGCCCAGGGATGCAAAGGAGGCAGAAATTGTCATCCCAGAATAGGACAGTGGTCCAGCAAGGTATCATCCTTTCTGTAGCAACAGACTGCACGTGAGAAATTTTTCTGAGCAGTTACCTATCCATTGGGAAAAATAAATATTTCTATGCCCTTAGTCAGATGTTTACTTATACATTGAGGACTAAGGCTTCCCATCCCTTTAAAATGCTATTGAAAATCCTTACTCATATCACTCTGGATGAGCTTACTACCCATAGCAGGAGTGTAAAACATACAGCCATGGGCTAATTCTGGCCCATGGAACCATTCCATTTGACTTGCTGGGCTACTGGCAGGCTACTGAAAGTTGGGCTGATCTTGAAATGATCCAAACTAAATTTCCAAAATTAGAAAATAATAGTAGGTGGTCTTAATGCTAGAATTGGTGGCACCAACACCTGCGATAATGAAGATGTCATAACTGAAATAAGGATAAATTCCCCAGCAACCTTATCTGATAAGAAATGAAATGAGGGAGGATATTGTCTCTTGAACTTTATTGTAGAACAGAATATTAGAATGCTTCATGAATGGACCACTGAAGATATACTTGGGACATTCACATTTGTTACAGCTCAAGAAGCAAGCATGATATGTTATACATTAATAGAACCACATATGTGGTATAAGTATAAATCATTCAATATTTTACCACATATGGAAAGTGACCACTTCCTACTTTTTAAAAATTCTATTAGACTCTTGTGGGAACCTTCTCCCAAAAAGTTACAACTTGCCCCAAATTAGAAGAAGTCAATAAAAAGGGAATTTAATGTAATCAGGAATTATGAGGAACATGTTTCTCTACTTAAAACTACTTTCTCAGGTCACTTATCTCATATTCTCAGAATACAAGAACCCCAAGAAGAAATTACTCCATATGAAGCAGTTGTCCAACAGTTGGAAAATGCTCTCACAACAGACAATGTCTTTGTTGGGAAAAGGTGGTGGTGGTAGTGGCACAAACTCTAGTTTGATGAGGATTGCTCTAAAGCTAAAATGATTTAAGAGCTCTTCTGGAAGAATATGAGCCTAAAGATAAGTCTGCTAGCTTCCAACAGATCAAGAAGATTAAAATAGATTATACCAAATTAAGAGAAAGAAGAAACAGTATCAGAAGAGGTTATAGGAGTAACTGGCAGCCTCAGGGGAAAAGTAACACTAACTGATATTTATAATAATTTATAGGCAAGGGGATTTGAAACATAACTTAATTCTCAGTGGGCACCTCTACACGTTGTCCTACAGTGACGTTGTTACTGAGCTATGCTTCCTTTTGGAAGTACTAAAGCACGGTGCATTAACTGCTCGTACTGCACTGTGCGTATGGCACACAGTTAGTTTTAGCTGCTACATCACTGTAGTGGTGCGCTAAAATGGCCAAGCGGTGCACGTCACTATGGCCAAGTAGCTGCCAGTCACATGTAGATTCATGCAATTGTTATGTTGCTGTAGTGCATCGCTACAGCGATGTAGGTTGGTATGTAGATGTGCCCAGTATGTTTCTGAAGATACATGGGTCATTTTTTAAAAAGAATAAGTTGAACACTCAACTTGCAGATGGTGAAGGAAATGATTGTTTTTGTTGAAGGAAATCTTACCTCTTAAGCTACATGCAGATCATTATTTCACCTCTGAATCTTAAGTAAGATCATATATAGTCATACTGCAAAATGGAAAGGCCCTTGGCCTTGATTTTCTGAAACTCACAAAAAACATCCATGGATAAAGCCCTCTTGAATTAATTGTTACTTTCTATTCAAAATGAAGTATACAAGCTGTATTAGAGGATTGGTGGTTCTCTAGCCAATCATTTCCCAGCTAAGACAGGGGTATGGCAAAGATGTTTGCTTGCTAAATTAATTTTTAATTTATTCTTGAATGATCCAAAATACATGATAACAGGGAATCAATTTCACGCATCCATGATATTGGATGACTCTGCCCCTGTCTTGCTTTAGGCAAATGACACATTAATAATGTCAAAATCCCAAATAGGCCTCCAAAGATTATTAGGTGCTCTTCTGCAATATTGTATATCAAATTGCTTGGAAATCAGTACAGCTAAATTCAAGGTGTTGTTTTTTTGGCCCGAAAGGAGGAAATTACTTTGGGGTTTTTTTTATAGGAAAATAAACTAGCAGGAGTGTCTTCCTTTAAATACCTTGGAATCTGGTTTAGCAAAAAGAGATGAAATAAGCACATAAAAATGTAAACACTAGAGGAAAAAACACCTTGGGTGGAGTTTTAACCTTTCAGAATAAGACGGACAGTTGTTCTGGCAGAAGTGAAGTCCTATAGATGTAAAGTGTAGTCCATTTTAGTTCATGGAGAACTTTAGGGGTGCTGAGCCTATGGTCCACTAAAAACTAGAAAATATTTTGCATTACATTTTAAGGAGGCTTTTATCTCTACCTGATTCTGCAAGGAGGGGGAGGAGCAGGAGGGGAACCTATTTTATATTCCCAAGGTGTATTTATATTATTTGCACAAAGAATAAGGGCCAACATCAAATAGAATTCACCTGCTTTGTTTTCTTGAGCATTGTTTCATTTAATCCTTTTTGTATCACTATGATTAGAATATAATATGTTCTGTTTTACTTTTGTGTAAATTAGTAGAATGCATAATAATGAATTGTAAGCATTTAGCAAACATGATAAATTGTATAATTATTTTATTATATCTACTTTTTGTTGTTTTTTACTGTACTTTTGGGCAAAAGCTGTAAATAAACTACTACTACTACTGCTGCTACTATAGTTAGAAGACTCCCATTGTCTTCAATGGGGCCAGGAGCTCAATGTTTTTTAAGTGTCTAATGCTAGCAGTCCCTTGATGTATCTTGACACCAGTTTAGTAGCCACCTCATATTCTAAACATTTACTTTCATATATCCTATATTCCATGAAAAAATGTTCAATAAATCAATTTTATACTCACTATTTATACTATACTACAAATTTATACTATACTACTCTAACCCTTCTGCTGAGCATCTATCAGCATCAACAAGAGATGGGTTCAGTTTTGGGATACTAAATATATTTCACCTTGACTTGAGCCCCAACCCAGGCTACCTGGGAAACACTTCTGGGAAACACTAACAACCCTTCCCTCACAAGCACTGTAAACACAAAATCCAAACTTATTACAATGAATAAAGAAAAAACAAATGTAAACACTAACTGTAGTTTTAAAACATAACTACAAAAAAGGTCTATAAATGGCACGTACTTGGGGAGGCTTTATACATACCCAGGTAGTCTGGGACTTGGGGGTCCCCAAGTTCAGGAGGCCGGCACCCCTATACTTGCCCTTGAGCAATTGTCTGGAGAGGGGGACCCACACCAGAGAGTCCTACGAGCTGCTCCATGGGTTCACTGCACTGTGGGGAGCTGCTACAGAGCATAGGCCCTTCAGCATTGCAAGGGGCTCTTTGTTCCTCCCTGCAAAACTGTAGCTCTGATTTAAACATCCATGTGGGGGCTTTGAGAGATTAACTGCAGCTTTCGTCAGCATATAATGCCCCAAAATTTCTAATCCGAATCCCAACTCTGCTGGGGCAAGAAACTGCAAGAGAACTCGAACAAAAGTCAGTCAAATAGCAAAAGAGCCTGAACTGCGACTAGCACCAACCATGCTGCTTGGTCAGGAAAAAGAGCTACAACAGCAACATGTGCCAAGTCCAAACTGTGCCAGGTCCAAACATGCAGCAAATGTATAGTGGGGTTCAGTGAAACAGCTAGGCTGAGACAGAACAGCTGTAAAATAGTAAAAAGGGGACTCAGGCCTGTCCTGCACCAGGGCCTGAACATACAACAAAAGAGCAGTAGCCTATTTGGCTGCAGCCTCGATATTTAGCCTTAGCTACATACTTAGGCCTATACTTCAGTGAGGCTTGGATAAAAAACAAGAAATGCCAGGGCTTTATTTACCTTGGCTTAAATCTGTCAGCCAAACATATGGCTGAGGTTCAGTCCCACACAGGTGGGATGAAATACAATAGCTGTGAAACAACAAAAAGGGCCCAAGCTTATGGCTGCAGCCTAGACATCCATTCTTCTATACCACCATGCTGAGACACTACAATCCCCACTACAGGAGGTTGGTAATTGCCAGGACTTCATTCCTGGTCATTCTGCACTAGGGATTAATACACTCATGGTACCATGAATGGTGCATGCCCCAGGTGGCTGGGGGGGCACAGCTGCATTGGTGGTGGTGGTAGCAGTAGCAGTAGCAGCAGCAGCAGCAGCAGCAGCATGGCAGCAGTTAGTGGGGAGCTCCTACAGATGCCACTGGCACTGTTGGCAGCAGGGTTAGAGGGGGTGGTGAGCACTGACCAGGGGTTGGCAACCACCCGAGACACCACCAGCAGCATCAGTGGCAGCCAGCAGGGATTGCAAGCAGCCTTTTTGCAGGGGGTGCACTTGTACCTGTATGCACCTCCTATGCATTGTCCCTGCATGGTACCACCCCACTCAAGGCCTGCATGGCCAAAACTGCCAGCAAGGCATGCAGCTGGGCTTCAGCAACACAACTAGACTGAACCCAAAATAAGTTGCAACCACAGCTAAAATATGCCAGGTTCTCAGCCCTGGCTCAGAGTGTAGCAGGAAAATTGCCAGCCTTCAATCTTGGCTAGTTTGCTGCAGGGATTGGTACCCCCCCACAACATTAACACACTCAAAACCCAGAAAAAAACAAAAGGGGAAAAAAGAGGGAGAAAACAGCAGTCTCAAGCTCTGAGACAAACTTTCTCTCCCTGTACCTAAAGCTTTCTGTTCACATAGCTTCAGTTTACTTCTCCAGAGAAGATGGAGGGAGACTGCTCTCCCCCCTCCCCCCCACATGGGGAGCAGGTTTTCTGGCTCCCAGTTCAGCTTTCATCAGCTCCTGGAGAAAAAAAAGAGATTCCAGCTCAAGTGGACTGCACTTTAAATAACTTTTCTGACATTATTACAGGGTTCCAATCAAAGAACAGCATCATTTGAACACTGGTAATGCAGACCCATTTAAAGGTGATCAGCGTTTCTGGATTTGCTCCAGAGCCACTGAACTGGTTTTGAAAGTTCTTTTAAGGAATCTTAAGACAATGGTCTGGAGATAATGAAGGGGAGGGGAGGTGGCCCTCTTCCACCCCCCGCCACTTCTCCCTCCCATAATACATACAACAACCAAATGCACACACTTTACCACACACAACCCACAAGTGTGATTGGGTGTTATACTACATTGTGCTGCACCTTAAAGATCCCGATTATCCTGTTTAGCTAAGAGATTTAATTTCTGTTTTTATGCTGTCTATTCCATCATACTTACATTTTATTACTTTTGAACACAGTTTGCCATCTGTTATGATTTTCTCTTAGAAAAACATTTTTTTCTTTATAAATTGCTAATTACTCTTGTTTCCCAGTATGGAAGTTTCATTATTTTATCTGCCTGGAGCCTGGAAAAAGGCTAATTTCCCATCTTTCTCTCTGACTCTGTCTCTCTCTCTCTCTGTGTTAACTCAGTTATATGGAAAAATGGTTTCATTGCTTTGCTGCCATTCACTATGTGATTGTGAGTTAGTCACCTGTTTTCTTTGTACCTCAGGGTTCAGGGAAGTCAGGGGGAGGTTAGATTGTGTTAAACTTGGCCACCCAATCTAACTTAGTTTGCCCAGGTGCAGACTTTATGTTTATATCCCTAATTAGAAGGACATAAGTATGTACAGTACAGAAGTTCAGAAAGTTTAGATCTATCTAAAAGTGGACAATGTGATTTCAGTTAATTGTATCTCTGAGGTTGTCTAACTTAGATCAGGTCCAGCAAGACCAACCTAACTGAACTTCTGTATAGTTCCCAGCACAGCCCCAGGGTTGTACTTTTCCTACTCCAATCCTGCCAAACCCCTTCTCCTGCTGAAAATGGGAAAACTCTCTTCTCCTGTAGACCAACCAGCCCTCCTCAGCCCACCAAACCACCATCCTGAAAATTCCTCCCTGTGCCAGTTTTACCAGCACTTGCTGGTGCTAGAAGATGAGGAGGTTAAAGTGAGGGGATAAGCAGATAGGATGAGGATGTTGGCTTGCTTTGGACGGGTCTTGTTCATCTGGGGGTGGGGAGGTCTGGAGGGCTAAAAATAGACCCTGGTTCCAGGGAGGGTATAGAGTCTCTCCAAGAACCCCCCTAAAGATCCTACTAGGGCCTCTGATCCTGTCAATCTCTTTTAATCCCCACCAACCTCCCCCCCATACTTGACATTCCCTCAATCCATCATCCCCCTGGTGAACTGTGCTAGACCCCCAAATCCTTCTAATTCCTCAACAGACTGTGCTTTCCCCAAAAAACTCTCAGATCCCCTGCATCGACCCTGGTTGTTTCCCCTGGTAATTCCCCTCTAGAGTCTGCTTCCCCCTTCAGTCCTAGCTAAGCCCTCCCTGCCCCCAATAGACTCCCCATCCTGACTTACCTGAGATTGGGTGGCCATTTTTAACTCAATCTAACCTCTCCCTAACCTCCCCAAATGTCTGTACATACCCTCGGTGTGGCAATCTAAATGGCAGAATGTAACAATACCTATCTCTGAAGGATGGTGTAAGAGTTAATAAGCTATTGTGTGTACAAGAGCAGTAAGTACACTTTTATATGAAACACTCCCTTTGGAAATGTTAAATGACTGCATGCAGAAAATACTACAGATCAGTGAAAGAACTAGAACTAGAGGAGCATGTTGAGGATCCAGAACCCCTCTTCAGGCTTTGAAAAGCATTTCTTCTCCTACCTCCAGTTCAATTAAATGAAATATTTTTGCTGTGTCTATGGCAATTTTGAAAAGAGGAAAATGGGATAAAATTTGTTCCAGTAGATCTGAAATTTGCCCTGGGCTTCAGTGCAATTATGATTTGGCCCTAGAAGATTTTTCAAATGAATAAACCTGTTAATAGCAAGTAACACAGAACTACATGTAATAAAACTGTATTTCCTTTGCATTGAAACTACGACATCATGCAGGGTCGTGATCAGTAAGATACTGGTTTTTAAAAATATGCTTAATTAAAAATGAGTAGAAATTATTATTAACATTCTACTAATTGTTATGAAAAGTGTTTATAAAATTCATCATGGATTTCTTTTTATGGTGGATATAATTATATTTATTTAAGAATTAATAATTTCCCCCATGCAGAATGTAATTTCAAATAATGTTCTCATTTTACCTCCTTTTTATGACTGTGACAGAGAGGTTATTGTAAATTAAACTGGCAAATATATTAAAAGACAAATTCTTCATTCACAAAGAACAGTGGCTTAATTTTTTAGATGGGTCCAAGGAAGTCAAAATAACTGCTTGCAGAAAGGCATAACATCCTCACATGGAAAAGAAAGACTCCCTCTGATTTGAAGGACTGAATTTGACCCAGTTGGAAGTACCTTTGAGGTTCAGGGCTTTGGTACCTAAATGCCTTTGAGGCTTAAGTTCTAGCCAGGGTGAGCAAGAGTTGCATAGCTCAGGTCTAATTCAGCACAAATCCATTTTAAAATGCCCATGGGAATTATAATCAGTGATGTTTCTCCAGATTTCGAGAGGTATATCTGAGAACAGAATTTAGCCACCAAAGGAAGCTTGCAAAATATATGTAGAACTACTCCCTATTTACCAGGAACTTGAACCTAAATGAAAATGGGAAAATCACATTTGTTCTGCTTCTGGTATTCTAATTGCTATTTAGAACCAATATGGACTGTCATTATTTTCTCTTGCATATAATGCCTTCCCTTTGAGGGTGTCATAGCCTTCAGACGTTAATGAATTAACTCACACAACACCCCAGTGACTTAGCTAAGCATAATTTATTATTCCCATTTTACAGACAAGACAGATGAAGAGGTGGAGAGGTGACAATAAATAACTCTGATGCAGCCAAGAATAGAACCCAAAATGCCTGATTCATAGTCCTGTACTCTCCCCTCTAGACATAGCAACTGCTATATCATGTCCCTACTATAGATTAATAATGATAACACAGCTGTTAGTATGTGGCACAATGTTGGTCAAGTGTCTCTGCACTTACTACTTGGCTATTTTTCCATATATTATGTGGTGATACTAGAAAGCATTCAAAGTTGTTTCAATGAAATAGAGTGAATGAGGCTAGTGTTTTAATTCTTGTAGTGAGAAAATTCACAGGAGTCAAACCTTTTTGAAACTCAAGAAATCTTCTGGGGTAGGACTGCATTTTGGATTTTGACTTCCATTATGATGGCTATGTCACCTCTGTCTCTCCCAAAAAACTCTGCTATGTGAAAATTTGGTTAACACGGTCCCTGCAGAGAGCAGACATCCCATCTCTTTAGGTAACCCTGAGTTGTAACCTGAGTTGGATACATTCCTGAGCGAGGGGAAAAATCTGCTCCCTCTGCTTACGTGACTGGCATCACATACCTGGTTGAGGGGCTTAGGTTCCCTATTGTTCTAAGCACTGCCAGTCTACCTGGCAACCAGTGATGCATTTCAAATTGTTGGCTGGCAGCCCATAAGGTGCTGGCCTCCATTGGACCCGGTAAATGAGGTCATAAGGTCTATATAAGTTAAGGACTACCCTGGAGGAGGAGCAGGAGCCATGATGAAAACTTAGAGAGCAGCTGGACATCTGAAACTTGTTCTCTCTCTTGAAACTCACGATCAGTGGACTGCCTGCCTCCAAAGGGAATCTCCACCTGCCTCTGGATGATACTTGTGAAAAACCTACCTGAGATATAACTAGATACATAGCTTGCAGTATCTCAGATGCATAATCAAAGGATTCTCAACCATGTCAGTTTGCTCTATGGGATTTCTCTGATATTGCTTTACCCTGTACCCTATTCCAAACCTACTCCTTGTAACCTATAAAGTTCTTCTTTGTACCTAGTTTGGGAGACTTATTCGGAGTGGGTCTACCAGGAACTAGGTAGAGGCCTTTTTCCTGTCCCGAAGGGCATAGTGGTGTTGTTGGGGCACATCCTCTTCACCGGTAGGTGCTTTGGCTCACTACTGGTCTTAAGCTCTCCTGCTGGCAGGCACTAGGCTCACTACCAGTCTGTGGAGGCTGATTACAAGATTGATATGGAAGAGACTGTAGGTCTAATGGGGCTGATGTTTTCTTACTGTGTGAAGCATGGATCCATGTCTGGAGTCCTTGACACTTTATTGCAGTGTTGGTGGTTAGGAGTACCTGGAATGGGCCTTTCCAGCTAGGTTCCAGCGATGATTTTTTTGTTGATGGACTTTTATATGGACCCAATCTCCAGGCAGGATACAATGG
>NW_017728886.1:115240539-115255801 GCF_001723895.1 Crocodylus porosus
CCCAAGGAATGCAGGAATGCGGATTCCTTATCTCAGAACATTTGAATTAAGCAGTATCAGCATGTCTGGTCTTTGTCTGTTTTTCTAGTCAAGTAAGCTAATTACTTCTACAGGGGCATAGGATGCAACCCTAAGGACTAAAAGCCCATTGCATGTTTAAGTGGTCCTGAATGAACAAATCCCATTCAAGCTAGTAATCATTAGGTGGCATGGTTCATTTTATAAGCACTTCAGGTTTTCAACTAAGTCCATCTGTTCTTTTCACTAATTACAAATCCAGCCACAAACATAATTTACAGCAATAGCATAAAAAGTTAGCTGGAAGTGATTTGTATCCATGTGTACTGTATGTTCCTTACTCCATACACAGCATGCAGCTGTTACATTTGCTGAATGTTCCAAATTCAAATTGGGGCAAATAGTGAATTTCCTGAGGTTATTTATAGTATATGTGTGCAGTTATACTGAGAAATAGAATCTGCACATTTGGAGAAGTATTTGATGGACAGGATTAGATAGAGAATACAATTAGTGCTGATTTGAAATCATCCAAGAATTGTGAATGTTTCTATGGAATAGACTTTCCACATAGACCCCTTTGTTTTAATTAAAAAGGTTTAAACCTGGTAGTCACAATATTATTCATTTGTGATGCACTTAATATTTAAGGGCCATGTGACAGTCTACAAAATGAGGCCATATTTACAATTTTCAGACTGGGAAATAGAGCCACAGAAATCTAGATTCTCAAGGAGTACTATGGTGTCATAATGCTCAGCAAAGGGGAATCTGTTCCTGCACAAAGTCTGGTGAGTGGATTTTATCTGATGACTGTAAAATACATGTAAACTGCATTTGGAGCAGAGGTGGGAGCCCATGTTCTCCTTTTCCACTCCCCTCCACCCATCCTTCCACCTTGTATGTATCATGCCCCAGCATCTAGGTACACCTCCTGAATCCAGCTCCACAGGTGAGATAGGTAAGGAAAGATTAAGTTCCTATGGTCCAGGATTAGTCATGAGATAGGTACAACACTGTCAAAACTTAGATTCCCTAAGACAAAATTGGGCACCAAGGTTGCATTATCATCAGAAGCTCAGGTGTTGATAAACTTTAGGTGCCTCTGGAATTGCCTGTAGTACCCAAATTTTGGGTTGAAGTATCCAAATGGCAGGCTGGTGCCTAATACCACTTTGGCTTCCCAGGGAACAGAAAACCACATGCACCGCACATGCAGGTACTCACTGTACTGCTAATTTGCAGCACAGTGGATTTTTCTGACACTAGAAGATCCTAGTGTCAAAAAAAACTGCTAGAAAAAAATGGTGGTGCATGTGGTGGCACATGTGGTGGAAGCACCTGAAACTGGAGCCTGGCCAGCCAGAACCACACTCTGGCTTCCAGTCAGACTCTGCAAGCCCCTATCACCACTGCTGGAGCCCTGGGGGACCCCTAGGACAATAGGTAAGGCTGCTGGGACCAGCCCAAATGCTGCCCCAGCCTCCCCTACCACACCCAGGGCAATTTGCTGTGCAGCAGATCATGTGTGCAGGGGAATTTCCTGGGGACAACTAGCAGTGGTACAGATATGTACTTCTGCTAGCTATCATCAAGAAACACACATTCCTGCTTTGGGGAATGTGACCCCAGAAGTTAAGTGCCACATTTCAGTGGCAGAACTTCTGACTCCTGTCCCCTATATAATGACCACTAAACTATGACATATCCTCTGAGACAGTTATTTAACAGGTCTTTAATATAGGCCTATAGACTTCACTTTTAATAAGAGAATAGCATACAAAAGGTATCTTTAAGCCTTTAGGACTAGATTTTAATCATTCTGAGCCTCAAAAATGCACTGAAGCTTCCCTCAGCTTAACTGAACTCCTACTGGCACTCAGCATGGAAGTGGATTTTATTCTCTCTGCATAAAATATTTGTTTTTATATAGGTAGAAATATTCTGAAATGCAGGAAATTGTACCTAATATTCATGTCTTTTGAAGGGAATGGACACACAATAGTACCCTTTTTGCTGCTGTGGGTCCCATGCATTCTTTGATCATGGTTGATCCATTGATGAAAGGGATCCTACTTGTCCCTGATATAAAATTGCAAATTCTCTAATAATGCCCCCTCCAAAATCTGTTATTAAATTAAAGGCTCCCCACAGCTTCTCCCCCCTCCCAGCCATGCTCAAGCCTCTGATTCTCCTCCACAGCCTTTCTAGTGACCCTCATACCCCACCCACAGTCCCTGCTCCCCCAGCCCAGCTGGAGGGGGTCCCCAGCTGCCAGGGCTATGGACTTGGGTCCTCAGCCCCCTGCCTACATACCTCCCTGCTGCCTGCTGTGGGAAGGGGAGATGGGACTGGCTCCCCACTACAGCACACACTCCCAAGGGGGCCAGGTGGGGACCCACCCTCCCCCCAGATCTGTGCATAGGGTAGGAGTGGGCTGTGGGCTGCAGGCTGCAGGTGCAGACTCCTGCCCTGCTGCCCTTCCCCAGAACTTCCACAGCTTGGCAGGCACAACCTGTGGCAGGGCACAGTGAGGAAACTAAATCAGTTTAAAGGTAACCAGTCTGAATACAGATGAAGATTTGGAAGAGGATTAATGTTAGGATTTTGAGGCCAATAATTAAAAATCTGAATTAGGTTTCTAAATTCTTAAAAAATTCTAAGCAGTCTACAGTTTCTTCTGACTTTAGAGGAAGTTGCTGGGGTTTCAGCCTGCTTGAACATCATTCCAGTTAGTTGCTGTTTCCAAGAGCTGTTTCCACCCATTTTTTAAAACCTTGAACTTAAGGTGCATTTACATGGAATTGACCTTTATTAGACCAACTAAATAGTTGGAAAAATTGTTCTTTGCAAGCTTTGGGCACAAACAGCCTTTTTCAGACATAGAGAGAGTCTTCTGGTGAACTGTGTGCTCTCCTGGGTAGACTAGAAACCGATAGGCAAAATGCAGGTCTGTGAAAATGCAAATGTGTGGTAGAGAGAATTGCTACAGTTAAAAAATAAAATCCCCATGAATTGCACACTCCCTAATTATGACACACTATCCTTCCCTGGAACCTATGCAGAAAGTCCTCAAACAACTGCAACTCATACTAGAAGAAGACTCACTTCTTAAAAGAGATAATTCCAGAACTACCCATCCTAGCCTTTAAACAAGCACTGAACCTCATCCAGGGATCCTGCTTTTCTTTGATGATAAAATCGCAAATTCTCTGATAAAAATCCTCCAACCTATGATTAAAATTAAAGGCCCCCCACAGCCCTGTTGATGCCTCTCACTCCCCCCTACACTGCTGGTGCCACTCTTTCATGTGTGC
The DNA here is from genome assembly GCF_001723895.1 of Crocodylus porosus. NCBI lineage: Eukaryota > Metazoa > Chordata > Crocodylia > Crocodylidae > Crocodylus > Crocodylus porosus. The sequence goes on from NW_017728886.1 coordinate 115,243,875, forward strand.
ATCTGTGTACATGTGCACCTGTGCATGTATAAATATGTATGCATACCCATGTGCATACCTATGTGTGTACATGTGTATGCATCTGGACATGCATAAGTGTGTGTATGTGTGTGGACACTGGACACACACCCGTGGGGAGCTGGCTGGGGGGTGAAGGAGCAGGGAGGTGTTGGGGGATGATGTAGAGTGGCCGCCTGGGCAGCTGCATATGGACAGTGAGTTGTGCTATCAACCCTTAAGGGAAGATGCATACGGAGGAGCTGAGCCTGGTCAGGCCACTAGCACTGCTCAGGTTCCACATGCATCTGGCCTGGCACTCTGGCCAGGAGCAGGGGGATTTACAGCCGGCTGAGCACTCTAGCTGGGAGTTGGGGAGGAGGGGGCTGCAAAACCCCTGCTCCTCGCTGGCTACAAACCCCCCAGATCCCAGCTGGCTGTAAACCCCCCAGACAGCTGCAAATGCCTCCAGCTCCACACTAGCTGCAAACCTCCCCACTCCCTCAGCCCCCAGCCAGCTTCCCCCCTGCCCTGGCCCACAACTCCTCAGCCCCCTGCAAGCCCCACTTACAACTTTACAGGCTCCAGAAGGAAAAAGAGCCTGACCCAAGACTTGGGATTGACTAAAAGCCTCAGGTCTTGCCCTTCCCCCTGTGCCTCTCCTGGGCAGGGGTTGGGGATTTCCAGAAGCAAATTTCCTATGGCCCAAAGCACACCAAATGGGTCCAGACCGCGCCAAGACAAGAAATGTAATACCTGCCAATGCATCTCCACCACTCTCGCAATAACTGCACCACACAACAGAACCATCACTATTGCTGAATCTTACTCTTGTACCTCCAGAAATGTAATATATCTCATCCGGGGCACTAAATGACCTGGTGGAAAATATGTAGGAGAAACCAAGCAACAACTGCATACCAGAATTAACGCACACCAAAAATCTATCAAAGACAAAAATATCCAATTACCTGTGGCTGCACACGTCTCACAACCACTCTTTTCCCAATTTCTCAGTTCTATTCCTCAAAAGGAACGTAGAAAACACCTTTCATAGATGATCCTATGAACATCCCTTTGTAAATCTACAGGATACAAAAAATCATGCATTAAATATAGACATTGGATTTATGGCATGTTATAACATGTCTGCCATCTGATAACCCCAGATAACCTGTCACAGACAAGGTTTTACAGGTAAATCTGATATCTTTTATTAGACCAACTAAATAGTTGGGAAATTTTTTTTAGCAAGCTTTTGGGTTTAAAAACACTTTATCAGGCTGAAAAAGCATCTAAAGTTGGTATGTGCTCTTCCTGGATGGAAACTGTCTGCATTTTACCAACTACATTCTTCTATCACCAGCTACATTCTTCTACACCAGCTCAATGTTCCCCCTTTCCCCGCAGTACCTGTCTCACCTATTGTCTCCTATCCCTCTGATTCTCACAGCCATGCCTTGCATTTTCACAGACCTGCGTTTTGCATATTGGCTTCTGTTCTTCCCAACACAGCACACAATTCACCAGCAGACTGTCTCTTTCCATTAAGAAGGGTGTTTGTGCCCGAAAGTTTGTAAAGAACAATTTTTCCAACTATTTACTTGGTCTAATAAATATATCACATTTTCCCAAAGAACCTTGTCTGCCTAATTTTTAGACCCTAGTACAGATAAACTCTTGTTGTGGTCTAGTTGGGTGAATGCTATTTTTGTAAGAACATTGAACTGTTCAGTTCAGACAAAAATTGTTTTTACATAAAAGTAACAAAATTATTTACTGCTTATAACAGTGTTGAAGAATCTCAGAATTGTAATCAAGACTAATATAAATGATTATTGACTGAAATGCCATGCTAGGTGAGCATCACTTGTTCTTCATTATTTGTTAATCTTTACTGTCTTGTTTCAGGAAGGGAGACAGTAGAAAAGAAGCAATATCACATGACTAATTATATACTATAAAAGACAATCAATAATAAACTACCAAAGTCAACATATAACAAAAAACCCATAAGCAGAAATTTATTTGTATTAAACTGTTTAGCAAATACACACACAATATAAATGGGGATACATACACACTCATGGGAATCTAAATTGGTTTAGTAACCATTTGCAACCCCAAAAATGGTTAAATGTATACTGCATAGTAATCAAAATGAATGCTTCAAACATCTCTGAAATAATCACCTATTCTAGAAGGTTTTGGAAGAGATTTCCAATATAATGTGAGAAGAAATCTCTCTTGGGCAAAACAAACAAAAAGATGTGCCCAATACATGGAAGAAAATCTGGCCTGAAATGTTTGACAAGAGAAGGTGCACTAGCTGCTTATTGAAATATATTTTAAAACCTTGTCTCTTTTTAGCCTTTTTTTCTTTAGAAGAAATGCAACATGTCCTTAAATACATATATTGATGCAAAGACACTTGCAGTCGATTTACAATCTTAAATTCACCTTTCCCTTCTTTCAGGGTTGGTACAGGTTGAGCTGTGAGATCAGAAAATTATCCAATGTTTAGTATTGGGTAAACCATTGAGTATTTAACTACTCACTTGGAGAAAAAAGTCTAGAAAAAAAGGCACAAGGCAATACAGGTGAGCTGCAGCCTTAAATTAGATGAAGACTGCTGGAAACAACATTGTAAAAGCAACACTGAGGATGCCATATCAAATTGACGATATTCTAGCCCAGAGCTGGGGCAGGCTATTTTCCTAGCCATACAGTCAAGCTTCACTGCTGGCTTCATGACAGATCATTTTGCTGCTGAAATCTATGGACTTTTGTAAATTAGATTGGAAGGGGAATCTTGAGCATGAGAACTGTGCGGAATTCATACTCTTTAGGGGGCGGAAATCAGTCATAGACTTTAAATTGTATAAATCATTTTCCAATTCCATGGCTATCTCTTAAAGTAAGAGAGGTAGAAACTTACTTAAGAATACCAAAACAACAGCTAAGATTGGTGGGCTGGTGGGGGCATGGCCCCTGGGTGCTGGCTGGGGGTGGAGGGGGCACCAGCTGGAGAGGCCACAGTGCCTCCTGCATTTGGTGTGTGTGCTACCTGCCCATCTGGCAGGTTGTATGTTTCTTTATTTGTTCTGGTCAAAAATTCCAACTGCTGCCCCTCCCCCAGCATCCAGTGTGCTGCAATGTTAATTTCCCCTGTGAAAGTGCTGTGGGGTGGGAGAAGGAGCCCCACACCCTGCCTAGATCATCCCCAGGGGGTGCAAGGGGCAGGCATTGCCCCTAAGCACCGGAGACCCACGGTAACCATTGGGTTTGTGACATGTTAATAATGTTTTTTTAATTCGACTTTCTCCATAGCATTGGGTGTTGGATGCAGCCAAGGCTGGGGATTTTGCCCGAGATGTGCTGGTGCTTCTGCTTGGACTTAAACCTAAAGGTTCCTAGTTAGAAGATCTCACTTGACCACTCAGTATCAGACCAACTCCTACATTTGGGATCAGAATGAAATTTTACTGCACACACAGATCAACATGGACTGTGGGAAAGGAGATAGAGGGGAAGGGGACAGGTTTACTTTCCTCCAAATTGGGGGTATGGTCCTCTTCTTGGTTCTCTTGAGTCTTTTCAATGAAAGGGCATTGGCAATGCTTGTCTCTGTGCTTTACCATTACCAAATTAGGGTGTTTTTGATGTTTTTTCCACTTGTACTTGGTAGTTATGAGATAATATTGTTTGTCTAACCTATTCTTAACACTTCACAAACACTTGTCTAGGATGGTTTAGATAAGGATGAGACTGCCTTGAGCCGGAGATTAGACTAGATAAGCTCCTGAGGTCCCTTCCAGCCTTATGATTTTTATGCCCTAAAACCCAGTTTTACTTCTGGGAAGTTATTATTATTGTTCAGCAAAGCTGGCTATAATATGGAATTATATTTTATAAAACTTTCCATAAAAAAATCCCTTTTCTGTTGAAAAATTATAATATTTCTTTTCAATCAACTGCTTTGCTAATGCAAAAGAGTAATGATCTCTCATTCCAAAAATACTGAATTTTAAGACTGAAAATTAACCTTCCTTAGGTAGTTCAAGGAAATGTGTGGTTTTTCCTTATACTTCCACAGAATTGTACTGTTCTCTAGAAGAGGCACAGCAAGCTCCTTCAGTGCCTGGAATATGCTGGAGCAGGGTGAGGCAGGGGAGAGTCAGAGGAAGAGAAGTTTTACCTACCCTGGCTATCTGCAGTCAATACAGATGCTGTTGCTGTAACAGTGTTGGCAGACTCCAAGTTTTGTTTGATTCCTCTCCACCTCCAGTTTTTGTGTAGGGTGTAGGACTGTGCCTACTGTGCAAAGACTCTCTGAGGGGTGAAAGTGGATAGCACCATTCTGCTTGCCCCACTTGGCTCCTGCTTTACAGACACACTTCTGAGAGACACCCGAAGCAGGGCAATTCTGATACTTCCTCATAGCTAGAGCCCAGGGCTGGTGTCCTGCTTGCTCCCTGTCTAGTTATGATACTGCTCTAAAAGGATCATAAAAGGACCAGGAAGGCTTGTTAACTAGCCCAGAATAACTGTGTTGACGAAGGGCAACAAGAAATATATAAAACAATTCAGGGATTTCTTTTCATCTTTATGAACCTAGTAAGGTCTATAAATCCATTAATGCATATATTAATAGTCTCCCTTGGCTAGAACACATTGCATGGTAATTTGGCAAGACAAAATTCTTTCTTTAACAGATATATAAAAGGTTTTCATTTTTTTTCCAATCCAAAGGACAGATGTTTTGAGACATGAATAGACCGCTGAGTTTCATTAGAGACCTATACAATAACTAGACTGTTTCAGTAAAATAATTCTTACCCAAATTGACTATGCATCTCTTGTTCTGGCAATAAGGCATTTGAGGATTATGGAAATGGAATGTTTCTTAAACAGCAGTAAAAGGACATTCTTTTCAGAGTACAAATCTTGTTCTCATTTTCTGTCATTTTTTTTAGCTGTCTTTTCTGGCCAGAAGGAATTAGTTGGTAACTCTGACATAACTGTGTCCTAAAACAGGACTGAATAAAGGCTATGTGAAATTCCATGAGGTTTATAGGGAAATATGGACATTTCTGATAGGTTTCAATATGCATGTTTTTTCAAGACCAGCCTTTAAAACTCTGGTTTTAAAGTTACATTATTGGTCTGACTGTCTAGATATAAAGTAAGAACTTTGTGGCAGTTTGCCAGGCTTTAGAAAAAGGGTTAGAGTTTAGAACTTCAGCAGGCTTTTTTTTTTGAATGAACCCTGAAACTCAAAAATGTTTTGGATTTCATTTAATAACATAAATCTCAGACTTATTCCAAACGTGACTTGGGTTTCCTTGAATCTCAGTCTGTGTTCGAGAATATCAGCAAACCCCATAATCTGGTTTGAGCTTCAAAACTGTGTGCACAGAATTTTTTTGAGATAATATTTATGGAACAATTCTTGTAACTTCATTTATTTCTTAAAGGTATAGAAAGAGTTCTGAGGACATGCAGTGTGCATATGTTAAAGAAGTCTAAATTGTCAAGAACAGTGAATTACCTGACTAGAAGTTATTGCCTTTCTTTACTCTTCCATTTTTAAATGCACACATATTATACGTGATATTCTGAAAATTTTGGTGTTACACGCTTACATGAACCTAGGAGAAAACATCCAGAGCTAAATCCAGATTATACTTAAGGTGATACAAGATGATCATTAAAAGGGTAACCATGAACTATAGGACACTGACAGATGTGGGAAAACAAACAAACAAACAGTGTTTTACCAGAAGAGGAATCATGTCAGTTTGACCCAGCTCCCCAGCATCTGCAAAGCCTGCACACTTCGGAGGGGCTTTTGGGCACTTTTATCTAATAGCTGACTCAATCTATAACTTACTCACTGGGATACTAAAAGAAACTAAACTGTGGGCAGAGCATACTACAATTACAGCTTTTTATATCCTCCTTGTAGGTCCTTTTTTGCCTAAATTCATATTTTCTGTCTCTCTCAAACCAGCATACATTCCATTGCATTCAGGTTCATTGGGCACAATTCATACCTGATGTGTAAGTTAATAGATAAACCTATAAAAGCTTAAGTAGGTCACCAAGTTTCAGGGAATCTGGGCAAATATAGAATCTAGAGGGAATTTGTAGTGGTGCAATATACATATTAATGAGTCAAAAGGCGGCACAGATTAATACAAATATAAACTTCTTCCAGACTTTTGGTTTTGGTTCCCACTAAGGAATCTTTAAAAAAGAGAAAAGCTAAGTTCCTGAACACAATTCATATCTCTTACTAAAAGAGCCTGGTGCTTTAAAGAGGGCATAAAACATCACCATCAGGGGCCAGAGCCCAGGTGTCCCTCCCTTCTAGTGGAGGGCTCTAGGCTACAGAATCACACTTCTTCATTGTTTGAATTACTTCTGGCCCTGTAAATCTTTCACTTAGAGGTTTCCAGATTTAACAGACAGTGTAGAGCTTGTGTGATTAGCCTATGACCTAGTGGTTAGAGCAATTTTCTGGCAAGAAGAGGAGACAGGTTGAAACCCTCTCAAATCAGCACACCTACATCCTGGGCATTTGGCAAAAGATGGGCTCCACCACAACAAATAGTCAGGGTGTATGTGTTTTTTCCACATGAAAGTTTAAAAACTCACAGAGTTTGTGTTTTCACAGATAGAAACAACTCTCGACACAATTTGAACAGAATGCTTCAGTGACTATTGTGGATTGTTCTGAGAACATGCAGTACAGGCCAAGTCTAGAGGCCTGGGGATGATTTCAATCCAAAACTGGGACACAAAAAGAATATTGGCACCTTAGCAGTTTTGTAAATGTTGAGTAGGGTGGAATAGAATCTACCTAGGAGCCTCTTACACCTCTTTAGAAACTGAATAGGCTCTAACTTTTTAAAATATCTTTTGGGATGAAACATTTTGATATTGTGTTTTGAAATGTTATTTCAAATGTTTAAAAAAAGCAAAAAAAAAAGTAATGAAGGAAGTTAACAACAAAAATAAAAAAGAAAACATTTTGCTTCAGATCAAATTAAATATTTTGTTAATTAGTATCAACCCAAAACATTTCAATTTTATTTAGCAGGTGATCCAAGAACTTCCCGATTATTCATAGAGCTCTAGCCGAAAGAGCAAGCTAACAGAACCATGTTGGGTAGAACCCATTCCAAAATGTAGAGTTGTGAGCCAAAATTTGAAAGCTAAGTCCCTAAATTCAGCCACTGAAATCCAATATTTAACTGTCTAAATAGGTAACCTGATTTGCATAGTGTTAGTTAACTACAACTCCCATTTTACAAATGCAGCAGCAGGTTGGGCTCAGCAGGTTTCCCACCTCTCACTCCAAGTTTCAATGTGTATTCTCATAAAAGACTGAAACATTAGTAGGAGACTGCAAATTTAGACTGCTTGTTAGGGCTTGCGCTGTCACCATTGATTTGTAATACCACTACTATTAATTTATGAGTGCCATCATTACATTATGCTGTTGCTACATGAGAAGCTCTTTCCATACAAGTTTGTTACATTGAAAAAATATTGTTTCTCCACCTGAGTTTTGCTTTTCTCAGGATTTATGTTTCTAATTGTATTTATGGAAAACAGATTGTAATAAATAAATATGTAACATGTAAGGATTGTTTATATATGGAGGAGAAGCTGGAAGGCTTTTCTTAGGGACAGAGATTTAGGAAATCAGTGTTCGGTTCCTGCCTTGCATGTAGACCTCCTGCATGACTTTGGGCAAATAATATTGTTTGCACTGTGCCTCAGTTCTCCATTTATAAAATGGAGATAACATTTCCTTCCCCCGTAGCAGTGCTGAGAAAATAAAATGCACTTGTGATTGCTGTATGCTGTAGTCAGGTGATGGTAGGCTGAGGATCAGTAGGTAGATATTATTTTCCTGAAGCTAAAAATGTTTTTAAACTGGGGTTAACATTAGAAGTTTACATGCCTTTTCTTTCTTCAATTTTTAGCAAAAAATAGCTGTTGTTTGTCTGAATTCAAATTAATATAATGATAAATTGTCAAAACATACCAAAGGCATTTAGAAATGGTCTCTTTCATTTTAAATCGCACACACTCCCACTTCCATGCTGCTTGGAGAAGCTTCTGATTAGATGTTGCAGCAGAGCTGAGGTGAAAATATAATTTATTGCATGACAGGTCAAAGAGGTTCCCTGTACTGAATGAAGTCACTATTTTGATGGCTAAACTTAAAAACCCTTTGGATAATAACAACTTTGCCAGTAACTCCCCATGAGACTACTCTGAATACTGCAATGGAGTGGGTGCTTATTATGGATACAAAACTGCAGGAGGACCAGGACTATAATTATGAGAAAATGGCAAAGGTTTTTAATGCTTAGTTCAGTTTTGGTGAGCATCCAAGAGTGGGTATTTTTTTTCAGTATACAGAAAAAACTACAGCTGGTTGGTAAGTTTCTGATGAAACAGGTTTTCATGAAAAATGTTCATTTGTCAAAATCAGAATGTTCTGCAGATTTACAATGCATAATGAACTTCTGATGGGATGGAGGCTCATGGCAGAGATCTCAGAACTTCTAGGCCCCATGGTCTGGAGCCAGAAGCTTAGAAATCCTAGACAATCTTACCAATCCCATATTTCCTGCTATGGACTGAGAAGGCTATACGCCAAGTGCCAAGACTTCCAGGTTAGGGACTTACATTACACATAAACCAGTTTAAATGACCAGAAACTGGTTTAAACCTGTAGCAGAACAGACATTCAGTGCACACAAACCAATTTCAAAATGGATGAAACCAGTTTGAGATAAACCTGGTTGAATGTAGTATCATTTTTAACTGATTGAGCTCAAACTGGTTTATGCAATGTCTGTCCCAGAACTTTCCTAATTTAAGTTAAACCAGAATCTTCCAGCATCCTAGCATGGTCTCTGGGCTAGGCTGTGCTCTCTGTTCCAGAGCAGGGCTGGCCCTGCCCCTCTGCTCTCTAGCCCGAGCAGGGATGGGCCATGGCGAGACACCAGCTGGCATGGCCCCATTAAGGCAAAGTGGGCAGGGCGGGGGTTAATTCTTCCCTCCTTCCTCTCCTCCCCACCGCAGCTGGAGTCTTCCCATTTGCCAGGGAGCAGAGTGAAGGAGGATACAGTGGTGGCCCCTGGGGCTGGCATACCCCAGTTGCAGGGCAGAAGGGATGGAGGGAGGAATTAACCCTTCTCCCTGTCCCTGTCACCTTAACAGGGCCATCCCAGGGTTCTGTTCCATGCTTGGGGGGACTCTTTCCCCTCATCCTCCCTGCAAGGTTGGGGGGGTGCAGCACTGGAGGGGGACTCGTCCTCCCCCTCCTTCCCACTGTAAGATGGGGGGGCGCTCTGTGAGGCTGCCCAGCTCTGGAGGAAGCCTCTTGTCCCTGCTCCTCCCTACCCCCTATGGGGCAGGAAGAGGGCCTCTGTTCTGTACTGGGGAGTACTCGTTCCCATCATTCTCCTCCCCCTGTTCCCTGCTGCCATGGGGTGGGGGGGGGACTCTGTGCAGTGCTGCCCGGCCTGGCCCAGTCTGGGCATGGGGAGCAACTGAAACTGAGCAACAGCTGCCAGGGGGTGGCTCTGCCCCCATGGCCTGGGCCAGCCTCGCTCAGCTTCAGCCAAAGAAGCTGCACGGTGGGCCCAGGTTGGGCACAGGGGTGCAGCTATCCCCAGTGAGTGTAGCTCAGTGATGGAGATGCTGAGCCCTGTCAGCAGCCTGCCCTGGTGCAGCACACATGGCCTGCGGCTCACTGGGCAGAGAGCTACTGAGGCCCACAGCCTGGGAGCTGCCCACCACAGGGCCTGGCTACGGATCCCTACAGCACCTCCAAACTGACCAGGGTATTCCACTGCCCGGCCAGCCACTGGTCATGTTTGCCAGGTTTGGCCAGGCTGTTGAAGGGGCCCAGTGTCTCCATTACTGAACTACACCTGCTAGGGGTCACCTCACCCCTGTGACCTGGCTTGGCCCTACTGTGCAGCTGCCTTGGCTGGGGCTGACTGAGCCCAACTCAGACCGTGGGGGTGGGGCCATCACTGGCAGCTGTGACTTAGTTGAAGCTACTCCCCATGCCCTGGCTGGGCTGGGCTGGACTGGGCTAGGCAGTGCCACACACAGCCCCCCTCTCTGCACCATGGGGGGGAAGGGAAAGAGGGGGAGAAGCCCCTCCCCACACAGAAAGAGCTCCCCTCCCTGCCCTGTGGTGGGGGAGGGCAGGGGAAAAAGCCCCCTTTGGAACTGGGCAGCCTTGCAGAGCCCCCCTTCTCACCCCATGGCAGCAGGGAGGGAGGAGGAAAAAGAGCTCCCCCCCAGCACCAAACAGAACCCCCCTCCCTACCCTGCTGCAGTGGGGGAGAGGAAAGGGGGAATTCCCTTCTGGGGCTAGCAGCACTGCGCGGGAATTGCTCTAGGCTGTCAGGGAGCCACTGGGATAGGCAGAGCTTTCCCTTCTTCCTCCTCCCCTGCCACAGTGGTCTGGCCATGCTCCCTCTTCCCCCACCCTCTGAACCCTGCAGGCCAAGTTTGGGGTTTAAACCCCTCCTCAGTCTTATTCAGGCCTGCCCCCCCACCATCCTCTGCCTCATCTCAGCTTCCCTGTGGAAAGGAAGGGCTGCTCTAGCGCCCCTGGGCTTCTGGCCTGAGCCACTACAGGCATGTGCCTGTACTTCTGGAATGAAAAGAGAACATATATCTACTTGCAAATTGGTTCAATCTCTGCAGATTAGACTGACCTGCAAAGATGGAATCAAGTCAGACTCAGGCTTTTTTAATGCCTGTCCCTAGCCCCAGGGTGTCTGTCCCTCTCCCCAGATCCCCATCATTTCATTAATGCAAATGGGTATCTGAGAAATCTGGAAGCCATGGGAAAGCATTGCTGAGCTGGTAGCCTTGGAGCTTGCGCTTCCAAGGTCTGTTGTGCAGGTGAGAAGAAGCTGAGCCAAAGGTTCAGAGAGCAGTAAGACCTTTTATCTATAGCAACATTTCCCTTCCCAGCCTAAAAAATTGTGGCTCCTCTGCAGTTAATTATAAGTCTTGTCAATGTTAAATTGCTCAATTCCACTCCACACTGTATGTGGAGGCTGCTCTGGCCTTTTACTATTTTTGTTGCCCATGTTTGGATTCTTTCCAGGCCACTGATGCTTGAAATTCAAAGTAATACAGAAAGCTTTCACTCAGCCTTGCATTTTATTCTCCTAATTGGTTCCAGCAACTGATTGTTAGCTCTGATTTGGGGACAAAGATTGCAGTGATTGCAGGCTCCATTGGTGGGTATGTGGAAAGTCTGAAAACATGTCTTGTATAAAGTCATTGCTCATGCAGGCTATTAGATCTATATCCCTAAGTTACAAGGGATTCTAGTTCTTTGGTGAACATACAGTACCGGGTGCTTCAGTGTGAACTTCCTCAGAGTACCAGAGATGATAATGCATTTCTTTGCAATAGACTAATGTCACATTACCTTAACACAAGCCACTGAAAAGCCATTTGAATTTTAAGTGGCAACAAGCCTGGGCCTCCATTCATTCTTGTAAATCTAAAGTAACTCAGGGCAAAAAGATTCTGGAAGTAGAAAGTCTACTAGGAAGGTTTTTCCAAGACAGAATATGTTCATAGTTTCTGTTCTGCTTGGGAACAAGGAACAGAATGCCCAAGGGATTCATTAATTCAGTGCTCTCCTTGAACATCTCTGGGAGCCAGACTTCGATAGAACTTTGGGAGTATAACACAAAGTTAGAAATATCGCCTGCCTTTACTTGAGGTACATCTCCTTTTCAGGGCTATTTGAGACTCTACAAGCTTCCATTTTATAGCCTTGTATATCTCGCTTTTTGGTCTGTATACTGTATATTAGAATTGGTTCAAAACTGGAATTCCTCTATGTGGGAATTTTGACGTGG
>NW_017728886.1:115256531-115291155 GCF_001723895.1 Crocodylus porosus
GGGGGGAAGGAGGAAGCCTGGTCTTAGATCTGAAGCTAGAGCGGACCTGCTGCCTGCCCCAGGCAAGGGTTGCTTGTGAGATGAGGGAGGGGATGTGGTGGGAGAAACACAAAGGAGATTCTTCAGTGAGGGGTGCCCAGGGAACACCATGTAGTGGGTGTGACTTGCCAGATGTGGCTCTAGGGGAGAGTACCGAGAACACACAACCTGACCCCCTTCTCCCCACCCCATTTGTCCATCCCTACTGCTTACCTTCAGCTCCAACTCTGTTCTGCACCCAGCCAGGCCTAGAACTGCTGCTCCTGCTGCTTCAACTTAGCCTTAGTACAGGACTCTATTGATGGTGGCATTTGCCTTCTTTCAGAGTTCTTCTCAATCAATTGAGCTTGAGATACCTAAATCAATCTCAGGGGAGAGGCAGTTCATTTTTTACCACATGAAATGAAAATCTGCTTTTCTATTTTCTGAATTGACAAGGTGAAGACCAATCAGTTGAACAGTTCCAGGGTTTGCCTTCTGCCATGCAGAGCAAGGACTCTTTGATATACTTGTGATGGAATTCTTGCTTGGCCTCTGGATTAGCAGGCAGACCATGACAGAATAGGATCGGCCACTATAGGTGCATTTGACAGCCCATTGCCTGAATTAACAAGTTTTGAAGTTTGCTGACTGGAGTAGCATTGCTGTTTTGATCCTAAGTGCATGGTTTTGGAATGCTCATCCACTGCATCCATGGACATCCATTAACATCCATTAAGTGAGGGGTTAGACAGCAGGTAGCCCCCACACTGAAAAACCCTCATTCCTCAGCCAGCCCCATCAGCATCTACGCATGTGTTGCTGCACAGGAAATAATGCTGCTCATTATTGAACCTCAGCCAGTTAGTATCTGTTCCCAGATACTGGGTAGGGAATTCAGCAGTAAAAACTGGGTCAGATAAAACAGTAACACAGGTCTAAATGTTACAGCCATACTAAAGGAACTAGAGTTCATTTCTTCTCCAAAATGATCATAGAATTTCATTGAATCTAAGAGGCAGTGTCACTGTGTGAAACCCTGCAGAAAAGATCCTTCAGGTCCCTAAGCAACTACACAATAAAATCTCACAGAAAAAAAAGTTTGTTTAGCATCTAGTTTGCAGGGGAGCCAACAACACAATGGGCCAAAGTCTCTCAAGTCAGCTGTCTCATAGTTTCATAGTTTCATAGACGGTAAAGGGACCTGAGCAGATCATCAAGTCCGACCCATCCTATGGCAGGAAAGAGTACTGGGGTCAAATGACCCCAGCAAGGTGTATATCTAGCCTCCTCTTAAAGACCCCCCAGGGTAGGACCCAGCACCACTTCTCTTGGAAGTTGGTTCCAGATCCTAGCTGCCCTGGCCATCTCATTCATGACTAGACCTAAACTGACCCAACATTCAGGGATGTCTGGATATAAGGTTTTGTTCTGGACCTGCATCAAGGCAAAAGTGAAGCCATGTGACTGAAGGCAGTAGTCACAATACCTTTCATCAGTACCAATACCTCAAATTGATACTGAATATACAATAAGTTTTGTTGAAATTGCCATTGAAGCAACCATCATCAAGGTGAAAAATGCATCATTTAACACAGAATGATCTGAGACAAAGAAAAACAGAACATTTGTAAGGTCTTTCTTCTTAACCATTCTCCTGCTCTTGAAATTTCTGTTACCATAGATAAGAAAAATAGTTTGCAATCAGGTAAGTATTGCATAATAGCAAATTATTCTAAAAGCCTATTCACTACAAACTTCCTCCTGACCAATACCTATTACAGCTATTTTTTTCAGTTATCGGTTTTGTTTTGTGATGGCCTAGCTGTTTGGTGTGAGTAAGAGTCATGGAATGTATTGTTTTTTAAATTGGTCAATATAATGTACTGTGCAATCAACAAAGCTCTCAAGTGACCAGTTTTGACATTACAATGCAATAAAATCTCACAGCCAGATGAGGCTTTAAACAGATAAGCTGAACCTGTGACACCCAGCATTGCTAATCACCAGAAAGCTCTCACAACATTCTCCCTCGATTTGTATAAAACTGCTGTTTATTATTTCACAATGCTTGTAAAAGGAAGGAGATATTAGGGAATGCATCTCATTCAGATTTATTGAAGTCTATTGAATAGGATGAAACACTAACATATCAGTGGTATCTAAAACTGACAGATGTCCCCATTCTCTAATTGCTTCTGTCATTATTTGGATAATCTAGCTCATTTCTCATGGCTTTCTGAATGAAGAGAGGAATGCATAAAATGTGCTGAAGATGGGACATAAAGTATGTGGCCACTTTAGCCCATCAGGTGTCAAAAATATTTGCCAGATTAACATTTAATTGTTTTATGGATTAAAGTAAATCTTGAGGCTCCCAGAATATCAAAATGCTGAGCTGAAAAAGACGACTTATAAAATTAGCTTGATAATACATGTCTGAGTCAAATGATTCCCTTGATCTGTCTTTTATGAGTAAGGATGGAAGACAAGCAGTACATAAGGAGTTCTAAATAATTGATGTCAGTATAACTGCTGCTGCTATGCAGATGGATTCCATGTCTTTAGCAAGAGAAACAAAATTATTTATTTTGAGGATGTAGTAGTCAACTTATAGAACGTTACTGACAATTTCTGGTGAGAGTTCTTGACTATATATGCAAAATAGACTTGTTTTAGTGAACCAATGACCAATTAGAAGCAGTACAATTTAATCATGAGTCTTCCAAAACTTATGCTGCTAAAAGAAAATATCTCCAAGCTAAAGGAATAGATTTTTCAGTACAGCTTATCTATAAACTTAGTAAAGACCAAAAGCAAACCATATGTGTTCCACTTTCAGTCCACAGCTAAAAAGGGAAACATTTAAAGCTGGAAGAAAAGTGTTTTACAGGCATAGAAATTCATTTCTACAGCTGGATAGCAAACTACAGAATTTTTGTGTCCATACTATGTTATAATATCAAGAGCAGTCCAGGAGCACACCCCCTGAGTTAATCATTAAAGAACTTGGATTAATAAATAATCATTGTGATACTGAACACATAACCTTCTACTTGCTGCTTATTAAATTTTTTATCTAACTCCAATGCAAAAATTAATCTGGTTGATTGAATCCCTACTAACCTTCTAACTTGTGGGTGACATTATATTTAAAGGGATCAGAGTGGGGGAAGGAGGATTCCTACACAATCAAATTGTGTTTTGAGATACCTCATTTAAACCAGCTCATAAATTAAAGCAGGGCAAGTGCTATGCCTTAAGGAACTGCCATAGCAAAATGATAATATCCAGCTGACCTAAATTGTATTGTGTGAAATACCTAAAGCATGGGTTGTGAGTACAGATATTTGTCAAGGCAGAGCTCAAAGATAAAGATTCAAATCTAGTCAATGTCTAGTCCATCCAGGGCCATAGAAATAAAGCCTAGAGAGACAGTATAAAGCACTTACTAATAATATGTTTCAGAGACTTTTGTCTCAGTTTGGTGCTTCATTCAATGAGCAGGTGTGGACTTGCTGCCTGAGCAAGCTGCAAGCAGCAACTGAATCTTGCTGAGAGCCCTACAATTAAAATATTTCACCTTTGTGGTAATGAGGGCCTGTGTTGCTGTTTCAAGAACATCATGGGATAAATTAAGACACAAGCTAGACAAATTCCATAAGTGAAAAAAAACACTCCAACTATACAGAATGGCTTAGTAAGGAAATGGCATGATCAGAAGTAATGGCAAATGTTTGTAGAATAGATGAAATGGGGGGGACAGGGGGAATAAAAGAAGCTTCTTGTAATTAGCTCAGCCTAGCAGTAATATTTCTGTTCTCATGGTTCAAGATGAAGTACGCATAAATGTACTTTAGGTCAAGAAGCTATTTTCTTAAATGCCTAGCAAAAAATAAATTGGAATAAATTGACTTTACTCAGGAGTAAAAGGACAGCAGAGACATGATGCAATGCTTGTATTGGTGTAAATCACTCATGTCTCAGGCTCTTGTTTGTCACCCTCACTTTACCATTGCCTCACTTTACCACTCTGACAACCACCACCTGCCTCTGCCAGCCCCCTGTGCTGTATAGCCATGTGACCAGGATCACTGTGGTGTCTGAGACCCCATGCCCCTGCACTAGTGCTATCCAGCCCCTGGGCTCCTGCCCAGGCCCCACCAGGGACACCAACAATGTGCAAATGGATGCCACCACTAGTGCCATCAATGACCGCCTGGAGCTCCATCCCCACCATTTGTGGGCCTGCTGGGCCAGCTAGGACTGGTGACCGCATGTCAACAAGCACGCCTGGGATGATAAGCAGTGGCTGGAGTCCTTTTAGATGACCCAGACCACCTTCCAGGACCTCCTCGATCAGCTCCACCTGCACCTGGACTGGCAGGCCACCACCATGTGTCTGCTCCAACCCCCAGAAACACCGCTGCCCATCACTCTGCTCAAGCTGGTCATGCCTGCCAGCCTGCATTACATCAGCCACCTCTTTGGTGTGGGCAGGTCTGCAGCACCATCCAGGATGTGACACAGGAGAGGCTGTCCTGGAGTTCTGTGGAACCATCCAAGATGGGCTGGGGCATACCATGTTCCAGGTCCATGACCCCTTGGAGGTTGTGACAGGGTTCTGTGTTCTGGGCTTCCCCCAGTGGAACAAGGCCCTGGACAGGACCCACATCCCCAACATCTGGAGGAGGCGGAGCAGGTGGAGAATGCCTGGTATTGCCAGTGCCAGCTGTGGCAGCAGCAACAGCTTTGGGCCCCTACCACTGAGGCCCTGGGAAAGCCGCACACCCAGCAGTGGGGGTCAGGACACTGGGTATGAGAGGCTCTGGCAGATCACCTCCTCCTACACTCCCTGTTGTAAGCCATCTGGCCAGTCATCAATAGACTCCCAGCCTTACTATGCACCCCCAGCACTATGCTCACTGTGGACAGTTTTCTTGAAAGCACTTTATTCCCCCCCACAAACACAGACCCTGTCCCCTGTTCCCTCCCCAACAACAGACACCCTCTCCCATCCCTCCCCAACAACAGACCCCATTCTCCTTCTCAAACCATAGAGGTGAGGACCCCCTGACTGACAGAGCCCCTCCACCAACCACCCCACCCACCACCAATAAAGCACCCTATTTTCCATGCAGGCTATGTACAATGTGCTTTGTGTGCCCTCCTGGGGAGACAGTGGGGTGGGGCCTCTACAAGGTGGAGCCTAGGAACAAGTGGTCAGTACCCCAGCCACTGTGGATGGGTGGCAGGTGACTGCCATGTGGCCTGAGGAGCTAGGGCTGGGGCAGGTTGGTGGGCAGCACAAAGGTGGCCACCAGGGCCAGGATGGTGTCCAGAACCCAGTGGTCCATGGCCTCCACTGCCTCAGCCACCACAGTGGCCTGCCACTCCTGGGCCTCCACCATCATCTCAAGGAAGGCAGTGTGCCTCTTCTCAAGGGCCAGAAGCCTGTCCTGAGCTGCCGAGTCCCTCACCAACACAACCCTCTCCCACTCGCACACAAGTTCCTCCACATGCCATACGTATGAGTCTGCTATCCATTTTTTCTGCCATGGTGACCATCCAGTTGAGCAGTGGGCTCTGATCCTGAGTCTGCCGCTGCCAGGGCAAAGCATATAGAGGGTCTTGGCCAAGGCTGGTGGTGACCCTGATGGTATATCTCTGTGCACATCTGGTACCCCTCCTCAATGTGCAGCTGCTGGACCTTGTTACCATATTTGCCCATCACCTTGGGGTGTGCTCATTTATTAGGGATATGTTTCTAGGGTCTTTGTAATTCTATCAATGTGCTGCTTGTGTTACTTGTGGTTCTATACGGAGCTGTATATGTCCCTTCTGCAAGTCCTCACCCCCAATGGAGCTATCTTGCAGGACTCAGTTTCAATAGGGCTGGGTTCCTCCAACCACCAAATCAGTCATACACACAAACACACACAAATTAACGTGACATGCCTCACCCAGCTGGGTTGATCAGCCTGGACAAGCCCTCATATGCCAGGAATCAGTTCATTAAGGTAACAATAAAACGCAGTCAGATACAAGTGAACAGAATACCTCTGGATCAGGCTGGGTGTCCAGCTGACACCCTTGTGGGCCAGCATTCAGTTCATAAGGGCACATCTGAGCCAAACTGGGTCAATCAGCCTGTACAAGCTGATCCCTTTATGTGTTTCAAACTCAGCACATCCCAATCTTTTGCTCTAACTGTCCTAGTAGAGGTAGCCTCTTGACGAGCAGACCCCACAGTATTTCTGGGCTTCACAGGGATCTTAGCTTAGGTAAAAGAAGCATTGCTGCAGAGCAAGTGGGGAAGGGGAGTAGAGAAGGAAAAATATACCCAGTTACTACCAGTGTGACTATAAAATTTATTTATTGTTAAGTATATGAAATATATAAGGGTATTAGTAGTAATAGACATGCAAAGAAAAACAAACACAAACAATTACAATACTACCCTGGTTTCACTAAGTATTTGGGGAAACTTAGCTCAAGCTTAACTAATATAGTTCAGGTTCAGAAATCTATGCTTAGAGAGAAAAGAGAAAAGAGAGAGAGAGCGAGAGCTGGGATCTCACCAGTCCAAGGCACTTGGGTTCCAATGCTGACAGGTAAAGTTCTTAGCACAATCCTTGAAGGGAGACTATCTGTTTCTTCCAGCTTCTCGAGAACAACAGCGGATGGTGTCAGAGAGATTTCTTCTCTTGAAGCACACTGCTTGCTGATTTTACAGATTTTTATACCTTTAGCCCAGCTTCTTCAAAGTGTTATTTTAATAGTTTAAATAATTGTCTTTTCTATTGACAGGGGTTATCTGGTTTGGAACATCTCAAGAAACTGATTAATAACCAGGAAAAACATAAAGTTAAGGAGTAACCAGACACTTAGGAGCCAGCTTGAAATTCTTATGGATATCAGTTATACTGGATGGAATACCTCATTGTTTCTTCAGAAACAATAGATAGCTTGCAGCAGCAGGGATTTGCAGTTTTACCTGTTGTGAATAGGCCTCAGCTTAGCATGACTTTTCTAGATCTTACTGTAGTCTTTTAACAGACTTAAGGGGATTACTTGGAGGGTTCATAAACTTTGTGGGGAGGACTTCCACCAGTCATCCCGGGAAAAGTACGACAACATTTGTGGTCAGAGCTCCAATGGGCTGGATGCTGTGATGACCCCTTTACCATTGTTCAAATGTTGGTCTGACCCCCTCTGACTCGGTTTCTCAGCATTCCTTAACCTGACAACTGAGTTTTAGTCAATCAGGTTTAAATAGGCCTCCCATAGTGGGACTGGAGAATGTATGCCTAAGATGCCTGTTAAACTTTACTTTTGCTTAGTTCTGGTTAGATGAGGGAGGAGAGGGTGTCGGGGGGGAATCCTTTGTAAATCCAGATTAGAGTTGGTCTGATAAATGCTGAGCTGGGTGTGTGTAAATGTGGGTTGATTAACATTTGGAGCACAGATTCCCCATCATGCAGCGCTTCCCTGCTTCTCTGATCCCAGAATTCACTGTGGTCTTTTCTTCATGCTCTCTGTTCTCCATCTCCCATGTAAATGAATTGTCATCTGGTTCCATCTCAGATGCAAATGAGACCTAGGGGAGTTCTTCATTCTTGTCACCCTTTTCTGAAGGGCTTTAGGTGTGTCTCCCACTGCATCTTCATTATCTTTCATAATCAGTTCTTATTCTGGTAGAGGTATGTGTGTGTCGGGGGGGTGGTTAATTCTTTGTGAGTCAGACAGACTGCATCCTGTGTCAGGGTTCCCTAAGAACATGAAGCTGAGGGGTAAAAACCTTCAGAGCCAGGAGAAAAGGATGTTTGTGGAAGTTTGCAACATTTCTGATATTACAAGCACTATACCAGGGGGCTGTGCACTGCCTAGCCTCAGATCAGGAGTTGTGAATGTAAAGGTGCCATGGGGTGATAATAAGTTGGCTAGGCAGACCTTTGTACAGGTCAGTGATGGCTGAGCACCCCCAACCCCACTCATTGTGCAGGGGAAGATGGGCTGCTAGGTGCTTCCCACAGGCAGCCTGCTCTTCTCCCCCCTTTTCCAGGCCAGGGCAGGCTGGATCCCGGAAGCAACTGCTGTGGCTACTCCAGCTCACTCCTCACTTTTTCTCCTGCAGGCCAAGCCATCTCCTTCCTTGCTGCCAGGCCCATGGCACCTGGGCTTGTGGGGGTGGGGGGGCAAAGCGCTCCTGGCTGACTGGGATTTGAGGCTGGTGGTGCCCCTGCCCTCCCCACAGGGATCCTCTCTGAAGAGGACTGAGGGCCTCCCACCTCCCAGTGTGTGCTCTGCACCTGAGCATGCACTTGTTGAGACTGTCCTGGGCACACTTCAAAGAGCTGTTTGCATGGACTGAGGGGTACCTGATCCACTACACCCTGCTGCTGCTGCTGATCACCATGGTGCCCCAGGTGCACCTGAGAACAATGATTTTCAACAGTGCAGTGGGCAAGGCCGTGCTTCCCTGAAACATTAGCAACTGCCTGGAGGGCTATCTGTGCCTATGATATGCATCCCTGACCCCAGGAGCCAAGGACATCACCACTCATATCGTTTCTTTCTGGGTAAGAGGCCTGTGTTTGCCTAGCTGAGGGGACACAGGCTTCTCAATAAAGTTTTTCACTGCCTCCTGCCTCCCTGTGTGCTGTGCAGAGGAACTCTGGGCACTAGGTGGAACTCATCCAGACCAGGTAGGGAGGGGAAAAGGGGCAGGGGTAGAGAGGGGAGGGGAGTGGAGGCTCCCCCCATTCCAGTGCAGGGCTTAGCAAGTGGATGTGGTAGGCATGCCTGGTGGCCTGAGTTTGTCTCTGTTGACAATGATGACATGCAACTT
The DNA here is from genome assembly GCF_001723895.1 of Crocodylus porosus. Taxonomy (NCBI): domain Eukaryota; kingdom Metazoa; phylum Chordata; order Crocodylia; family Crocodylidae; genus Crocodylus; species Crocodylus porosus. Next base: position 115,265,401 of record NW_017728886.1, read on the forward strand.
CTAGCAGCATCTTGGGGTGCAAGGGCGCAGTGCCTGGCTGACCAGTCAGGGGCCCCCTCTGGAGAGAAGCTGGAGCTCATGGGAGTAGTTGGTGCCATCCCCAGGCTGCTGCAGCTCCTGGACAATGCCGGGGAAAGAGCTATGGTGGGATAGGCTCCTGAGGGGCGCTCGCCTACTGATAGCTCACCACTGCTGCCAAACCATGGCAGAAGCTCTGGCAGGCTGCCCATGCTGCAATACACAGTGTGGTTCCAGCCAGGGCTCCAGGGCATAAGGATATGATCCAACTGCTGCATAAATGCCATAGTCTTGTGGGCTTCCCCTGACTGGCATTTGTGGTCAGTGATGCTGACCCACTGTGCCCACAGGGCCTTGACATTTATGCAGGCCTTCATAGATGTGGGTGTTGGAGTGACCACTCTGGGCAAAATGGCTCTGGACCACAGCCTCACCCCACAGTGCTATGAGGTCCATGGTCTCCTTCTGGGACCACTTCTGCACCCAGAAAGTAGTGTGTGGCATCAGGGAGGATGCCAGTGTGGCTCTCTCCATGGCCCTCAAGGAATCCAGGCCTACAAGGCCTGGGCAGGTGCTTGCAGCACACAGTGCAGGGACATGGCACAGTCCCCTGGTGGCAGGGCTGACCAGGAGCAAATTTGCTCCTGGTTGCTCTCTACACATGCACTATTGCACAGTAACTACAGCACAGTTCATTTGCTACTTGCATTTGAAGGTAGCAAATTAATCACAGTTGATTATTTTACTGTGCAGTAAACACCTGCACATTTAGACAGTGACACTTTACTGTGCAGTAAATTAGTCTAGTGCTCAATACAGCATCTCTTGCAGACATACCCCATATAATTCCTCTAATCAGTGTCATCCAAGGGTAGATATTTGCTTAATGAAAATCAATTCCTGGTATCTACTGGCTCGATACTGCAAGAGCATTTACTGCAAGCAGCTTGTTTTGGAGAGTTGCTCATAGATTTATTCCTTAGAACAGAGTAAAGGGAGTATAATTGGAGTAAAATACTTCATGGCAAGCATGTTGTGTAACCAAATTAATCCCATTGATTTAAATAGCTGGATTGTAGTTACAGTATTCAAATACAGTGAAATCCAGTCAACATAGATTTCATAAACATAAGAGATCTATGTATGAAAGCTGTGTGACCATTTTTTATTGCAGGCCAATTTAATCCTTTAATCTCATATTTGTTCTTCTCTTCTTTTGTGAACAGTTCACTTGTATGTTAAAAAAAAACATTTACAGGTAGGCATACAGAAGTTATGTTAATTAGGTGCAGAGATGGAAATATTCTGCTGTGTGTTACATGAATGATATTCTTTGGTATCAATAATATGGGTGTAATACATTTAAAACAGAACACATTTTGATATAAAGGTGTTCTGCTTGGGTCAAGAGAAGAAGCAGAAGTCAGCTGAACCCTATTACATTGGGAAAGACTTATAAATGGATAGGGACTCATACAGTCACACAACCATGGGCATAGACAATGCTTGCTTGCAACACTTAAAAAAACCAGCCATTTACCTGCCGATGTCTCTGTTTTAGCTTCCTATGCACCTTATGGAACTTCTATATCATTTTGATCTATTTCAACCTACTTTAAATTAGACACATTATAGGTAAACAAGTACAAATCCACATAACTTTTGATGTATTTTATTTTTAAATAGCACATCTGATGTGGACTAATCAGCTTTTACATGTTAGTGAAAGCACAGAATACAATGACAGATGGTAAGTCAGAATGATTCTTGAAGCTAAATAAATACCCACTGTCATTGTTAACTTAAGAGTGACAAGTTTGGTGTCATTTTGTACATGAGGTGAAAGTTTTCTTTTAAATATAACTTCAAAATAGCATGACTGACTGTAGTGTAGTACATTTGAAAATGAAAATATCTAACTGGCATATCAGCATGATATTTCTCATAAATTCTTTAGCTTCAGAAAGGTATGGCATAAGGTTTGTGGAAATGTCACAATCCAAAGTCTAACTTTCCATTCAGCAAAGCCAGCACATATGTGTGTTCTTACCTTTTTATCATATCACAAATAGTCTTTTGGCAGTCTGCTTATCAAATATAAGTCAGGGCAAGAAGGCTCAGCTGCTCAGTTATGAAACAGAAGAAAACAATTATTCATGATAACTGCTCAAAATGCTAATAAAATGTAGTTTTAGAAGAAGAATCTCACTTTCATTTTTTACATAGTTCTTTCATTGACAGATTGTTTTCACTCAATAAATGTGTCTCTATTAGAACTCTTTTAATTAGTTAAGACTATTGTTTCAGGAAGTTTGGGGGAAACTTGAAACTCAGGAGCCTTATTATGGACATAGTGCATTCTTTATTTAAAAACATATCTGCAATCAATATATCAATTATAATTTCAAATACGTTCACTTGTGTTTTTATTCTGGAGGACTACAGGGTTTTGGTGACAAATAGTCTATCTACATGAGCACTTGAAAACAGAGTAGACTGAGATTCCCAGGAAAGCATCACCATCTACCTGTATGCCATTATTAGGGTGCAGTAAACTAATTAACTCCACTGTAGGATAGTACTGTCAGGGACAGTACTATCTTACACTGGAGCACTTTACTATGCTGAAATGCACATGTAGACAATGACCAGGGGTATAAATTGCACCCAGTCAGCCCAGGAAGCCAGGGGCCTGCTCAGCCCTGGCTCAAATTGTTGCTGTCCCAGGCATATTTGTAGATGCACCCAGGAGCAGTTGATTCCTGCACTAATGGCTGTGGAGTTTATTGTGCCACATTAATTGCACATGTAGATTAATTTCCCGTGTAGATTAATTGCCACATTTATTGCACACCCATGTAGTAGAATATGAATTGTATTACATAGAATTATAGAAAATTATGGTTCAAAGGGACTTCAGGAGGTCATCTAGACCAAACCCCTGCTTAAAACAGGACCAGCCCAAACTATATCATCCCAGCCAAGGCTTTGTCTAGCTGGATCTTAAAACCTCCAAGGATAGAGATTCCACAATCTCTTTGGGTACTTTATTGCCCTCCTTCTGAAAGATATTTTTCCTAATATCTAATCTAAGCTTCTCTTGCTGCAACTTTAGAAAATTATTTCTTGTTCTGTCATCTGCCAGCACTGAGAACTGTCTAGCTCCATCCTCTCTGGAACCACTCTTCAAGTAGTCAAAGGCTGTTGTTAAATCCCCTCTCAGTCTTCTCTGCTTTAGACTAAAAAAGACTAGGTCCCTCAACTTCTCCTCATAAGCCATGTGCCCCAGCCCCCTAACTATTTTTCTTGCCCTCTGTTGGACTCTGTCCAATTGGTGTACATCCTTTCTGTAGTGTGGGCTCCAAACTGAACAAAGTACACCAGATGTGGTCTCACCAGTGGTGAATAGAGGGAAATAATCACTTCCCTCTATCTGCTGTCAGTGTTTCTACTAATGCAGCCCAATGTGCCATTAGCTTTCTTGGCAAAAAGGGCACACTTTTGGCTTATATTCAGCTTACTATACGCTGTCACCTCCAGCTCCTTTTCTCCAGAGCTTCTGCTTAACCAGTCAGTCCCCAGCTTGCATCGGTGTATGCGATTGTTCTTTCCTAAATCCAGGACATGGCAATTCTGCTTATTGAACCTCATGAGATTTCTTTTGGTCAAATCCTCCAATTTCTCAAGGTCTCTCTGAATCCAGGCCCTACCTTCCACTGTATCTACTACTTCCCCTAGCTTGGTGTCATCTGCAAACTTGCTGAAGGTGCACTCCATCCCATCTTTCAGATCATTGATGAAGATAATTGAATAAAAACTTCCCCAGAACAGGTCCCTGGGGCAGTCTAGTTGACACCAGCTGCCAACTTGACATTAAGCCCACTACTCACCATGCCCAAAAATCCAGCCAGGTTTCTATCCACCTTAGAGTTCATTCATCCAACCCATACTTCCTTAGCTTGCTTGTGAGAATGTTGTGGGAGTTCATATCAAAAGCATTGCTAAAGTCAAAGTATAGTATCCATTGCTCTTCCTGCATCCACAGAGTTAATCATCTCATCACTCAAGGCTATCGCATTGGTTAGGCATGACTTGCTCTTGGTGAATCCATATTGACTGTTTATAATCACCTTTTACTCCTCCAAGTACATGAATTTCTTGAAGACCTGCTCCATGATTTTTCCTGAGGTGAGGCTGACTAGTCTGTAGTTCCCCACATCCTCCTTCTTCTCTTTCTTAAAAGTGAGCCTTTTTTCAATCATCTGGGACCTCTCCCAGACACCATGAGTTTTTTGAAGATAATGGCCAATGGTTCTTCAATCACATTGGCCAAGTCCCTCAGTACCCCCGGGTGCATCACGCTTGGCCTCATGGCTTTGTACACATTCAGCTTTTATACATAGTTGCTAATCTGTTCTTTTGCCACTATTAGCTGCTCACCTCCTCCTCAAAACATGTTTCCAGGTACAGTAATCTGGGAGATAACCTTGCCTGTGAATACTGAAGTGAAAAAGACATTGAGTACTTCAGCCTCTTCTACATCATCTATCACTGGGAGCACAGATAGAAGTTACATTTTTCATTTGATCAGTCCCCTGAAAGCACTCTACAGCCATGCCATAACACATATGCATGGCTGCAGCATGCTTTAAAAGTGGCTAATCATATGATAAATTGACCCTCATCAAATGAAGTATCTGATAAAAGTGCTCCACTTTAGAGCACCTTAAGGAACTTACATTCCCTAGGGTTAATTTATCATGTGATTGGAGCTGTGCTGATGCAGCCCAGCCCTACAGCCCAAGGCTGTCAGCAGGAAGGCAAGGGAGAGGGGAAAGGACGGAGGGGGAACAAGCTGCCAGCTGAGGTTTTCCCATCTCAGCTGGAACTCCCTTGCCTCATAGCTACTCCCAAGCCCCTGCCTCCAGCTCAGATCAAGCAGACCCCAACCAAGAGACTGCTTCTTCTCCCTTCCTGCTGTCAGTTTGAGAGCTGGAGTGGGAGGGGAGGGTGGAGGGAGGACAGGCTTGATTTCCCCCCACCTTCCTATCCAACAGATGAATGTCTGTTGTATTTGGGGATGTTCTAACTCTTGGTGCTTTATGTAAAGTGCCGTGAGTTAAAGAGTGGGCCTGCATGTCTGTCAGCACGCTAGGTTGCCTCCTCCATTTAGTAAGGTATTCACACTTCCCTTTATCTTCTTGTTGCTAACATACCTGCAGAAACCCTTCTTGTTATCCATCATGTCCCTTGCTGCTGCAACTCCAATTGTGCTTTGGCCTTCCTGGTTTCATCCCTGTATGTCTGAGCAATGCACTTATATTCCTTCCTAGTTATTTGACTCAGTTTCTTCTTCTTGTAATCTCTTTTTGTTGTGTTTTTTAGCTTAGTGAAGTATTCCTTGCTAGCAAAGTTGGTCTTCTCCCATACTTGCTAGTCTTCCTGCACATCAGGATGGTTCATTTTTGCACCATCAGCAAGCTTTCTTTCAAATATAACCATCTGTTCTGGACTCTTTCCCCTCTCAGACTGGCTTCCCAAGGGATCCTGCCCTTGAGTTCCCTGAGTTAGTTGAAGTCTGCTTTTCTGGATTCCAGGGTCCATACTCTGCTGTTCTCCTTCTTCCTTTCCTCAGAGTCCTAAACATGAACTTGTAGTCACTGCGGCCCAAGTTGCCATCCGCTTTTACATTTCCATCAATTCTTCCCTATTTGTGTGTTACAAACATTTTGCCAATTGCTGACATCATAAGTGAGGCCTTATAAAGGGGGATAAGGCAAAATGCCATGTTTATTGATTACATGAATTAGACAGAGGTTCAGACATACCACCCATATAGACACATGCAGATCATCATGCACTTCATTACACACAGGCACGCACAAACACAAAACAATGATTTCCATTTAGACATTATAGTTACCAGCAGCAATTGCTCAATAATGGCACTGGGTACCCAGGCATTATTGAGAGAAAGAAAAATTGCAGATTGGAGCAGGATTGACAGATGCGTCTGCACTCCAAATAAAAACAGTAGTTGATAGAGTCTCATCCACACTGGCATTCTTAAAGTCCTCTTTTATAGGGATTGACATCCTTTTTTTCAATGCTTCAGGGTTTTTCCATACCCAGCTTCTGTTTTAGCTGTGGTTTCTTAGCCATATTCTACTTATCTCAGCCCAAGGTCAGTTTGGTCATAGAAGTTGGTATCTCAGCCTTGGAGTGTTTTTGCTGCCCATCTGGCAGGATGTGTGTCTCCCTTGTTATCTCCCTTTGTACCTTCAGCCTCAAAGGAAATCTTCAGCCACCCATTAATTAATTTAGTAACTGGTAACTTACATTTGGTGCCTGTTGTTTACATAAACAGTTAAATCTTCTTCTCCCATCTCAATGCTATTCTCGCACAATTCACCCTTTCACATACACTCATTCAAAAAGGGCATACAGAGTTCATTCACTTATGTCAAGCAGAAGGATACAAAACAGAGTTTTCAAGTTGCCTACAGGACAAGACTAACATGGTTATATTTCACTATTATTACACTCTATGTTAACATTAGCTACATTCATTCAGTTCCTGCTACATGTGAGCTGCAGGTCAGGAACCGTATGGCCCCCTATTTGGCCTCACAACACTTGTACCAGAAAGTTGTCTGAAACACTATCCCAAAACTTCCTGGATTGCCTGTGCATTACTGTAGTGCCCTTCCAGATGTCAGGGTGACCCGAGTCCCCCATGAGAACCAGGGCCTGTAATCAGGAAACTTCCACTAGCTTTTTGAAAAAAGCATCATCCAGTTCATCCTGTTTATCTGGTGGCCTACAGCAGATACCCACCATGTCATCACCCTTATTGCTCTCCCCTCTGATCTTAACCCAGAGACTTTCAACAGGCCTATCTCAAGTTTTATATTAAGCTCTGAGCAATTATACAGCTCTTTTAAATAAAGCATAAGTTCTCCTTCTCTTCTGCCCTGCCTGTTTTTCCTGAACAGTTTATACCCATCCAAGATAGTGATCCACTCATATATGCTATCCTACCTGTTATTCCACTCACATCATAGCTCCATGAATGTGTGAAGAATTCCAGTTTTTTTCTGCTTCCTTCCCAGGCTCTGTGCATTTGTGTACAGATACCTGAGGTAACTAGCTGCCTCTCATGAAAGCTAAAGGCCAAAGGGGATGATCTAATACATGACTTAAGAATTGAAGCAAAGCTGGGTGACAGTTACCATGAGTTGATCACTTTCACTATCCATCACAAAGATGGCAAGTCAGCCAGCAATGCAGTAGCCCTAGATTTTAGGAAAGCTGACTTTCATAAGCTCAGGAGGCTTTTCCTTGAGGCCCTGAGAGGCCCTGATTTAACAGGGAGGGGAGTTCATGATGAGTGGTTGCTCCTTAAGGAAGAAATCCTAGAAATACAAGAGAGGTCTATGCCAACTCATAGTATAGCAAAATCCACAGTTTTTATTTTTTTTATTTATCTTAAAATGCATTCCCTCCCCTTCCCCAAACATTTCTGACTTTTCTCTCCCTCTCTATTCCCTATAGATAAGTATAAGTGAGCTCCAACTTAGGATAAGCTTTAAACATTTTTATTTTGGTAGCAAGTTTTTGGTTTTGGATATCCATTGTTTTATAATTATTAGGTTTGTATTATTTTTTACTGTTGTATGTTGTATTATTATCATTTTAAATTATTTTTATTATTTCATATGGATACTGTATGGTTTAGTCCTGTGTTTGTAAGTGAACCAAAGGCATGCAAGTTTCCATTTTATATGTCAAACCTCCATCTTCTGTCGTCTGCCTAGGCATCCCATGTTGCAACAATATGATTCATTGTACCCCTCCCATGTAAATTGGTTCCCCAATGAATGAGAATGATTGGAAATTATTGAAATACAAAGGTAGCAGGCCTCTACTGAATGGTCTGTAATGACTGGGCCATCACCTCACGTTGATTCATCCAGGAACCACGGACCTCACCCAGGAACAGATACAAGACCAGCATTTGAGAGACAAAAGACCCCACAGAACCAGCTACTTGACCACTGTACACCACCATTACAGACACCTGAAACTGCACATCTCTACATGGAGTATACATGCTCAGTAAGTCAGGAGCTGACTCTTGCCTGTGCATGCCTCCTGTCACTAGGGTCACACATGGTCTGCCCCTATAAAGAGGGGTAATGAAGACAGACCCAGTGGGAAGGGGATTTCCATCCGGACCAGACCAATTTCATGTCACCTGTCCACCCCAGAGGCCCTGCTGGAGACCCCCTCTGGACAACACCTAGCTGAAGGAGACCCCAGCTGGCCATCGAGGATCAACTTCCAGCCTGGGATAGGAAGATATTACCTGCACACCTCCACCTACAATTTGGACTCTCTCACTCTCTCTCTCTCCCTCTCTCCTCCTGGACTTCAGTGGACTTCAGCCCCTGCATCAAGCCTCTTTAACCCCTGCTGCCATTGTGTGGGTGGGTGGGTGGATGGGTGCAAGGGAACCAATTTGGCATTGTGTCACCTTCTCCCCTGTTCAATAAAACCACTGTCATTTGCAACCCTGAGTTGGGTCGTGTTTTACTGGATCCCAGTCCCTTCCCTATCTTAAATTTCAGCTTCATTCTCTCTCTCTCTCTCTCTCAGCTCCAGTTCCCACCCTCTCTGCTAATTTCCACATCTCCTCCCAGTCCCATCACCCCTTTTCTACCACCTCTCAGCCTCTCCTTGCTTCCCTGCTGTACCTGCTGCTTTTCCTGTGATTTTCTGCCCGTCTCTCTGTTTTCAGGCTTCCCTCCCCCCACACACACCTTCCATAATCTCCCCCACTTCAGCTTTCCAGGTCCTATTACTGCCCTGCAATTCTCTCCAGCTTCCAGGACGTACTGCCGCTCTCTGCAACTTCTCTAGCTGCTTCAGAGCCATCCTCTGACTCCCCACACCCAGAGCCCCTCTTTAACATCCACACTTTCTCTTAGTCCCATTTTTCCCTCTCCCTACCTACCTTTTCAGCTCCCCCATAGCTGTGCTGGCATTGCTTCCCTGTTCTGCAGGCTTTGGGCATTATCTTTTAATCAATTAAGATCAGTTAACCTGAAGTTACCCCCAAGCCTCAGTTCTTCAGCCCGTGCCCCTGTAGTCTACCAGTTCTAATCCTGGTCTTGGTAACTTTAACTTCCTACATTTCTACTTTCTTACCTTAACCTTTCCCCAGGTATCCCAAGTACACCAAGCACATACGTACATGCATACATATCACAATACCCAACTTAGGAACTCACTTGTGTGTATGTATAGGTGGGTGGTAAGTGTGTAAATTAGTGAACACACACACACATATATAGATATCAGTGTGTGTGGGGGGGGTGTATGGTATACGAATTAGTAATCCACATGTATATTGAATATGCAGGTGTTGGTAACTGGTAACTGATTCTGTCTAAATTTGGTGTGTGTAGTGTGCTGTGAGAGAGAGTGTGTATGCGTGTGTGTGTGTGTATATATATATATATGGCATTGTGTGCATAATATATGAATTAATGATCTGTGTCTAACTTTTGGGGTGTATAATGTATGTGCCTGAGCTGGTAATATGAGTGTGTATGCCTAATAGGGGTGTATGCACCTAGTGAGTGTGTGCTTAATTGATTTTTATGTGTGCATGTGCAGTTGTACACCATGCTCTCCTGTCTAACACTGCAATATTGAGATCCTGAGCATTGGCCTGACCTCTCAGGGCAACAATAGGAAAGGTGGTAAAAAGGCTCAACAACCCGTTTGGCTCAACAGGGAACTCATGGACCTCCTACATCTAAAAAGAGAGGCTTATAAAGGATGCAAGACTGGAAATGCCACTAAGGAGGAGTATTCTGCACTGGTCTGCACCTGTAGGGAGTGAACTAGAAAAGCCAAGGCTGCAACCAAACTCCAACTGGCTATACAAATAAAAGACAATAAAAAGTGCTTCTTCAGACATGTGGGTAGTTGAAATAAAAAAACAAGGGCAACATTGGACCCCTACTAAACCAGTTGGGGCAGCTAACTACTGACACTCAGGAAAAAGCCAATCTGATTAATGATTACTTTGCATCAGTTTTTCAGCAGTCCAAAGGAACCCCTGCCAGTCGCTGCACTATGATGTCTGCCAATTCCTTTAGTACTCTAGGGTGCAATCTATCCAGACCAGCTGATTTGTGTGGGTCCAGCTTCTTAAGATGCTCTCTCACAAGATCCATGCCAACGGTAGACATATATTCACCCTCATGAAGTCAGATGACCAGGGTGAGGGTGAAGTACATTATGTCCATTTCAAAAGTTAACACAAGCAGGGCAGGAGCATAGCAGCATTCCTGGCCATGGCAGGAAGGAAGTATAGATATGCTTTAAAAGGCTGAGAAGATCTGTATAACATGTGACAACCAAGGCCTGAATGCAGATGACTTCCTTTTTGGAGACCAGTAAAACATCTGTGTCACTTAGCACTAGGTGTCATAGAAAATAGAAAAGCCAGGACAAAGAGAGTGAAGGGGCTTTCTTTGCTATAGAATCCAGCCCCTGGTATCACAAACAACCCCATAATGTCACTTCCTTAAGCTCTGTCCATAAGCTCATCAAATTTCATCTTAAAACTAATTACAATTTTGCTCCCACTACTCCTACTAGAACCCTGTTCCAGAACTTCAGTGGTGTGAAGGTTAGAAAGCTTCAAATTTCCATAGTAAATTTATTCATAGACAATTCATATCCATTTGTTCTTGTGCCAACATCATCATTTAGTTTAAATAGCTCTTTTCCCTGCCTGGTGTTACCCCGGTGTATTTATAGAGAGCAATCATATTCACTGTCAGCCTTTGTTTTGCTTGGCTAAACAAGCAGTACCAGCTGTTTTAGTCTCCTGTTGTAAGATAGTTTCACCATTTGTTAGAACATCATAGTTGCCTTTCCCTGTACCTGTTCAAGTTTGATTCCTTTTCCTTGCAGACAGGTGACTGGAATAACACACAGGATTCAATGTTTTACTGGCACCCTGTATACTGTCACTAATATTTGCTTACATCACTGAATGCATCCTAGAATCATAAATGCCTTTTTCCTGGTCATACCACACTGGTATCTCATAAGCATTCTGGGATTGGCTAAAACACATAGCTTCTTCTGCTCCCATCTTATGTCCAGCTTATGCATCCTTATCCCGCTGTTGAAAATCTTCTTTAGTGGGTGCATCTACACAATTAGTGCATCATGGTACTAACAGTGCTAATATGCGACTGAGCAGTATTATTAGGCTACTGTGCAGTCGTGTCACTTAAAAGATATTTGCTGGCACTGCAGTAACTCCAGTTACTGTGTATTTATGTAGTATTTGATAATACAAGTACTAAATAAATGTGGAATAACAGTAACTTGATAACACAAGTAACTGGGCACAGTAAGGTTTCATATACACATGCCCAGTTTTTAAATGCATAACCTTTGTATTATAAGTTTCATCACTTTGCTATTACTACAGAAGTTATCAATTCCTATATTTTGATCCTTATCAGTGTTCATGAGGCTACCCAAAGTTTGTGGCATTAGCAAAATTCATTTTTCTACTTCTACTTTTGTACTAAGTTCACCAACTAAAAGCATTAAAAAGATTGTTTCTAAGAACAGTCCTTGAGGAACTGCAACAGTAGTTTCTCTCCAACCCTGGAATTTTCCTATCAATAATATGCATTGTTTCATTTTCAGTCTGTTCCTTTCTGAACTGATTCTTACATGGTCCAGTGGGTGGCAAATTGGCTTGGAGGTCACACTGAGAGAATGATAGTAGACAGGTCAGTATTGACCTGGAAGGATGTGGGTAGTGGGGTCCCACAGGACTCAGTCCTTGGACATGTACTCTTCACTGTCTTCATCAGTGACTTGGATGTGAGTGTGAAGTGTACTCTGTCCAATTCTGCAGATGATACTGAATTGTGGGGGGAGAGTGAACACTCCAGAGGGTAGGAAACGACTGCAGGCAGATCTGGAAAGGTTGGATAAGAGGGCAGAACACAATAGGATGCAGTACAACAAGGACAAATGCAGAGTGCTGCACCTAAGGTGTAAAAATATCCAGCACACCTACTGGCTGGGGAATGACCCTCTCAGCAGCAAAGAAGCAGAAAGAGATCTGGGAGACATAGTGGACTCCAGGAGGAACAAGAGTCATCAGAGTGATGAAATCATCCACAAAGCTAACCACACTTTGTCATACATCAGCAGGTGCATGAGAAATGGAACCAAAGAGGTGATACTTCCCCTCTATGTGGCACTGGTAAGACTGCAGTTGGAGTACTGCGTCCAGTTCTGGGCAACGTACTTTAAGAAGGATGTGGATGCTCTCTAGATGGTCCAGAGGAAGACCATTCAAATGGTTAAGGGTTTACAGGCCAAGTCCGATGAGGAGAGACTAAAGGAACTGGGCTTCTTCATCCTCCACAAGAGAAGGCTGAGAGGTGATTTTGTGGCCACCTACAAATTCATTAGGGGGTGCAGCAAGGAACAGGAGATGTTCTGTTCACCAGGGCACCTCTTGAGGTAACAAGAAGCAATGGTCACAAACTGACAAAGAGTAGATTTAGGTTAGACATCAGGAAAAAACTTCTTCAAGGTAAGGGTGGTGAAATCTTGGAATGGGCTTTCAAGGGAGGTGATTTTCTCCCCTATCTTGGGGGTCTTTAAAAAAAGACTGGGTAGGCATCTGACTGGGGTTATCTGACCCCACCACTCTTTCTTGCCCAGGGCAGGGGGTTGGACTCAATGATCTGTTGAGGTCCTTTCTGACAGTAGTATCTATGAATCTATGAGCCTATGAATTATAATTCTTGTACTAATCTACATCTTCTCCCATTTAATTAATCACTATTCCCAGACAACAGTATATAACATGTTTTACTAAATTTTAGATAGATTACATCTACTTCCTTGTCTGGAGAATCAGCAAAGAAAGATATTAGTGTAGGCTGGCACAATCTAGCTTGAGTATACCCTAGTTTTATTTGATTCCCATTTTCCATTCCCATTATATATTTCTTTCAATATTTGTTCTGAAGTCTTGCACAATACCGTTGTTAAACTAACAGGTCTGTAAATTACCTAGTTCAGTTCTTCCCTTTACTCCCTTTTAAAATGTAGGTACTTTGTTTACTGTTGCCTAGATTTAGTGTGTTATTCCTCATCCAATAAATTCATAAAAATCCTTGCAATTATACTGGCAATTTCATGCACCAGTTATTTTGATATGCACATTATCTGGTTTCTTTTCCCTCAATTTGAATGTGGTAATTTCCTTATCTAGGAACTCTCTGGTATTATTCATCTTATATTTGACAAGACGTTCAGTGTCTTCATCAGAGATTTTTTCAACATTCTTATTGATGCCTTGTTTAGATCATCCCCACATTATGTTTAGTCTTATCTCCAGTATCATTACACATTGAACACCTTTTCCTTTTCCTTAATAAATATTGTATTTATTTAATTTTATTTTGCAAGGTCTAAATTAACTTGACATTTGGCATGTCTCACCTTTCCATGTACTTTTGGATATCTTAGACTTTCTTTGCTAAGCAAAACTTTTTCCATAATTAATAGGTTCTTTGTGCACTCCTAATATTTTTGGAGGGCAGTAAGTCACTGCACTGCAACCCTTACCTATAAAATTTTCCTCTTCTCTATAATTTTATGTATTTTAGCTTAATTACATTCTAAGCTTTTCCCACATTCATGTCCTGGAGTTCAATGCAGTTAATTTAATTCTCTAGTTCCCTTCATTTCTCAAACTTTGCTGTTTTGAAATTGGAAGCTCTGACTACACACCTGCTTTTTTTGGTTATCCTTCGATTTGAATTAAACTGAATCTACTCATAATCACTCAATCCAATGTTATTCTTTCAGACCAGTACATCTACAATGTATACTATTTACTCAACCAAACTTAAAATAAGCATTTGTTTCTGGTTGGTTCTTGAAGTTTGATATTGTACCCTGGTGTATCTGGCCCCTATTGGTAGATATTTATTTTCAACATAATTTGATAGTATCTCTGTCTGTCTGTCTGTCTGTAATAATATTAAATAGATATAGTTTGCTATCCATGTCTAATCCCCCCCCAATATTGTCCTTCTTTTACAATCTGTGCTGAAAATAAATTTGGTCCATAAAGCAAAAAAATGGGTAAACATCTAAATTTGAGTGGCACCTCTACTTTTAGACTTTGTAGCTGTTTGCCTCTTTTATAGTTGAACATATTGATGGTGTGATAATTACTTTGCACATGTGACCATTTTAAATTTATTACCTGATTGCCCAGTTAATTGTATAATATATTTAACATGCATTAGGAGTCCTAGGTTCTCTTTGTCTGGAAGGATTTTAAATCCACATCTCTTTAACACCCAGCTTCTTGCTGAAGTTGGGCCTCTGGTCAGCCCAAGGTGCAAAAGTCACTAATCCTTGAGTCTTGAGATAACAAGTATGTTTTATCCATGCTATCTTTTCTTATTGTATTACAGCCCACCAAATAATCAATGTGCAATGTTACCCAATCACATAATTTTTATTTGTGTAGTGTATGCCACCCAGTACCTGTATTCCAGTCATACTTAACATTCTATCATGTTTCTATTATCTCTGTAATATCTGGCTTCACATCCTACGCTGGTAATTACAATTACAGAGACAAACACTTTGTCTTTGGCATTTTCCATAGTTCAGCAAATGTCAGATGCATTTAAAAATATTTCTCTGTTATCTACAAACTGTTTACAGCTTTTAACTTCACTCTTTAAAAAAGTTTTAAATGGTGCCATACTAGAAAAATTCACATTTTTTTATATTTCACTTTTTTCCCCAAAAGGCGCATTCAAGTATGACTGTTTTAGTGTATGCTGTTAAATTGGACAATAGATATTTTTCACTTCTCAAATGTGAATAAAAATGACAATATTTTTATGTATGTATGTGTACATATTGCCATGAATGGCTCTTTAAAAATATAAAAATTGAACAGCTTTCTGCTCTGCACAGTTTACAAATTAAATTAGGGCAATGCTTTACATTAAACAAAATATTGGTGGTTAGTATTAGTAGTTAGTATTAGTAATTTCTGCAGGAACATGTATTCCTTAAGTTAATTCCAGCAAGGGAAGTATATTTGTGAAAGCTATTAAATACTGGCAGCAGAAAGTGTTACAGTGTGGGTGCATCTACACAAGATATTTACTGTGGAGTAGACTGATTAGCTTCACAGTAAAAGTCTTGCATCTATGCATGTGGCCCTATTAAGCTGCAGGATACTAATTAACTCCACAGCAAGGTAGTATTTGTAAATAGATGTGCTATCCTGTAGTAGGGTTTTTTACTCTGCACAACTGCATGTGTAGATGTTGACATGGCTGGCTGGGGCATGAGGGTGCTTCAGTAAGAGAACTGCCTGCTAGCTAACTCCCTCACTTAAGCACCCTCATGCCAAGTCCAACCCCTCCACAGCACACGGATCTGGGGGGAGCAGCCCCAGGTGAGCAGGCTGAGCTCTCAGCGCCCCCTGCCAGCCAACACTGCTCTGATCCAGCTCAATGTGCTGTGCTTCTGGGTTCATATGTAAATGCAGGAAAAATAAATACTGGAACAATAAGCGCTGGAATGCATTGCTTTGCCTTAATAGCATGTGTAGATGTGCCCAGTTTTGCTTAAATAAGAAATAATCAAGAATCCACATTTTTAGGCTAATATAAAAATGTTCCAACCATTGACAATACAATGGCAATCACTTTTTATGATGATTTGAATATATAGTCTTTGCTATGCATCAGAAGGCAGCAATCAGTTGCTTACCATTGTATTAAAGCAGGGGACTCCATTCAGTAGATCTTTTTCTTTGTCTCTTATATAAGCTCAAGAAAATGTGCTTTATCAATTGCTAGCATTCTAGCTTCAAAAAGAAGGTAATAAATACAATATCTTCTGAAGGAATATGGTATTTCCCCTCTAAATCTTCTAAAAATAACAACTAAGATTGAAGACATGAATGCACTTGACCCACAGACCTTTTTGTCTTGTTGGTAACTTTCAGTTTTCCACAGGTTACTTAATTTCCTACAACCTAAAAAAAAATCAATATCTTCATATTTTACCTCAGCCACACAGTTCTTCTATATATCTTCCTGTCAGAAAGAAGGCTGAGGAAGTGAAAAATAGTGTTGAACTTGTATTAGGATATTTCCACAATGTGCATGTGTGATAGGATAATGGTATGTAGGACAGAACATTCTCTTGCAAGGCTACATTTAATTTTGATTTTAGCGAGAGCTTTCAGTTGAGCAGCATGGTAAGAGAGCATTGTCTGTCTTCATTGGAATAAAATAAATGTCACTGAGAAAGTATTGGAAGCCTCAGAATTTCTGGACTTTCTTTTAACTAGAATTTTGGTTTTATAGATAGTTGAATAAACAAATCAAAAAAAGCAACAATAAAATTAAAGCTTCAACACATGAACCAACCTACGTGAATTTGTATGAATTTTCTGGATTCCGCTTCCCCTGCACTCCGCTGCCCATCCTGCTATATAACAAAATCAGACAAATACTTTTGGGAAGTAACACAGTTTGAATAAGTATTTAAGATTTTTCAGGATTGTTTCCAGCAGCATTTTTCTGCTTGATCTGTCTCTGATGACCCTTGCATTTTGAAACTGTTTTTGTAGGGTTGGAGTATTGTTGTAGCAGTGATGGTCTATAATATATTGAGAAGCAAAGCCTTTTTTATATATAGCTTTTATTGGACTAACTGTATAGTTACTGCTGTACAGTTGGTCCAATAAAAGATATCCCAAAAAAGCCTTGTTTCTCAAAAATAATCTTGTGTTTTGAAAACGACAAGATCTCCAGTTCAGTGAAACCATGGGACTACTGCAACATTGAGTTTTATAAAATATTAATTGAAAGATGAACATTATTTAATCTCAGAAATCTAGAAATCATGCAATCTTAAGGTCTGTGGAACTGGGGATGGCCATTGGAATACATCAGTGGGCATGTCTTCATGTTCATTAATGCATCGTAATTACAGCGCATTAACTTTAGGACCTGTAATAACAGGGATCATATACACATGCAGGGAGGCTGCTCTGATGAGTTGTAATTATAGCACTTCAGAGCAAACATGATTACCTGAGTCTGCTGGAGCATGATAATTACCGTGCTCAGCAGACTCCAGCATCAAGCTTATTTGATAAGCTTTAGTTCAAAGCACCCCACCTCCATTTTTCAGTGTGGCGACACTGATACACTCGATGCTCTGGATGCTTTAATTAGCACATGTCTATAAACACCCACAGGTACTAACTTAATATGCTGTAATTGGTGCTACTGCATATTAGCACAGATGAACGCTATTTTGGTGACACTTAATGCCCATTGGACTAAAGATACTGCACATTAGAGCAGATGAAAGCTTTTTAGGTGATGCTTAGTGCCCATTGGATTAATCTAGTGTGTATTAGCAGTGGAGCATGTTTTTTTCCAGCCACGCTAATGCTCAGTAGAATTAGTCCAATGGGTATTAAACATCTCATGTAGATGACTAGTGAGTAGGAAATAAACAAAAAAGCTGCATACTGCATACACAAGTACTAAACAATGTGCAGTAAACAGAATTACTGTGAAGTAGCAGCGCCAAACAGTTTTTAGGTGAAGCTGACTGTGCAGTAGCTCGTTACTATTGTGCAATAGTGCTGCCTCACACTTCGTGCCATGCATAGTCAGTGTCCCATGTAGGTGTGGTCAAAGAGTAAAAAATAGATGAAGATGGTGGTGACAGAGCTATGATATTCAGTAATACACATGGAACTTCAAAGGACTAACCAAATGTTTGAGATAAATACTTGCATTCAGCAACTACACCTCAACTTTGTGATATTTGAGGGTCTGGGAATATCCATATACATTTTTTGTTAATAATTTTATTAATCTGAATAGAATTTACCAGTGATACAGCAAGGCTTACTGAAACTAAAATACTCAAATTCCAGTAAATTATACTTTTGCTTCCTAAACTATAATTTATCATCCTTTATTTAGTGATAGGGATTACACAGATATTCTTACTGGAACCAATTTTTATGAAATTGCATTTGTTATACTTTGATGATCATCAGCTATCCTGTATTCAATGACTTTGTCAAGCACATATCATCTTTTGGCAAAATAGAAAACGTGATATTCATCAAATATTTATTGTATTAATTTTATATTAACAAAATAATTCAGCAGTCTAATTTTACACATTTACATTTAGAAAAGTTTGGCTGAGGTGCTCAAATACATATTTGGATAACTGAAAGTATGTACAGGTGTTAGATTCAGATCAACTTTGTTAGGGTAATATGGATTTTGGGGAGCACTGAGTATGCAACTGAATAAAAGTTTTTTTCCTGTGTCTCAGCAAAAGCCTCTAGAGTAATAAAGCTGGATGATATATTAAAAGTAACTCACTTTGCTAATACTTAAGTAAGCGGATTCTCAATAAAAGGATAAGGTGAAAAGTGCATGATGTGTTGTGTAAAAATAGGATACAGACCAATGACTATCGTTAGAGGACAAAGTAGAAGTATGGCCTTGGAGATAGTGCTGAAGTCAACAAGAAAACCAGAAAGAGTCAGTGAGAAACCGCAACTGACTGAAAGAAGATGGGGGACAAAGTCTTACGCATGCACTCTTAGCAGAGGCATGTAAATGAATGAAATGCATAGGCAACTCCATGCTAATGAAGCAAACAGTAAACAGAGGTGGAGCATAAGATGGGAAGAGAAATGAGTGGAACTGAAGGAATAACATAAACGGGTAAATCTTAGTAAGTATGAACCAACATGTATAAAATGTGGAAAGAACCATTGTTCAGGGCTGCTCCCCTGGCTTCATGAACTGTGTACCTATGAGGGAGCTTGCCTGAAGCTATCTCCATTCTGAATAAAGCTGTTGTGAACAGTGTGTGCTGTTGTTTGCTCCCTGCTTGCTCTGGCTAATGAGTACCAGTATCCATGAGTAATTGGACCGTTGTCTCCCTGGTTGTTGAGTGTCACATGGAGTTGGGTTCTAACAGACTTAACTAACATACCAGAATAAATCTAGTGTCTGCACATCTTCTCAGACTTAAATAATGCCTTCATTTGCTTTGAAGGGACCCTGTTTGCAAACTGAAAGTCCTAAAGATAGGTTAAAACTAGTGAAATAAAAATCTACCAGCGTTAAATGCATTAGATTGTCAAATATTCATTTTCTTTCTTTTCTGTGAAGCACTTGTAAATCAGCTCCATTTTTTGATAAATATCCATCATTTAAGAATTAGTCCATGACCAATGCAAGTAAATAATTGGATACCTCTAGGTTTTTTCAAATATTACTCGTTTTGTTATTTAATATTCTGTTTCAAATCTCACCACTCCCCCAGTCATGTGGCTTTCTCTTATTTGGTAGTTGGATGACTAAGTTTTTAAACTTTACCAGAAGGAAATATGTATATATAGCATCATATGTGTACCTAGCTTAATTATCCAGACCACATGTGAAGTTTCATATATCCACAAAATAACTATGAGTTGAAATGTAGGTGAGTCACAATCTCCAGTAATTCAACAGGTACTTATCAAAATTCAAAATGTAATGTGTTGCCAATTCTGCTAAAGATGTGTTTTCCCCCCTTCTAGCTCCAACACCTGTAATTCAACACTGGATAGTAAGTGACAAAATCTAATGCAAGTAATTTTAAAAAATGATCAAGCAAGGTGCTTTATTGCTTGGTGGCAAAGTAGAAATGTTTGGTTCTCCAGATGGTTTATGTTTACAGGTGTGGCAACTTTAAAAGGAGTGTGGGTAAAGGTTTTATTAGCTGCCCACTGTACTATTATTAAAAAGTTACAGAGAAAAATAAAATACTAAGGAATTTTGAATTCTAAGAATTACAAAAATATTTGATAATCATTGAGATGTTCCCTCTCTGAAAACCTACATATTTCGTTGCACATTTTAACAATCTCTTTAGAATTAAATTTCAATTTGAAGTCATATGAATTTAGCACTTGCCATGTACTTTAGTGAATATAAATATAATGAACTAGTTCCTTCTCTACCACTCAGATGCAAACTATAAATATCATGTTGCTGTTCTGTCTGCATGGCCAAGAGAATTTTAGCATCATACACTTCCTGCAAAACTCAAAACATATCTTACAAACCATTCAGCCTATATAACAAACCTGCTTTAACAGCATATTGCTTTGTTAATACTGTGGCAAGAGATTGTTTTTCTTATCTAAATTTAGACACAGCTCCACATTTCACAGATGCTGTACTTTTGTCTCCATTAGAATACAAGGTTTTGTTTTGTTTGTTTGTTTTTTAAAGGAAAATAACACCACTTTTCATCCAAGCCACCAACATGTGCTTTTATGGAAATGCAGCCAAAGGGGGATTCTGTTGTTTTAAAGATAATTTTATAAGCATATTGTGGTTCTCACTGTCTGATCTGTTTTTTTTTTTTCTATTTGGCACTGCTCTAGCTGTATATTTGTTTGTGCATTTATATTTGCAGGCATCTACATGTTGTTCACTTTCTGCTTAACACTCAAATAAATTTGATAGTTTTCCATTTTCATGAAAATATGGAAATGATAATAATACTACCAATAATTTACATTTATTTAGCATCTCTCATCTAATCATATTAAATTGCTTTGTAAATATTAATGAAAGCTATTTCACATATTTATTATCTAGTTAAGTGTTGTAATTAAGAAACATTTAGATCTGGTAGTGGAGAGAGAATAGAACTGTGATTTGCTCAAGGTTGCATAGGCTACTTACAGATGTGAAACACTAAAATATTGGTTTACTTTAAGCTTGGTATGGTCCCCCACCAAGTGCACCACATGCCCAAAAGAGCCAGTGCATTAGTTTGACCCGGTGTGCCCACTGCCCAATGTCTGTATAGATTCCATGTTTCAGTAGGGCTTTTTGGTTGTTACCTAATAGTTGATTTAATCATAAATACATAGATAAAAGCACCAATAAGCCCTGCTATATCAGATGCTATGGCATAGGTGCTGACTCTATGGGTGCTCTTTGGCTCAAGCACCCACTGAAAAAATTAGCAGGTGTTTAAGCATCCATGAGCCATGTTGGGTGAACTAAGTTAAGGTAACATGTCTCTTCTGGGCATGAGTGGGGCTTAGTGCAGAAATGCAAAAAATAAAAATAACACCTAACAGCAAAAAATAAAGTCTACGCACTGGGGAGTTGGGTCAAATGAATGTGCTTTGTCAGAGTTTTGTTTTGTTTTTTTCATGTCTGTCAGCAGCCTTAGTGCATAAAAAAGGAGCTTTGGGGTATACCAACACTGTAGTTAGGAGTCTCACTAAAGGCTATGTTTGCTAAGTTAGCTTTAAATTGTCCAGATTTTGCAACTTGCACTGAGCTCCATAATGCTTCAGCTATGCTGCTAGCATGTACTCAAGTTTGCCAGCTTTTAGCCAGCTTAGATACACCTTCTTGAACTTCATTTAAAACTAGGTCCATAAAGAAGGTATGCTTTATGACCCTTGTAGTCTGTCCATTAGTCCACGCCCTCCAGATTCTGTTTGGCTTTTGTCTTGGTGTCTATTTGGACCTTAATATAAAACCAGAACAATGATGGTCACCTCCATAATTCCTAGAAGACTGTGCTTTAAAATGTAAGTATGAGCAGATGCACATACAAATTTCTTCAATTTTACTTAGCATTGCCATGTTGTAAAACAAGAGTGGCCAATCTGCACCATGTGCCAAAATTGGCACAGGCAGCCTCTTTGTTTGGTAAGCACTAGATTGAGGTGGCAACAGGCATCATGCATTCATGGACCAGAAAAGAAAGCAGAAGACTGGGAAGCAAGCAGGGCAGCTTATTGAGCAGAGCTCAAGGGAAGTGAAAGGGATTAAAGTGCCATTCAGGGACAGCATGGGCTTAATTTGGACATGCTTGCCAAAAAGCTGGACCCCACTGTTGTAAAAGATTAGTAAGGCTAACCTTCAGTTATGAGGTATATGCAAATTAGTTTATGATTATTGACTGGGTGAACTAGTTCCATGACTTTTCATGCATTACCCAGAATTCTTGAAAACTCATGCCCCTGTTTCCTCTCACAGACAGTGGTTAGTATTCTGCTGTAAGGACAGCAACCCCTTTGAAATCCCAAGACCAGCTCCTACATTTTTCATGTTTTCTATCACATTGCACTTCTATTATGCAGCTATCCAGCAATAGCATACACTTTACAAACATTATTTTATTTTTACACAGCAAATAAATTAAATCACTTTCCCAAGGATGCATGACAAATTTTTGGTAAAACCATGTTTAGAATTTAAGAGTACTAACTCCCAATCATCTGCTGTATCCATCAACCTTTCTCCTCTAACCCTTCATATCAGGTATTAAATGAAAGCATATTCTCTTAAGTCACACAAAAAAACTTTCTTTGTAGCAGTAGTAAGATACTGATTCTGAACTGTGCTTCTTATTTTCTTGCAAACAGCAGCAAATGATAGAGCCAGAATGTCTCTCAAGGCTGAATCAACAGCAGCTGGAGTTGCTATCAATACAAAGGGTCATGTTGCATAGGATACCTAGCACATGTTAAATGCACTTAAAATTCTAGTGTCTGCATATTCAGGCACTAAATTTTTCACACAGAGAATATCTCTAGATTGTAATTAGTAACACACATTCAGCAACTTACTCCATGGAGATAATACAAGCAATTTGCCATTTTTCAGCATCCCACCATGCACCTCTCCCAGCAACCGCACTCCCATTCTGAGAGCCAGTCATGCCCCACAATGATTATGAAAATGATGATGTAGTCCCCTCTATGCCTATTACCAAAGCAGCCATGGAAGAGCATGAGGGTGCCTGCTCAATGGACTTGTACCCCACCCAGGCCCAAGATGTGCAAGACAGGGACTTCTCAGATTAGACCCTCATCAACATGAAGACATAGACAACCCAGCATCAGCTGCTGATAAGTTTCAAGAACACCAGGGAAGTGGTGACATGGGGTGACTCAAGGCTCTGGGAGTATCTTATGGCTTATGGATGATTTACTCTTGTGATACACAGCTTGGGATAACTCATGGGTCACAAGTGACACGGGCCTTGCTATGGATGCATCTTATGGCTCGGGGTGATTTAGGGCTCTAAATCACCCCTGGGAGTAGCTCATGATTTGGGGTTGACTCTCTCTGGTGATGGCTCATGGCTCAAGGGGTGTCTATACACATGCTTTGGGGTAGGGGAAGTTTTAATTACAGTGGCTCTGGGAGAGCTGTTCTAATTAAAATGCCACAGCATCACATGTATTCAGTATCCCATGTTTCAAAATGGCTGTGGGGGCACTTTAACTAAAGCTCATTCAATGAGTTTTAGTTAAACCACCTCCAACACCATTCTGAAATGTGGGATGCTGAATACGTGTTATGGGTGACTGGTGCCACCTTAGCCAGGGGGGCACATGCCCCACCAGTGACCAGTCAGTGAAAGCAGGGGGTCCCCCTGTGGCCAATCTTGCCAATAGGGGAGGGTCGCCCTCACAGCAAAACTTACCAACCAGTGCTCCTAAAAGCAGCTGTGGCACTCTTGGAAGCAGCCGTGGCCTACATCTGGTGTTTCCACTCCCTGGCTGCCCCTCCCACGCGTTGACTAAGCAGAGACCACAGCTGGTCAACTCCTCTGAGCAGTTGGTCTTGGTTTTGCCACTCTTCATCTCCACAGACTTAACATATACTACATTTTCCCTGAGACAAGGCCCAGAGATTAGAAACAAGTGTGTTGCTTCTGGTAGATTTAAATATTCCCTTTGTCTCAATTTTCATGATTCTACAGAATCATATTAGCATATTTATCTGAAAGATGCAACTAAAAATCAGGAAAGAGGTGGTACTAGGCAGTGCCAATTCACTGTTATCCTTGAGAGAAAAGATGAATGTCCAGCATGATAATATAAATGGAATGTCTGAAATAGAAAAGGCAACTGTAGCATGAATTAATATTGTAATAGGTAAATTCTACTATGCTCAACCAGAAGAATATTTTCTGGAAGCGGGAAGAATTCATTGCATATTGCTGGTAACCCTTAAGCACCCCAGTCTTGTGCTTTACTGATAATATACCTTATAAGGTAAGTAATATAGTAGTGTTGAAATGTTGTAGCCATGATGGTCCAGGAAATGTGAAGAAGCAAAGCCTGAGGATGAGCACCTGATACCTGAAAGCTTATCCAACAGCTCTTCCAACAATAAGGTTGATCCACTAAAAGATTTCAGAAAAATAACCTTGCTTCTTAGAAGCTTAGTTCATAGCTTATATTTATGGAATTATCCAGATATTACAATGCATGTCCAAAGTTCCATTTTAATATTGCTTAGTCTTTGAACATTCAATGTCTGTTGTCTAAACCATTCAATAGTAAACCTCAGGTCATTTAGGGCACGAAGACAAATTCTGTGGAAAACTTTAGAGCAAAAGAAATGTGTGTTTGCCTTGAGTGCCAAGAAAATGATTCCTGTATCTGATGCTTTCTTTTCTCAAGGACAGAAGAAAGCAAACTTCACATACTATGGAAGACTACCAATTAAAATAAATGTGCCTAAAGGATATCACATGTTCTCTTAGCATGTCAAGCAATACTGTTCTGACTCATGTAAGAAGATGCCTTGTCTCTCAGCCCACAGATCCTGTCTGCTTCATTATGTGAGGCTCTTCTCTGGAACAACTGAGCAACTCCTGCCTCCTCTTGTGTCTTCAGAAGGTCAGATGATAACTCTCCTAATTCCACTTCTGCTTTTCATCTGCATATACCTGTGTTTATTGAACCCAGTGATCACTACAGAAGAGACCCCACTAGTTTATCTATTCCACCCCACTGCTCAAGACAAGAACATCCCTGATTAAACCTTCCCCATTAAGTATCTGCAAATATGTTCTTGAGAATTTCCAGAGATAGAGTTTCTACAGCTTATTTAGGTATTCTATTTCAGTGATCATCCTCAAAGTCAGAAAGTTACTTCTAATCTACAACCTAAATTTCTTTGGCCATAACTCCTAGTCCTGTCCCCTATGGCCAGAGAAACTCCATCTCCATCTTCTCTATAATCACTCTTCATGTATTTGCAGACTGCTATCAAGTCCCCCTTTAGTGTTCTCTTTTCCAGATCCTATTTGTTTAAGCTATTGCTCTTTATTCATGCTTCAGTCAAGGCCATGCTTTGAGGGCCCTACTTTGATCAAGGAGTTAGATTAGATGACTTCCTGAGGTCCCTGGCAACTCTACTTTTCTATGATTCTATGATTCTCAGGCCTCTACTAACTTTTCCTGTTCCAAGATGGACTCTCTCCAAACTGACCACTTTCTTCTTGAAGTGTGGGGCCCAAAACTATACACCATACCCCAGGTAAGGGGGCTCATTAGTGCTGAACAGAGTAGAAGAAACACTTCCTTAGATTTGCTAGTGGCACTCCTATTAATACAGCCCAGCTTACTATGGGTGTTTTTGGCAACAAAAGCATGCTGTTGGCATTTATCATATTCAGCTTATGGTCTACTGTAACCTCCAGGTCATAGATTTCATAGACATTAGGGCTGGAAGGGACCTTGGGAGATCATCGAGTCCA
>NW_017728886.1:115291166-115309675 GCF_001723895.1 Crocodylus porosus
CCGGCCGGGCACCAGGCAGTGGCCTCCTCCCAGCAAGCGAGGAGTTAACCCCTTCCCACCATGAGCCCGCTTACCTCCGGCTGTGCTGGGGGTCGGCAGGGGGCTCGGCGGCTGCTGACGGGGTGTCTGGGGGGCTTCAGGGGAGCGGGGACACAGCGGGCTTCACCCGTACGTCTCTCACTAGCTCCAGAGCCTACCTGAGTGTTTTTTATTTTTTTTTTCCCCTGTATGGTGGACCCTTTTAACTACGCGCATGCACAGTGGGCCTGCTGTCGGGGGACGCTGGTTTCTCAGGCCAGGGGGGCCCTGCCTGGGATTTGGGGGCCCTGCCCTACAGGAGGGGGACTAGTGAGTACCCCCTCCTTCTCTTCTCTCTCCCTGGGGGGCTGGGCCAAGTAGGGGCCTAGGTGGGGGCTTGACCCGGCCGGGCACCAGGCAGCGGCCTCCTCCGAGCAAGCGAGGAGTTAACCCCTTCCCACCATGAGCCCGCTTACCTCCGGCTGTGCTGGGGGTCGGCAGGGGGCTCGGCGGCTGCTGAGGAGGTGTCTGGGGGGCTTCAGGGGAGCGGGGCTGCAGCGGGCTTCACCCGCGCGTCTCTCACCTCTCCGGAGCCTACCGGGTCCTTCTCTGCAGTATTGCAGCATAACCTATCATTCCTCAATTTGTATTTATGCATAAAATTATTTCATCCCAAGGGCAGGACTTTGTCCTTATTTAATTTCATCTGGTTGATTTTGGACAATTTCTCCATTCTATCCAGGTCATTTTGGGTCCTATCACTATCCTCCAGAGTATCCCCAACTCCACCCAATTTGGTGCCATCCAGAAATTTGCTAAGCAAGTACTTGATCCTACCATGTGGAATTAGTGTTGACTTAATGTGCTGCTTGTGGAGAGAGCTGGAAAGGGCATCTCCTGACAACTTAAACTTCAGAGCTCCAGGAAATGCAACACTATATCCACATTTCACTCAATTCCCCATAGTAGCTTTGACTCTCACCTTTTGTTCCCCTGTGGGTTCAGGCTGACTCTCAGGATCTCAATATTATGCTGTTAGGAGAGTGTGACACAATTGCCCATATACAAACATATAAATCAATTAGGTACATATACACACACACACACTACCAACTCAGGCACATACACATCTAAACCAGCCAGGGCATGCACATACCTATCATAAATTCAAGCACATACACACTACACAGACCAAAATAAATTAGACCAGAATCAATTACCAATATCTGCTCACCCAATACACATACACAGATCACTAATTCATTTATCATGCAAACAGTGACATACATGTATATCAGTTCACAAACATACCACTCAGCTACACAGACAGATGAGTTCCTAACTGGGATAGTACAGTATGTATGTGCATGCTTGGGGTACCTGGGGGAAGGTTAAGGAGAGAGAGAGAGAAAGTGTTAAAGCGTAGGGAGTGAAAGTTGCCGGAAGCAGGATTAGAACCAGTAGGCTAGAGAGAAGCTGCCTGAAGAACAGCAGCTTGAGGTTACTTAAAGTCAATGGCCCCAGGGTTACTCAAGGTCACTGGTGCAAGTGAAAAAGCCCAGTGGCAAGGAGGAGACATCCAGGAAAAAAACTGAGACAGAAACCTGTCAGCTCAAGGGAAAAGGCAGTGGGGACAAGGCAATAAGAGTGGCAGAGATAAGGAGAAAAGGCTGTGGAGACAAAGCAATAGCAGTATTAGAGATCCAGGTAAAAGGCAATAACAGTGGCAGAGATCAGGGGAAAAAGCAGTGGTGATAAGACAGTGGCAAATAAACAGGGGGGTTGCAGGCACAGCTGAGCTCAGGACAGGTGTTGGAGGTGGTGGTAAGCCAGAGATGGAGAAATGAGACAGAAAGAGGAGCAGAGATTGGAGCAGGGCCAGAACCATAGTAAAGCAAAACCCAAGTCAGGGGTCCAAATAACAGTTTTATTAAACAGACAGCACACTACACAGCCCCAAGAAGTTATTGGTTCACACACACATGCACACACACATACAAGCACTCACAATGGAAGCAGGAGAAAGAGACTCAGTGGAAGGGTTGGAGTCCAGGTAGGGAAGAGAAACAGAGTCCAAGTCCTTGATTGAAGAGAGGGTGAGGGTGATAGCTACCTTTCCAGGCTGTAAAGGGGTCCTTGTCCAGAAGGTGTTGTCCAGAAGGGGGTTGCTGGCAGGGCCTCTGGGTGGATAGGTAGTATGGCATGGTGCTGGTTCAGATGGAGAGGGCATCACAAAGAGTTGGTCTTCACCACCCCTTTTTATGGGGCAGACTACCTCTGATCTCTTATGGGGAGGGCCTGTCCAGGCAAGGTCAGTCCTGTTCCAGAGGGTTCCACGTGTTCTTACTGAGCATGTGCAGCTTTGGCACAATGTTGGGTTGCCTCATCTTTTGTTTCTTGAATGTTGAGGGTAGTTCCAAGGGCTGGGTCCTTGGTCCAGGTATTGATTTTGATGGTTCAGTCATTCTGAGGGAGCTATTTTAGGACCTACTGCCATTGTCTCTCAAGCACCCACATTCATCCCCATTCATCCAGGAACCTGTTTACATAGGAGGGGTAGGTATGAGTCATAATTTACAACATCAGGGGACACAAGATGAAAGCTTGCATGTACATATGATAGAAGCAAACTGTAAATGGTGACTGAAAGCAGAATTAATTAAGTTTTAACACAATACAGCTCACATTTCTAGACTTCAACTCATTTTGGAAGTTATTTTAATTTTATTACGGGGTCTGAAATAAAATGAGAAAATATGCTTACACTAACCTAAAAAACTTAACGAATTATGCTTTCAATTGCCTTTCACAATTTTTTCTATCATGTGTATATCCAAAGTTATTAAAGTTTAAAGTTGCACAAAGACTTTATAAACACCCTATAGCTCTACTTTTACCTGCAACAATCACTTCTCATCTCTCCATAATCCACCATCATCAGAAGTCACATAACTATGAGGGCCTGTAACTAAATAAGGCCTGTCACTAAGCTCTTTCCAAATCTTAAAGGAGAATCAATCTATTATGAAATGTAGGCACATTTGGAGATCGGGTCTGTTTTCCTAAAAACTGATTCTTTCATCTTTGGTTAGAACTTCAAAAATCATTTCCACTAGCTAGTTGGGATAATGTGAGAAAGGAAGCAATATTCAAACATTTATTTTATCCTAAAAATGTCTGGTTTGCAATTAAAGTAAAAAACAGAGTATGTGACATCCTATGTGTTTTTAAGGGATTATTTTAGGAGCTAAGCAGTTTAAATAAAACACATACCTTTAAGAACCCCTAAAATGGACACTACATAGTATAGTACAGTATCTCAAAATATACTGGCAAAATGACTCTGACAGTTGCATTCTGAGAGCAGAAGTGTAGCCAGGGCTCTGTTTACCCTTCATTCTATTCTTCTATTTTCTGTCCAGCTCAGCAGATGGGGAGTGGAAGAACCCTGGAAGTGGCAGCACCAGTGCAGGAAGGAGGTGTCTATGCCTATTACCCCTGTGAGAGCAGGTTGGGCCATAATCTGATCCCCAAAAAAACACCAAATTCATAGATTGTAAGGCCAGAAGGGACCTCAGAAAAATCAACAGGTCCAGCTCCCTACACCAAGCAGGAAAGATAACTGGAGGTGAGGTAACCCCAACAAGGTGACTATCCAGTCTCCTTGTCCAAGAGCACCAAGGTGTCCTGTGCCATGTAAGTGAAAGTAACAGAGTTGTCAATCAGCAGGGCAGCTCAGCTGTTGGTTGCCATCACAACCAAGCAGGTCAGGTGGCCAGAAGAGGGCAGGGCCAGGCCTTTATAAACAGCCCAGGCTGGAACCTGACTAGCAGTTCCCTTTTGGTAGCCACATGAGCAGGAGCTCTGCGGCAGAGCTGAGCAGCCAGAGTTGGGCATCGCAGCCTTACCACGCTGACCGGCTGCGATGATGCTAGGGATGAGGACACCCTAAAGGGAGGTATGGTTGGCAGCCCTAGGGGGGGGCTTGGAGTTTACATTATGAGCGGGGAGGCTCTGTGTTGTTTGTGTTGTGGCTCGGGTTTCGGTTATACTTAACTGGAGGACTGGGTGAGGCTGTAGGGGCACGAGGAGGCCTCACAGGAGTGCCCCAGTGGCTTGGGGTGCTCCTGGTGCCCAGCGGGGGGCATGGCGTGTGTGACACAGTCGGCACAGCGGACGAGTGTCGGAGAGGCGCTCGGCGAGTGGGGGTTGTAGCCCCAGTGCGGGAAGCGTGGCAAAGGCCCCGGAAGGGAGCACCAGGCGTGAGAGACGTGGCACAGGCCCTAGAGAGGGCAACAGGCATGCAGAGCATAGCATAGGCCCCAGAGAGGGGCAGCAGGGTGCGCGAAACATGGCTTAGGCTCCGGAAGTGGGCAGCGAGTGCGAGAGGCACGACACAGGCCCCAGAAGGGGGCAACGAGCACGCGAAGAGCGTGGCATAGGCCCCAGAAGGGGGCAGCGGGCGCGAAGAGCGTGGCATAGGCCCCAGAAGGGGGCAGCGGGCGCGAAGAGCGCGGCATCGGCCCCAGAGTGGGGCAGCGGGCTGAGTGGTAGCCCAAGGGCGCAACAGGCCAGGGGGCGCCGGTAACAGGGCGGCGGCTATGTGCCAGGCCCAGAGGCACCAGTAACAACAGAAGCTCTAGAGAGGGGCACCGGGGCAGGACAGCCTCAGGGCACCAAGAGTGTGATAAGCCCAGGGGTGCCAGAGAGGGGCAACAGGGTGTGATAGGCCCAGGGGTGCCAGAGAGGGCGCCAGAGGGCAAGGGACCAAACAACGTCCAGAGAACAGCTGCGACGCTTGGGGCGTGCTAAAGGGCAGGTAGAAGGCACGCATTGCCCTTAAGGCAGGGGTGCGCTGAGGCACCCCTTACAGAGTAGGGGTAGTAACACGCATCGTTCTCCAAGGGATAGAGGCAGCCTCCCAGCTGAACTTATTACCAGCAAAGACGTGGCGGGAGAGAAACAGAGGGTGCTGAGTCCACCTTAAGTGACGGTAGGGGGGCGCTAGGGAGTTCACGGCCGCTCCTAGGCCCCATTCCCTCACACTCCTCTTGAAGATTTCCAGGGTAGGAGATTGCACAACCTCTGGAGGGAGCTTATTCCACAGTCTGGACATCCTGACTGTGAAGCATTTTTTCCTAGGGTTGAGCCTGAATCAGTCTTCTAGGAGTTTGTGGCCATTGAAACCATCCTGGTTTCCCTATCATGTGCCCTGGTGAACAGTTGTTCACCAAGCCCTTGATGTACTTCTATAGCATAGCAGTAAATTGTTATCAGGTGCCCCCTCATCCTTTTCCTCAGGCTGAAGAGTCCCAGATCCCTCAGCCTTTTATCGTATGGATTGCCTTTTAAGACTGATTATACAGGTGGCTCTTCTTTGGACTCTGTCAAACTTGTCCATGTCCTTGTTTAAGCGTGGTGCCCAGAACTGGATGCAGTACTCCAGCTGTGGTCTCACCAGTGCTGAGCAGAAGAATCACCTCCTTGGTTTTGCTGGAGATGCATCGATCGATGCACGCCAGAGTATTATTTGCCCTACTGACTAAAGCATCACACTGCTGGCTTATATTCATACTGTGGTCTGTTATTACCCCCAGGTCTCTTTCTTTCATGGTGCTAGTCAGTTTAGTGTCGCCAAGCCTGGAGGTATGTTGGGGGTTGCTCATCCTAAGTTGGAGCAATTTACATTTCTCATCATTGAACATCATCAGATTCTGATCTGCCCAACTTGCTAGCCTGTCTAGGTCTGGCTGTATCTGTAGCCTATCTTCAAGCATGACCACACTCACCCATAACATGGTATTGTCTGTGAACTTGGCCAGTGAGCTCTTCACCCCGACATCCAAATTGTTAATAAAGATGTTGAAAAGTACTGGATGAGCAACAACCCCTGTGAGACACCACTGCCCACTTTTTGCCAGGATGACACAGATCCATTCACTATGACTCTGGGTTATATCCTGCAGTCAATTTCCTACCCACTTTACTGTCTTGGAGTTAAGCCCCAAATCCTCCAATTTTCTCACGAGTACATTGTGGGATAACAGGCCTTTTGGATGTCAAGGTATACAATGTCAACCTGCTCTCTTATGTCCAGGTCACAAGTTACCCGGTCATACGTGGAGATGAGGTTGATAAGGCAAGACCTGCCATGGCTGTCTTTCATAATTTTACCTTATGCAAGATCATCACAGATAGAATCCTTGATGAACTTTTATATGACGCTCTGTAGGATGGAAGTTAGGCTGATTGGCCTATAGTTATCCAGGTCCTCCCTTCTGCCCTTCTTATGGATGGGCACAACATTGGCCCTCTTCCAGTCCTCAGAAACTTCTCCAGAGTGCTATGAGTTGTGGAAGAGTTTTTCCAGGGATTCCACAATGACTTTGGCCAGCTTCTTCAGCACTCTCAGATGAAGATCATCTGGTCCCACTGAGTTGTATATGTCTATTTTTTTTTTTAAATTGTTTATACACTAATTCAACAGCAGTAGTAGGAAGGTTATTATTCCTGCCATGGTCATCCTGTATTCTACCTGGCATGGTTTTCCCCTTGGTCTAGTGAAAGACTGAGGCAAAGTAGTCATTCAGAAGTTCAGCTATCTCCTGTACCCATACCTTACCTATACCAGTAACCAGATCTTCTGAATTGTTGATTGATGGCCCCACACTCCCACTTGTTTTCCTTCTGTTCCCTATGTACCTAAAGAAGGACTTCTTGATGTCCTTGTTTCCTGTTTCTAATCTAAGTTCAGTTGCCACTTTAGCCTGTCTTATGTGTTCCCTGCAAATGTAGGCCATTGGGGCCCACCTTGAGCTTCCATTGTTTTTGATCCTCTTTCTTCTTTCTTATGAGGACAGTGATTTCCGTGTTTATCCAAGAGGGCTTCCCAGCCCTTCTATTACCTTTTCTCTGCATGGGACTGGACTTCCTTTGTGCTTCAAGGATCACGTCCTTAAGAAACAACCACTCTTCATGCACATCTTTTGGCTTTGGTCCCTAGTGCCGTAGCACTTCCCCTACTAGTGACCCAAGCCTATTGAAATTTACATTTTTGAAGTCCAAGACTTCAATCTTGCTATCTAATTTGCTTGCCTTACATTGGACAGTGAACATGATGGTTTCATGGTCAATGTTGCCCAGACTGCCCTCTATATTTAAGTTGGTCATGAGCTTCTCTCTTTTGGCCAGGACCAAGTCTAGCAGTGTCACCTCTGGTTGGCCCACACATCTCCTGAGTCAGACAGAGATCTTTGACATGGTTCAGAAAGGATCGCAACCAATCCGACATGGCCAAGAAGATGTCTGGATAAATAAAATCACCCATGATGACCATGCATTGTGCACTCTCGAGTGAACTCCATATTGAGTTCTTCCCTCTGGTTTGGTGGTCTATAGTATACACCTCCAGTTAGGTCTCTCTCACTGTGCCCTGCCCCTCCCCCCGCAACTTGACCCAGAGGGCTTCAAGTTATCCATTTTTGGAGCCAATGTTGGCCTCCAGGGAGGTGTACTGCTCTTTCACAACAGCAACACCTCTACCTTTCTTCCCCATGTGGTCCCTGAGTCTGTACCAGGTCTCTGTAATCCCTAGTAGATCATAATCTACACTGGAGAGTAGGAGGGCTAGCTCCTCCTACTTGTTTCCCATGCTCCTGGCATTAATATATAGTCACCTGAGTCCTCTTGCTTAGGCCCTCATCTTCCTGTTCCACTGATGGAGAACTATTCCCTCAGCTCCTGCAAAAGTGGGTCTGCCAGTGTCCCCATCTACAGGGCTTACCTGTATGTTGGTCCCAGGACATGTCTGAATTTATGTATGCCTGTCCCTCAGCAAACTATTTTTAGTTTTAATAAAGTAATTCCACATAAAGACAGTGTGTTGCCAACAAAGAGTGTCATACTTTATCTTTTACTTTAAATTCTAGTTTGAGTGATGAATCATTTTAGAGATGAAACCCAAGCATTCAGATTTTCATACATATCCCTAACATAGCACCCAATAATCTTATTTGCACAGGAAAATGACAGACTCTGAAAACCACCCCACTGAACAGAATGCAATTTTTAATGGTGTAAAGTGTACTCAACATGACACATGCTGCTGGCATGTAGCCATTAAAATTTCATACTGCTCCCACCTATACATTCATAGACATAGCCTTTATATTAGCCTACAAATTTTAGCTGTTAATTCATAGAAATCTATATACAACATAACATGGGTTTTTATATACAGAAAAGATAAACTCTTATTCATTGTTACAATTATCTGGTGGTCTGTACCTTTTTGCAAAGCTGGCTTGTACCTTTTTGCTGCCCTTGCCCCAGACAGGGATCGGTGCCTAGCTCAGCCCACCGCCTGCCTCTAGCTGCTGCTCAGGAGGAGCCAAGCTGGTCAGTGCAGGTGGTAGCAGTGGTGCCTACCTACCCACCCATCTATGTGGTGCACCATGCCACTCTGTCTCCCTTCTGGACTGCACCCCTCACCTCTGCCTGCAATAGCATTGCTCCCTAAGCTGGAGAGGGGCGAGGAGGGGGAAAGGACAGCAGTCAGGGCACCAAAATTCT
The DNA here is from genome assembly GCF_001723895.1 of Crocodylus porosus. Classification (NCBI taxonomy): domain Eukaryota; kingdom Metazoa; phylum Chordata; order Crocodylia; family Crocodylidae; genus Crocodylus; species Crocodylus porosus. Next base: position 115,299,756 of record NW_017728886.1, read on the forward strand.
GGTTCACCTAGGGCACTATTTTCTCTACGGCTGGTTCTGACCTTTTTGTTTCTTAAGCAAAGTATGTATCAAATTATTGCTGACAAAATTAACAATACTAGTTATGATGGCAGCTGATTAAAAAAAAATACTGGCAATTTAGAGCAAATCTTATCCATTGTTAAACTGCATTTTAGATATTATTTTGCAGTTTATTTGCCCACTTTCACCCTGCTTTATTCTCGTAATATAATTCAATGGAAAATTATGTACATTTCATTAACTTAATGTAGATGACAAAACTAGTTCCTAATACTAAACTTAACTGAAGACATATTACAAGCTACTGGATCAAGGCTTCATTTGGATAAAATCCAAACTTCATAGAGTCTGTATTAGGTATTAAAGGTGTGTGTTTTATTTAAACTGCTTACCTCCTAAAATACTCTCTTAAAAATATACAGGAAGTCACTTATTCTTCTTTTTGCTTTAATTGCAAAACCAGACTTTTTAGGAAAAAAAAAATTTTTGAATATTGCTTCCTTTTTAGGTAGTGGAAGTGATTTTTTTTAAGTTTTAACCAAAGATAAAAGAAACAATCTTTAGGAAAATAGAGCCAGTCTCCAAACTTGCCCACATTTCATAATATAAGTGTGGTCCCTCACATAACGCTGCCCCAGTCTGTTTTCTATGAAGCAGAGAAACTATAACTCTTCAACTCTCATTTGCTTACTAAGATGCTCTAAGGGCAACCCAACAACATGTTTTCCTTTACTGTATATCAGCATACAAACTGACCCTCAGCTTTACTCTTGTTTATACCATGTCATTGTTGTGCATGGCACTTTCCAAACAAAAACATTAAAAGATCTTTACAGCTTCTAATCTAAATTGGAGTTTTATACCTATTTACATCTTATTTAGGGAAAGGATTGGAGAATCACATATAAATGAGGTATGTGAAGCCATAGAATGATTTTCAAATTGTCCTAAGGGATTTAGGCACCCAAGTTCTAGTATACAATAAAAATACTGTTCCTTAAGAAGCTTTTGAAAATATTCCTCAGATTGTTTGCTGCATAATAAGAAGGTACTCAGATAGCACAGATAATGGATAGACTGTTAAAATCTCACTAGAGCAGAATAAGACTTATAAATCTATGTACATTTTATAATTATAAGTAAATAGATCCAGTAGTTAACATATTAGACACTTAATTCACGTTTAATTAAATGTATTCAAATTCTCCATTAAACAAACAAACAATGAATAGATTGCCAAGAAAATGCATAAGCTCATTGGCTCTACGTTTAATCACTGCACTCAAGTCTTTACATTTGGTTAAAATGGTACTATGTACCAGCAGCGGCTATGATGAAGAATTTAATGTCTCTTGGTCTGTTGTATCATTTGTGTATTACAGTTAAAAGCTCATAGGAGATAGGAAGACGGCTCATCTGTGAGAACAGCTTGACAGTTTCCTAAGAATGCTTAGATAAGGGAAATTAAATGTCATGTTTTAGGGCATATACTGATCACTACAGAAGAAAGAGAAATTCCTTGTTTACCTCTTTTCACAAAAGCCTTGAAGAATTGACTAGGCTTGACCTTGCAAGAAGCTGAGCATTCTTTCCTCCATATAGTATAACCCTTATGTCCTGATACAGATCTCTTGAAGCCAAACAGTATTTAATTTATATAATTCCCATATAAATACATTAATCATATTTTACACATAATAAAAGCAGGGTATAACCAATGATTTGTTTTATCCATTTACTCTAAGTCTAGACATACCATAAAGAAATATGAACATTTTGCATTAGCTGTTATAATGCTGAACATATTTCCAAGATAACATGATCATTTCAAATGCTTTTGTTTAACAGGAGACTACAAAATATCTTAAAAGCAGTATAAACTGGTTATGAAGGCCAGACATCGGGTAGCAGATTTCCTCCTGCTGTAATGAAACTATTCATGAAAATGATGCTTACTGTATGCACAGCTTGGGGTCTAATTTATCCCTCATGAATGCAGTTCTCTTACTACCTTTAATGGTAGTTTTGATGCACACCAACAGGGGGCTATATCTTTATTTAAAAATAGGATGAAGGGTCTTCCAATGAGAAAAGTATCTTCCTCTTCTGGCAGTTGAATGATGCATACCTCCTAGGTGTTTCTGAGGCAGCTAATTAACTGCTCAAGTTCTTAGTTCACACAGAGCCAAGCAGAAGATTTTCAGGGAATTCACAGTTCACTTTCACAGTGAAACTAAACATCTTTGCATTTATAATATAGATATGGATAGATATCTATATTTATATAGATGCAGATATAGATAGATATAGATATTAGGGCTGTGCAAAATTTCACCAGCAGGTTTGTTTCGACGCTTTTCAAGCTCAAAAAAATGAAATCAAAATGAAACAGAGAGCTTCAAAACAGGCTCAAAACAAAATGAAGCAAGTTGAAACATTTCAAAAATTTTGAAATGTTTTGAAGCTCAAGCTGGGCTTAGCACAAGCTGGGCTTGCCTGTAGAAAAACAGAAACTAAAGTAAGGAGACGGAAGGGGGAGAGGGGGAAGGGGCAGGGAAGGACTGCTCTTTTTATTGACTGTGTAGCTGGCCAGTGACTCTCATCCTTCCCTGAGGTCCCTTCCAATCCTGGTGCTCTGGGGGAGGGATGGAAAAACTGCAAAGAAGGCAGCATTGTTTGAACAGTCCTGCTCCCTGTTTTGGTGTCAGATGAGTGAGGGCGGACCTTAATGCACGCACAGTGTCACCCACCCATATCACGAGTTTTGCCTGTCAGCAGCTAGAGATTCAGGGCCCCAGAACCCAGAAGCCCCTGCATCTATATCCTTGAAAGCTGGCAGGTTTTGTGACCTCAGCAGGGGCTACCATCCCTGCAGCTTTCACCCTGCTGCATCTTAACATACACACAGTGTCATCCATGTCATGAGTTCTGCTTGTTCACAGCTTGAGGTGCAGTTCCCCTGAACCCCTGCATCTATCTCCTTGAAACTTGGCAGGCTTTGTGGCTTGAGCAGAGTACTGTTTCACACAGCCCTAATAGTTATTGATATATCTGTCTGTAGAGAGAGATACCTATTGATCGATCAAGCGATAGATAGATATATCTTAAAATTATATATAGTTATCTCTGTAATTCATCTGGAAACTATAACTATCTGTGACATCTGGACAATTCCCCTTTACCTCATAGTATTAGAAGAGTCAGAAGACTGATCTTTTGTTATATTCTGATTTTATAATAGAAAAAGAATTAAAGAAGGATGAACTACTGATGTCTTTGATAGCTCTTATCAGCTAAAGGCCTCCTGGCACTTTACAAAGGAAGCTATGTATTAGAGATGGGCCAGAATTTTTAGACATTTTTTTCATCCAAAACTAAATCTTTAAGTCAAAACAATTCATAGTGTCTATCAAATTTTTCAAATTGTTTTGGCCAAAATATTTGAAAAAAAAATCAAAACATTTCATGTTAACACTTCTACAATGACATTTTGATTGTTCATTATGAAACAATATTTGGGCTTTTTAACTTACTTAAATGTAATCTTAAAAAAATAAAATGTAACCCCAAAAAACTAAATGAAACATTTAATTGCAGGTTAAATCAACTAGGTTTTTTTGGCTTCAAAAGGATATCTTTCCATTTTCTTTTAATTTCATTACAGGAAAGTTTAAAAAAAAAAAAAGAGGTTTGACCTGAAAAGAAAAACTCCCAGTAAGTATCATCAGAATCATTTTAAAGATGAAGAAACTGAGATACAATGGGGCCAGTATCACAGCCAAAAATAAAATTAAAAAAAACCCCAAAAATGGAGACCTCATCATTTCCAACTCAATGTCTTATCCACTTGATTCTGCTTACCCCTGTTGTCACAGTTCCAAAAGAAATATTTAGGATAAATAGTGGATGGGGGGTGGAGGGGAAGGAAACAAAAAGAAGCAATAAATCCTGGAATATTACAGTGCAACTGTCCTTTTTTTCCTGTGAAGTACTTATCTTAGGCAAGTTTTAAAGGTAAACAGTCATGTGACAACAGCACACCAGGCTGCAATCCTTGGTCTATGCCATGGTGAGTCTACTTGTAAAAGCCCTGGTAAGAGAAGAGGGCACTGTTTGTAGTACTGACTTACAGATGGATACTACCAGAAACTTATTTTGTAAGATGTATATTGGTTCTCCACAGCTACAAAGTAGGAATTCCTTCATTTAATTTGGACATATATTGTTTACCGCCTGTGTAACTAAGGCAGCTTACAGGTGTTAAAAAAAAAAAGAGGCTCTTTAATGGAAGCAGCAGCACGTTACTTAGACCTGGCTCCAAACTGTCTATATAGATTGGGTGCTTTGGCAGGGATTTTTTTTTTTTTTGGGTGCTTTTAGTTAAAGATGATTCAATTAGCTATTAGATAAAAGCACCAAAAAAGCCCCACTATAGCACTTAATCTATTCAGACATTGAGGAGCTGGGTCCAACTAATGCACTGCCTCTTCCAGGCATGTGCTGGACTCAGTGGGGGAGTGTGCAGCATTTAGAGTACTACTTTTTTTTTTCTTTTAATGTCAGCAAGCATTATATATCAACTAGTTTTATTAAATTTTAATTTTCCTAATATAGACAAGGCCTTACAATTTTTTGTTTTTGATATTGAGAACAGTTGGGCTAGAAATAGACATTGCCAAATGAAGTGGTCCAGTTGTGGGTGATCCACTTCACTGGGCAAAACACATCACCCCTTCTCCCACACTTGTAGAATAAGGAAATGTGATCTTCTCCCTTTTCTTCCAATTGTCAGCACAAATGAGTCATCAGGTGACATCTATTTTTGCCCTTGCTTAGATAGTGTTTGGATACCTTTCCAAATAAAGTTTCAAACAGACCTCAAAAAATCATCAAGTACAACCCCTCTGCTCTGGGTGGGAATACTGCTGAGATTGAATGACTCCCACAAGGTGTGTTAAAGCTCTGTGGCATGATTTCTATGATACTGCACAGTAAGTTTAAGCCAGCTTAAATGCATGTGTAGGCATGCCCATTAGTGCATTAGCACTGTCTGCTGTGCATTAGTCTATTGTGCATTTAGTGTCCAGTGTAGGCATGCCTAGGGATTTGGAATGTAGTTTATTGTAGAGTTAAGCTACAATAGTTCAAATATTTCCTGTTACAGGACACTTCTCCTATCTATGATAGGGAATACCAGTATGCTCACATTTAGCATTCAAACCAGTAGAAATTTCCATTTTCATGCCATAATCTAACTATGCCTTAACCATAGCTTCAATAATGTCCTGGGTAGAACACTGTAGAAGCAGTTGACTGTCTGAATTACTGCTAGTTTAAAATAGTGGATAAACATATTTATCTGGCAAATACTTCTGTGAAATATGGATAGCATATTATTTTTATTGTTCACATCAAAGTCTACAGAGAAATCTAGAAATATTCTTTGAAAATGACAATGATTTAGATGCCACATTTTCCAGCTTAAAAGCAATTTAAGTCAAATCAGATAAAGGTTTTTTTCATTGTAAATAGCTAACATTATGTACCTTATTTATACACCTCAAAATATATTGTATACTTGACACAAAAGCACAGTACTAATTCCGCTGGTACTGTCTTGCATCAAAAGATTGTCAGACTTTTCCATAAATTACAAGCGTTTTTAAAAGGGGGACTTTTGTTTCAAATGACAATATAATTGAGATTTTCATTTCTTAAATATTCCCTGGTTTACAGCCTCTATTACATTTTGACATTGTGCAGGAAAAAAAAAATGCCACTTAAAGGATGCATTTGTGTTAGATTTCAATCAGCACTATATATCAAAGGACATAAACCCAGAGTTGAAGGCACAATGTGCATTGTTTTGAGTTTGTTCAGGACTTCACGAACAGAGATTTGTTGCACAGGCTTTATGGTGGTTATCAACATCACACCAGTATGTCAGAATATAGTTTTGGAATTCAGTTTTGTTTTCTGAAAAACTGAAAGGGTTTAGCAGATACAGAATTTCTCTGATTAGAGCTTTTGTTTTAAATTTCCAGCATGTTGACATTCTGATTGATAACTATACAGGAGTTCACACTTTATTTTTTAACATCTAAAATTTTGCATAACCCCTGTATAAATAATCTGAATTTGTGGCATTTGGGAAAAGATGCATACAAATATTTTAATAGTTAACTCTTTCGTATTGGTATTGCCAAAAATGATGTTGGAGTAGAAGGAATTTCTGAAGAATCAGCATGTTAAAACAAATGTCTGGATCTCAGAAATGGAAGAAGGCATTCAAATAATCTGTCTACATAGGTGAATTCCCTTGCTTCCATGAAATCCAGTGCACAAAAGTCAAGCCTTAGTTTTACTTCTGTGGTCATACAGCATATAGTGCAAATTCTCCAATAATTCCAGTGCCTGTAAGAGTTCTTATAGATCCTGATCCACAGGAGTAGTGGCCCTTGGGAAATTCTTCCCTGATCTGTGTTTCCTAAAGAGTATTTTGAGTGATCTGTGCAAATAATCCAAGTAAACCTTAACTGTGTGTTCAGATGAGAATGCACTTGCAAAAGAAGTGTGAGATGCTGCAAGACGCACACCAGGAACAAAAGAAATGCTCTCTGCACTGCATATTTGCAGTGAAGGCTCAAAATTTGGTACCTAGAAATTCAGGTGTGCTAGTAGGATGGGCCTGTTCATTATATACAAAGTTTGGGTCACAGAGTGCGGTGGCACTGCTGGTTGTGCCTACAGCCAAGTCACAGCTGCACCAGCTGCTGCTGCCAGCCCCATGGAGGATGGGTGGGAGGCAGGCGCGTGTTGGCCCCCACTAAGTGCACAGTGAGACCTGACGTGGCCCAGCCTGACACAGGGTGCTAGCATGGCTTTGCATCAGAATGGAAGGGGCCACTCCAGGACATGTGGCTCCCATGCAAAGGCATGGTAGCTGCACAGCCTGGGTCAGGCCAGTGGAGTGCATTTTCCATGAGACTCAGGCAGTGGTACACTGTGGTGCTGTGCCTACAACATGCCATGGTGTGGCACATCACCACCTGAGCCTCATGGATAACACATCCCACCAGCCCAACCTGGCTTAACCTGGCCTGTTCCACGTAGCTAATGTGCCTCTGCATAAAAGCCATGTGTTCTGGAGCCATGCCACCTGGTCCTGTGCAAAGGCATACTAGCGAACCACATTAGGCCAGGTGCCACAGCACAACACCTCCCCATACACACCATGGGTCCAGAAGTGTTGCCACTGGAGGCAGGACCCAGCCCAGCATGACACCTGGTCTCTGAGAGGCACACAGCCCGGGTGACAGCATGAGCGGTGTGGGGCCGCCTGAAGGTACATGTCCCCGTGCTGCATCATGCCATGCTTAGCCCAGACCCACACTGAGTGGCCCAAATGGTACCAGCTCAGAGGCCACACCACTGGGGACTCTGGCTGCAGTGGGCCCTGAATGCCAGATGGCTGCTGCTACTGTGGGGGTGGGTTGTGGGCCCTGTCGGGAGGGCCTGGGAACCTCTGGTGGGACCTGGTAAGGGGGGGAAGCTGTGAGCCTTGTGGGGGAAAGTCTATGTGCTGGGGGGGCTGCGTCCTGTGGGTGGCAGAGGACTGACCCCTCCTAAGCAGCCCCCCATACAGCCACCACACACCGAGTCCCCCCACAATCCAGCCACAACACCTACATCCCTAAGCCACCCCCAGAAACCCAACACCAACATAGAAGGAAGGCCCCAGGTAACTATAGTTCAATCAGCCTAACTTTCATCCTAGGGAAAATCCTAGAAAAGTTCATCAAGGAGTCTATCTGTGATAAGCTTGAAGAAAGTAAGATACTGGATGACAGCCAGCATGGCTTTGTCACAGGCAGGTCTTGTCTTACCAATCTTATCTCCATATATGACCATGTAACTTGCCACCTGGACATGAGAGAGCAGGTTGGCATTGTATACCTTGACTTCAAAAAGGATCTAGTATCCCATAATGTTCTCATGAGAAAATTGGAAGATTGTGCCTTAACTCTGAGAAAGTAAGGTGGGTGAGAAACTGGCTGCAGGATAGGAGCCAGAGAGTTGTAGTAAACAGATCTGTGTCATCCTGGTGAGAAGTGGGCAGTGCTATCCCACAGACGTATAGCTCATTCAGTACTTTTCAGCACTTTTATTAATGATTTGGATGTGGGGGTGAAGAGCTTATTGGCCAAGTTCATGGGCAATACCAAGTTATGAGGAAGCGTGGTCATGCTTGAAGATAGGCTACAGTGGCAATGCATAGGGGATGCACAAGGGTGCATGTGGACTCCCTGAAAGTCCTGGTGACCCCCCTCACAGCCAGCACTCTGTGCTTAGGCAACGGACAGGGGGGCAGGTGGGAGCACTGGTTTCCCTGCCTTGTGAATGCCAGCTGGGGAGTATAGGCGCCAGGAGAAACACTGTTTGCACTTCTGGGATCCCCGCTGGCACTTCTGATTGCCAGGCTCATGCTTCCTGGTCAGTGTGATTGGTTTCAGGGGACATCCCCCCGCCCAGTCACTGCCTCCCTGACACAGGAAGCACCAGTCATCCATGATAGGCTACAGACACAGGTGGACCTAGACAGACTAGCAAGTTGGGTGGATCAGAATCTGGTGAAGTTCAACATCGAGAAATGTAAAGTGCTCCACCTCAGAATGAACAACCCACAGCATACCTACAGGCTTAGCATCCCCAAACTAACTTGCAACATGAATGAAAAGGACCTGGAGGGTAATAATAGACTGCAGTATGAATATGATCCAGCAGTGCAAATCTATAGCCAGTAGGGCAAATAGTACTCTGGTATGCATAAATCGATGCATCTCCAGCAAAACTAAGTGGGTGATTCTTTTGCTCTAGTCATCTCTGGCACAGCTGGGGTACTGCATCCAGTTCTTGGCACCACACTTTAACAAGGACATGAACAAGCTTGAGAGGATCCAAAGAAGAGCCAACCGTATGATCAGAGTCTTATATGGCAAGCTATAAGGATGAGGGATCTGGGACTCTTCACCCTGAGGAAAAGAAGGCTGAGAGGGGACCTGGTAGCAGCTTACAGCTATACTAGGGAAGTACATCAGGAGCTTGGTGAGCAACTGTTCATCAGGGCACCCAAGAAGAAAACTAGGAGTAATGGCCACACAGGTCTGGAAGACCAATGCAGGCTCAACAAGGAAAAACTTCTTCAGTCAGGGTGTCCAGAGTGAAATAAGCTCTCTCCTTTCTGGCCTTTCAATCTGTGAATATATAAATCTATAGCCAGCCTCAAACCACAAATGCCTGCATGAGTGCCATATGCCTCCAAAATTCACTCCCACAAACCCTACAGCCACCCATAACGCCCCCATTTTCCCCCCTCCAAATTGCTTTACACTTATAGATATATCAATAAAACATCACCCTCTCTGATGATCTTCTGAGGTCCCTTCCAGCCCTAATGTCTATGAAATCTATATGGTGGATCTTCATTTTATTAGTAGAAGATCACTATTTTGGGTATTTTACTGTATGTAGACAAAATGATGGGCATGTGTGCATAACACTTTAAAGTGGGCTAAATGCTTTTGTACCACTTTAATTGTTTATGTGTTTGCACATGGCAGTGGCTTATTGTGCATAAATTACAGGAGTTGTAGTTTGCTGCTGTACCAGCTGTGGAGCAAAGCACAGGGCTCCATGCAACTCAGGGGCTCTGCAGAAAGCCCTGCAGGCAGGCCAGCAACCCAGGAAGGCAAGCTCCACCCAAGAGAGGAAAAAAACCCTGTCATGTGACCCTGGATTTTTTTTTTTTTTTTTTCCCTTGGAGCCTGCCTGCCTGAGCGGCGCAGGGGCCCAGTGCCTGCCAGGCTTCTTTGGGTAGGTTTGTTTTAGTCTCTCATGTT
>NW_017728886.1:115309775-115312369 GCF_001723895.1 Crocodylus porosus
GCAGGGGCCCAGTGCCTGTGGGTGAGTGGGTGCTGCCTGGGGCGGCGGCACCACTGCCACACAAGGAAGCACCAGCCCCCACCACTTCCCAGGGACCACTCCACCCACTGCAGCTCACCCTCCCATCCCCACCACCAGAGAGGCAGGTAAGTCAGGTTTGTGCATGACACGGGGAACTTAATTGGCCCTAAACTGAAGTGGTGTTTTTAAAACACACCACTTCAATTTAGGGCCCCAGTTTCATCTACACACACCCCCAATGAGATAATTTGGGCTACCCAGATGGCAGAGTGGGTGTACCCCAGCTGGGTCTGGCAGGGGCTTAGCCTTGGGGCTGCAGGCCCAAGGGATCAGATGCTGTTGCAGATGGCAGCAGGTCACAGCCAGGCAGAAGCCTTCACTGTCAAACTCCTGCAGTGGGTAGAGGAGCCAGGGGCTACTCCAGGTCAGGGCCACTTCAGCAATCAAGCTGGCACAAGTGGTAGTGTTCCCAGATACCACTGACTGAACCTCAGAAACTCCTGTCTATTTCTAACACTCATACCATGGGCCTTAAGGCCCACCTGGCTAGCTAGTAAGCCTGTCTGGGGCTAATGAATGAGTGGAACAACTAAATTCTTGGGATAACTAATGAAAAAATACAGGATATGAGTGTTGTGTGGGTCAAAACATGAAAATAAGTATGCTTGAGCAGGGCATCCAATCCTCAAAGGCATCCAAGGAGCTGGTGGATGCCACCCACTGGTGCTCTGCTCAGAAATGTGGGCCCAGACAAGGTGGTGATCACTGAAAAGGGTCATCTAGATGCCAGAGGAGTGGGGCTCAGGCAAAGATGCTAGGGCTTAGGCAAAGTGCAGCAGAGAAATATAAACCTGGTCTAACTGGGAGTGGCATGCATGCTTCTCCCCCACCCTCATGTACGTGAAGGCAGGGGGGCCATTAGGATGAAAAGCATGCCAGATACCCACCAGGGAGTAGTCCATCATGATCTCCCTGAGGATGCCCATGGCAGCCTGGTTCTGCTCTCTGCCTGACCAGTCCCATGCATCTAAGGTGAGGTTAAAGTCCCCACCAATGACCAGGCACTTGCAAGGGTTGAGGATGCCAATATAAGTGGCTGCCTGGTGGAAAAATTGGCCAACTCCAGGTCCTTCACAGGGGTGTACATGTTCAGAAGGTTTAGGACCAGCCCCTGCAGCCTGGCAACACCCCAACTTTCTGGTGAACCTCCAGCTGCAGTCCTGGGGAGAACCAAGTGGCCACCCCACAAGAAGTGGCTGAAAGGTGCCTAAAAGAGACCCTGCCTCCCCACTCCAGCCTCCAATTCAGCTTGTTGGATAGAGTCATCAGGGTCCCCTGCAAGAATACCACAGGGTTCCCACCCTCCTGAAGGAAGAAGACCACCCGGCATCTCTGGAGACCCTTCCTGCAGCTGTGGACATTGATCGTCATAATCTTAAATGACCTCATGGCTAAGGGAGTGAAGTAGACAGTTCATCAGAGGCTGCACCTGGTGTGGGGCTAGCCAGCTCACACGGTGCCTTCCCATAGGTGTAGAGGGTATCTATGAAACTGCGGTCCTGCCTATAGACCTAGGAATTACAGCTTTTGGGCTGCTTGCCTTCCCCGGCCAATGGTCAAAATCTCCCCAGCAGTCCAAGGCAAGCTGTACCTTGCTAGCAAACCACCACGTGTAGTCACGGCCAACAAATGCAAGTAGCTCACCCCTGGTGACTGCCAGGACTGAGAGTTCCACAGGCTTCATGGAGCCTGCTGGTTCTTGGGCATCCTCCTCCTGGTTCTGGGGCTCAGTGGGCTCCTTAGGAACCATCTGAACCCCACCCAGTCCACTAAGACCCAGGACTCCAGTTCAAACTGGGAGAGCTCTGCAGCCCCTTGGGACAAGACTGGGGGTAGGTCTTCTTAAGAAGATGTTATGGTACAGATGGAGTCCCAAGGAGTCCCAGCAGGATCCCTGACAAAAATCAGCCTGTTGATTAGGGGATGCCACCCCAATCCCCTCTGGTTTAGGATCATGGGGTGGGCTGGAAGTGAGGTTTTTTTCTGGGAGGGGGAGGGAAGAGAACAATCAGGCACTGGGGTGGCTTTGGTGTCTGCCACAGTACTGGGAAAGGGGACCTCTCTCCTCAGGGCTCATTGGCGTGAGCCCCAGGGCCCCCATCTCCCCCAGATCAGTGGAGGGAGGCTCCACTGCTGGACCTTTTGGGTAGGCTGAGGCCTGAGCCTATGTGCCCATGGTCTTAGGGGATAGGCTTGGCCAGTGGAGTGAGGGGCTTCCTCCATGGCCTCCTGTTTGGGACAGTCCAGCAGCCCCAAAACCTTCTCCATGGGTATCACCGTTTTGATCTTTCCAGGGCCAGGGTGTGTCAAGCAGTCAGGGAGTCTCCCAGGAGCTGGGCCACTCCTTCCCCCCAATGTGGTGGTCTTGGGAGGGGGAAGAGGAGTCTTTCATATCAGAGAGCTCCAACTGAGCCCAGGCTTCTCTCTTGGCTTTGCACCCAGAGTAGACCTGCACCCACTCAGCCAAGGGGAGGTCCTCTGGGGGACACGATCCAGTACAAGAGGGTGAGGAT
>NW_017728886.1:115312469-115319613 GCF_001723895.1 Crocodylus porosus
GCTGGTGTAGTGCACCTGGTCAGGTGCCAGGCTTGGGAGTAGGACACTTGCTCCTCAGGTGGTCTAGGCTTGGGGGTAGGACACTTGGCCTTCCCACCTCCAGCTGTGGAGGAGGCTGAAGAGCCCTTCCCACTGACCTTTCCTTTGGTCCCTGATGTGGGGGAGGGAGCTTGGGAACCCCTATGTGCAGGGGATGGCCAGGTGAGACTCCCTGTTGGTTCCCTGCTGAAGTCCCACCTACCCCTGTAGAGGTTGCAGGCTTCTCTACACCCAGAAAAGGTTGGTTGGACTCTGCCTCTGGGGTGGAGGCTGCAGGAGCATGCATCATTTTTGGAGCTTGGCTGGGATCTGCCCCCATAGTGGGAGCTGTAGGAAGCTGTGGGAGCATCTGCCTCCCAAAAGGTTCCTGTGCCATTGCTTCAAATGAAAGAGGGGAAATAATAAAGAAAAACAAAATATACAGCAGGGCTGGTGAATCTAATAGGGGCAGGTTGAGGTTATGAGGGAAATGGGGGTGGGGAAGGGGTCTGAAACTCACTGAGATGCAGCCCCACAGGAAAAAGACTTGGGAAGACTATGCTTAGGGAATGTGGAGGAGAGGGAACACACACGTACAAGACCTGGGGAGACTATAGCTGACTTACTCAGCCACGCAACCAACTACAGGGCAGGGAGAGTGGACAACAGGACTTACCACACAAAGGCAAAAAAGCCCACAAAAACATGGATGGCTGCTCAGGCACATGTAAAAAATGGCTGGAGTGGTGGAGGGACTTTGTTGAAGATCAGTCCAGGAGCTCCTCAGGCCTCTAGCCAGGCACTCAGCAGCAGAGCAATAGGCAGGGAGACAAAGTAGGATCAGATGTAGTGAGGCAGCTGTGGGGGAGGGCAAGAGCTATTAGTCAATTAGGGAGTAATCTAGTGCAGGTGTGATGTTGAGTAGTGCAAGGTTGTGCAGCAGGGAGTCTCCCTCTCTACTAAGAGGGGACAGCAGCAGAACAATGGCAGCAGCAACAGCAGCAGTGGTGGTAGCAATCATCTAGTTCAGCCCTCAGGTGAAAGTGGAGGTAGGGGATGGCCTGCCAAGGCAGTTGGGGCAGGCAAGGCACCTTTAGGCTCCAGCACTGAAGGTGAGAGAAGGGCCTACAGGCAGCACAGGCTGCCTCCCCAGGCTGTCCCCTGACCACAGATTGGAGGTGGGCTCTGCAGCAGGCAGGGATAGGGCTGCAGAAGTTGGGGTGCAGTGCTGGGGTGTGGTGCTGGGTTGCGGTGCGGTGCAGTGCAGTGGGCCCCTCCCCAAAGGATGGGAGGCAGCAGCATGCAGCACAGGATCACCCCTGGGGAGGGGGCATCAACAGCAGCAGCAAACCAAGGCAGGGAGAGGTCCAGCCAACTTACCCCCACAAGGCTCTGAGAATAAGCCAGCAGCTAGCAATAGCCAGAGGCAGGAAAGGGCCTGGCCATCTTCTCCCCAGAAGCTCCTGAGACTAAGCTTGCAGCTAGCAGAAAGCAGCAGCAGCCTGAGACAGGAAGGAGCATGGTCAACATCCTCCCAGAGGCTCCTCCCCCAGAAGCTCCTGTCTATTTGTATCTTCCATATTAACTTGGGGCTTAAGTCCCACCCAACTAACTAATATCCCCCTTGTGGGGATGAGGGGTGAAAGATACAACTAATTTCTTGGGACAACAAAAACAAAAAAAGGAAAGGAGTGATGGCGGGGGTGTGGGGGTCAAAGAATCAAAATGTGAAAATAAGTTCTTTGCATGGGGACATCAAGCCCCAAGAGCTCCTGAGGGCAAGTAGCCCTAAGCTGCTGGCCAGGGCAGGATTTTATACAGCTGGGACCAGCACACATGCTGGTCTCAGCCTCTAGCTCCCTTTGGCTGCAGATCCAGGAGGAGCTGGGCAGGGTTATTTTGCCCCATTTTTGCCCCAAATGGCCCGATTTGCCTCACACCAAAGTGCTTGTCTGGGAATGTGCTCTGAGGCAAAAATCCCTGGCTCAAATCTGTGCTGCTACTAGCACATGTGCCTGCATGTGTGGACACATCCTAAGTATCTGCATTTCATCATAGAATCATTGTCAACTTCCTGAGATTCAGAATAGAGCACATTGCCATGTTGGAACAGTACATAGTTTTGTCACTGAAAGTATTCATCACTGATTTATTGGTGAGGCTTTTGATCATTCTCTATGTGAGTGAAAGCAATGACTGTAAACTATTTTGACACTTTCAAAATAAAAATGCAAAACTCATTTATATTTTTCTGCCATCTTCCATATGTTTTTATTACATGCAGACAGTGGAGTCACATACATTGATTTTGTTCTTTTCTCTTTAGCCTTTGGCAATGTTTTGCTGCCATTGTCCACAATTCTCCACACCTGCCCCTTTCCCTGTCCTAAGAGTTCAAGGCACCTGTGCTTACCCCCCCTGCAGATACCTGGCAAGTAGGGTAAGTCTAGATATGAGAGTACAGCCAGTGGGTGCTGCAGAAGGCTTGGTACAGCTGTGTCACCCAATCCCCATGCCACTGTGAGCCAGGTCAGATGACTTCTTTGTGGGCTGGATTCGGCTTGTTCTATAGGTTGCCAACTCCTGTTCTATGTAGTATAATAACTTAGGCAACCACAAGATGCTCTTCTCTCTTCAGTAATACAAGTGATGGGAAGCAGTGCAAAGTTAGCAAAGTCAGTGGAAGCCCTAGCCATTAAGACAGTGACATACGGGCGTGTCTAGGGTGAGCCAAATCCTGTCTGTCCTTCCAAATTCCTAACTGTGCGATGCTTGGATAGAAGCTGAAAGAAACCAACAGCCTGATTTCTAACACCAGAGAAGGTGGGAAAGAAGGGCATAAGGTTTAGAAGAGGGTAGAAGCCCTATCTGAAAATGGCTGCAATGAAGCTGAATGTTTTCATTGGGAGGGCAAACAGTCTGTGAGGGCAGGTCTTCTCCTTTATCACTTCATATTTACACTCTGACTTTTTCTGATAAGCATATATTATATCATGTAAATCAAATAATGTAGCTGACAAGCTGATCCTGTGATGCAGTATATATAGAATCCAGTTATTTTAGGTATAGTGGTTTCATAACTTGTGAAGCTAATATTAATAGCCTATTGCAATCTAATATTTAACACTGTGCCAGGCAATGAGATAATAGCTTTGTGTCATAAGGCCAGTCAAATTTTTGGCCCCAAAGCTATGTCAGTAGGAACTTTGTCAGAGTAGAAACAGGACAGGAGTCTGCTTGGTGCATAAGCATGTATTCAGGGCAATTTCAAGTCTCATGTCAGGGCCCAGAAAATACGGTATTTATGGGCTTTGTTAGTTCCCTCCAGCTTTGGAGGCAGCCTGTGCCTCATATGGTGTAGATGTTTTGGTAAGAAGCATTGACACAGCACTACTCTGGCACCTACCAACAGAGAGAGCTGTGTGGGCATCTTGCTGGGAGCAAGCTGACCCTCATAAAAGTAATTATAGCCTCTGTACACCTGGAAATTCCAGGTGATATTTAGGGCTAAATCCTATTTCCTTTGTGCTCCAGAATGCCTCATACACAGCCACATAACAACTGTTTATAGCATTTATGTTATATGTGTGTGATCCTCCTGAAGCTGGACCCAATGCACCTTACATTTTCCATTTATTAGATAAATAGCACTAAGGGATGGAAGATTCTGTCCCATTGGGAGTACAAAACAAGGCTGGAATTCAGGGCCTCTATCCACCAAGAGCAGCATCCGTGCTACAGAACCATAAACCTTTTTGCTTGGTCTTTACCTCCTGTCCTGAGTTATGTTCCTGTCTCCATGACCCTGACTATTAGAACACTTTCCTAAGCAGCAAGAGATACAAGTTCAAACTCCCTCTAGGTAAAGGGGACCTAGAACCAGGATTTCCTTCTTGCTTGCCAAGGGCCCTGATGACTGAGATCAGGGGTAGATAACTTACAGATGTGGCCAATGTAGCCATTGCATCCAGCCCACAGGAAGGCTTTGCTTGTGCCTGCACCCATGCCCATGCCAGGGCTGGGCAGATTCCCGTTTAGCCTGTGATGCCGCTACTTCTCTATGCCCTCCTAGTTCTGATCCAACACAGACTGAATAGTTCTGGAATGCATCACTGGGCGGGGGGGGGGGGGGCAGACCACTGTAAGTTGCACCCATTTTGCCACTGTTTTTTCCCAGATCTCTATTCCACAGCTGCTGCATGGTTGCAACTTCCAGCCAGTGGAAAGCTGTGCTGGGGCCAGGAAGTTTTCGGCTGTCTCCTTGCCACAGCTGAGAAAGGAAGACAGGAAGTATGGAGAAGAACTGGCAGTATAGATGTAGTTTGCAGATACCTGGTTACAGCACAGGTCCCTACAGAGTGGAACCTTCACTTACACCACTACTGGGGAGCTGGGGGAAATGGCAGTAATGCAGGCCAAATCCAGAACTGCCTGGTCCCAGATTTAATACATTTCTGCTGATGACAACCAGACAAAATGCAAAAAGCCAGAAGGGGAAAAAAATGAAAAGAGACTACATTAGCAATAGTACACAAAATGGATGAGTAAAGATCCACAAAATATTTTAATTCCCAAGATAACAAAAACAGAACTCAGTAACCTTAACACAAACTGCTGTAGTGAACTTACACTGATATGGTTCTATATAAATATGTCTAGGCATTGGAGACCTTGATTATGATTAGCATGCTAGCAATATCATAAAATCATAAAAAATGAGTATTGGAAGGGACCTCAGGAGGTCTTCTAGTCCAACTCCCTGCTCAGGACCATGCCTAACTATATCATTCTAATACATCACAATGGACATATCTAGTATCAACTATTAGGAACATGGACTTTCTCTGTAACATTTGCTCCAAAGCAAAAAATAAGTCATGGTTCTATAAGGAGATAAATGAATTATTTGTGTGCAACAGAAAATGATTGACCAAAAGACATTCAGTGTATGCAGTTCCATGTTATCCATTTACCAATCCAAAGTTTGTTTAACCTTGAGTAAAATAAGGTGATCAACTCTTTTTTTTTTTATAGTGTACACCTTGCACAGGAAATATTACATCTATTAATAGAGCAGTTAATTAGGCAATTTTTATGAAATCCATGCACGGGCTGATTAATATATTTAACGTGTTTACTGAGAGCTGACGAAAGGAAGGGGAGATAATAAATGCTTGATGAAAATTCTCAGCTGCAACAATCAGTGTGATTATTTCAACTTCATTAGATTATTGTTTTTCTTCACATGCTTAGTACCCAAATACCCCAATAATTTAAGTGCAAATTCTATTTCTGATTAATAAAGGAAGGTTTTTAAATGGTTGAAATGATATTCTTCACTTGCTTTCTATAAAAGAAAGGAGGAGGTCATCTAAAAGAGCAAAACATTTTCTTTAATCATGAGAAACTATTACAACATGTTGAAAATATTTGAACTTGTAGAGAAAGAGGAGAATGAAAATGAACAGGACAAAGAAAAGATCGTAATTATGCAGAAAATGACTATCTAAATGTCTTTGTCACCAGTAATGAGGCTCTCGAGGTATACAAAGTTTTGTGTTTTGCTTCTGGCTTACAAAAAACATTATGGTAAAAAAGAAATGTTGATGAGATATGCAAGTTTGACCTATAAAGAAACCCTTTTTTCCCCATAAGCAAAACAAACTACAGGTCCCCAGTCTTGCAAACATTTTGACATCTGTCTAATTGTTTTTCCTCATGCATATGGTTCTATAGAAGTCAGTATGCCTGTAGTCTATGGCAGCCCACAGTACTTCATTGGTCATACACATCAGAATGTTGTGATAGGTCCACTCAGATAGGTAGTATTATTCTTGTTAGGCATATATGTGCTATGACTTTGTAGACTTGAAGATTAAATCATGTTTTCCCTCTAAGGAGAATATATGTAGAAAGTAGAAACCATGGGTCATGTTAACTACAGAAAACAAAACCTTGGAAAGGACTTGTAGTGTTCCATACATACCCCCCAGAGCCTCAGGCTAATTGAAGTTATGCCACTGACTAGTAGGCACAAGACTAGTGGTGAAGATACACATTATAATTAGACCATACTAAATCTGTGGAATGTTAAGCAGTGTTGAAGTTAGAACATGCTGTGAGCAGTCACACATTAAGGATCAATGCTGTTTTTTTGCCTGCATAGCTCTGACTTGTTTTTAGACGGCAGGCAAACAGAGGAGTGGCTAGGAGGTCACCTGGGCTCCCCTCTCTACTCTACTTTGGAAAAGATCTAGGATTTACAGGACTGTAAATTGTTCATTTTATCTCCATGGAATAGACTGGAGTTACCCTAACCCAAACTAGATCGCATGGCCCAGAGTTAACCCTCAGCTAAAGTGGTGAAACAATTAAACACTCAGAGGGCACTTACACAAGTTAACAAAGTTTAAAGTGTGGATGCCTGGGCATTTAAGTGCCCTTAGTATGATCTAAGTGTAACAAGTAACTTCACCCTCTGTGCCAAGTTTCTCAGTGCTCTTTTGGTGCTATTAGACATCCTGGTGGCCTAAATCCTAAATATACTAGATGGTGAATAGTTCTTGGGAGATATTGAACCCCTTTGATTCTAATTTCCCATTACTTTCTCTTTAATTAGATACCCCTCAAAATGTAATCAAGCTAATCATTCAACAGTGAGGATTATACACATAGCTTGATCATCAAAAGACAACTGACAAATGTGACACTCATTATTATGCCAGTGAACATCATTATATATTCTTAAAGTACAGAAGCAATTCCAGAATTATTACAGCAAAATTAGAAAAGCTGTTTTCCCCACCATTTTCTTAATGAAAGTCACCTTGCACTAAGTAAGTACAGGAATAAACTGCTTCTTCATATTTGAGTTATTTCCATTAACAAGAGGTAGAAATAATGTACTGGGTTCACTTAAAATGTTGTCCTCCTTCTGAACATTTTTACCAGCTTGAGAAATATATCTTGTATTGCCCTGTGGGGTCAGGCCAACTCTCAGGATCTTAATAGTGTGCTGTTAGACAAGAGGGTGTAACACAATTGCACATATACAAACACACAAATCAGTCAGGAGCATACACACGCACACTACCAGCTCAGGCACATACACATCCAAACCAGCCTA
>NW_017728886.1:115320673-115323317 GCF_001723895.1 Crocodylus porosus
TTTAAGGTAAGGAAGGGACTGGGATTTAGTAAAACATGACCCAACTCGGAGTTGCAAATGACGGTGGTTTTATTGAACAGGAGAGATGGTGACACAATGTCTAATTGGTTCCCTTGTGCACGTGCGCACACACACAGACACAATGGCAGCAGGGGCTAGAGAGGCTTGGTGCAGAGGCTGAAGTCCACTAAAGTCCAGGAGGAGAGAGAGACAGAACAAGAGAGTCCAAATTGTAGGAGCAGGTGTGAAGGTAATATCTACGTATCCAGGCTGGAAAGGTGTCATTGTCCAGTAGGTGTTGTCCAGAGGGGGTCTCTGGCAGGGCCTCTGGGTGGATAGGTGGTGTGGCATGGTGCTGGTCCAGATGTAGAGGGTGTTCCGCTGGGTCTATCTGTTTTCATTGCCCCTTTTTATAGGTGCAGACTTTGTGTGACTCTAGTGACGGGTGGCATGCCCAGGCAAGGGTCAGCCCCTGGCATACTGAGCATGTGTGCTTCATGCGGGGATGTGCAGTTTTGGGTGTCTGTAAGGGTGAGAGTTGCTGGTTCTGCAGGGTCTTTTGTCTTTCAAATGCTGGTCTTTTCTCTGTTCCTGGGTGAGGTCCTGGCTCCTGGATAAATCAATGTGAGATGATGGCCCAGCCATTACAGGCCATTCAGTAGAAGCCTGTTACCATTGTATTTCAATCATTCCCAAGCATTCTCTTTCATTGGGGAACCAGTTTACATGGGAGGGGTACAATGAATCATATTGTTGTGATATGGGATGCCCAGGCAGAGAACAGAAGATGGAGGCTTGATATATAAAATGAAAACTTGACATGACTTTGGTTCACTTACAAACACAGGCCTATACCATACATTATCCATATGAAACAATAAAAATCAATACAAAAATGATAATAATACAATATAAAAAACTAAAAATTAATACAAACTTAATAATAATACTATATAAAACAAAGAACATTTTTATTTTGGTAGTAAGTTTTTGGTTTTGGATATTCAAAGCTTATCCTACATCTTAGCTTACTTATACTTTTCTATAGGGAATAGAGAGGGAGAGAAAAAGTCAGAAATGGTTCGGGGAGGGGAGTGAATGCAATAAAAAAAAGGAAGAAAAACTGGGGGTTTTGCTACACTTGCATCTTCTTAAGTTATCAAAGCCCAAATGTGGAGTAGACTGTCTGATAAAGGTCCAAAACAAGAAAGAAAGCAATTATACACACCACAATTTAAAACAATGAGACAAAAAGTTCAGGGTAAATAGCTTCATTTTTTTCTCACTTCTATTTCAGGAGTCTATTTCTGATGCAAATAATACTGAACAATAGATGTGTAGGAACAACAATTTGTATGTACCTTTGAATATAATATGAATGATATGAGGGATATGCCTTGAAAAGCAGTACCCTTAAGAGATACGAATTTCTACATTAAATGAAGTTTAGTGGTAAAACTTTGAAAATCTCAAGGATATTTATTGGGGATATTGGTAGTAGCCTTGTTTGTGGAAGGGCATAGGCAGACAAAACTCTTGGGGAACATCCAGACCTGCATGGACATTAGGTTCCCTGGGGACAAGTAGCAGTGGTGCAACTTGTTTTGCTGCTACTTGTTCCCGGGGAATGCCCATGCTATGTGCGCTTTGGAGCACAGGAAGTTACCCCAGGTGGGGTAGAGGATTGCTGGCCCCAGCAGCCTTTCCTGAGGCCCTGGGGTCTTCCTGGGGCTGCATCAGCAGTGACTCTGCCGTGCAGAGCGTGGCCAGCAGCTGCAGCATGACTCCAGGAGGCCCAGCTCCACTTTTGTGCAGCACATGTAGACTGTGCATGTGCTCCTTCACATTTTTTCCTGTGGATTTTTTGACCTCTGGATATCCAGGCCTAAAAAAAGAAAAAGGGAAAAAATGGAGCAGCATACACATGACCAGCACTCTGTTGCAGCATGGAGAACACCTAAATGTGCAATATGTGGCACTGCAGATGTGTTTGTGGTACCATATACTGCATGGGCACACTCGTCTGGATGTGGCCTTGGGGTAGAAGTCATATATTTTATTAGACCAACTAAATGGTTGCTATTTTTGTTTTTCTTTGGAAGCTTTTGGGCACACCCACCATTCATCAGGCAAAGGAGAATTCAGAGATATCAAAATTTCTCCCAGGTGAAAAAGAAACTTCATTTTGCAAATGGGAAACCAGACCTGGCAGGGTTTCTCCTAGGTGGAAAAGCCAGTTTGTAAAAAGCTGCTCTGTGAGAATGCAAATGAGGAGCAGACAAAGGCACAAGCAGTCAGGTTACTTGGAGGAAGTTTATGATGTTTGTGTTGCCCTTCCCCAATATTTTCTACTTCTGTGTCATGAATGAATATGTAAAGCATACATCAGTTTACATGCTGCTACTCTGAATTTCCTATATTCATCAGACTTACTTTACTTAAACTAGCATCACCGGGGAAGGGGGCTGCAGGAAGATGAGGAGACATCACCCGAGCAAGACAGGTTACAAATGCAAGGAGTGCCCAGGTAAGAAACAGGGGTCCAAACAGTCTCCCAAATCGGGGGGTGGCACATGCAGATAGGCAGGGCCTTAAATGCCTATATATTAATGCTCGTAGTATGGGGAATAAGCAGGAAGAACTC
>NW_017728886.1:115323328-115344994 GCF_001723895.1 Crocodylus porosus
CCCTGGCATAACAAGGAATAACGGCCACAAGTTGTTGGAGAGTAGGTTTAGATTAGACATCCGTAAGAACTACTTCACAGTTAGGACGGCTAGGGTCTGGAACCAATTTCCAAGGGACGTGGTGCTGGCTTCTACCCTGGGGGTCTTTAAGAAGAGGCTTGATGCCTACCTGGCTGCAGTCATCTGAGCCCAGTTTTTTCTCCTGCCCAGGCAGGGGGTTGGACTTGAAGATCTACAAGGTCTCTTCTGACCCTACTTCTATGATTCTATGATTCCATGACTTATCCAGTGCACACACAAGTATATGTGTATATTTTTAGAAAGGTACAGAATCTCCCTCTGCCTTAATGGAGCTCAGTAATAGTTAATTCATTTCAGTTACTACAAATGAAATATGAAATAAAATTAATCTTCACAGCAATTAGTGGGGTATTCTCATTAACTTGACGGGGAGCTGAGGGTATACAGTACCTCACGGCAAGTGTTCAACAACTTCCAACACAGAATCACTGATTAGTACTTCTGCTTTGTCTGTATGACCAGCTAACATTTAATTTGAGATGGTGTTCTAGTCCAAACATTTCTTTTTTCCACTAATGGTATTTTGAGCTTCAGTACATTTTTTGAAGACATGGCAAATAAATAGGGTTACTATACTTCCCAGATCGGCCGAAACAGTTCCATATTTCAGAGGGTAGACCTGGCCAGCATTGGCTCTGACTCTGTTGGTACTCTGGGACAGAGGGACCCACGGAATAAAAATAGTGGGTATTCAGCACGCATGAGTCATGGCCATTTTCTGCTTGCAAACCTTCAAAAAAATACAAATGAAAACACACTTTATTAGAAGAAGCAGCACAGTACTGCTACCCATCTCTGCATCATCTGTAAAGATTGGGTGCTTCAGCGGGGGGGTTTGGCACTTCTAGCTAAAGCTTATTCAATCAGCTATTAGATAAAAATGCCAAAAAAGCCCCACTGAAACACCCTATCTTTCAAGATGCTGTAGAGCCAGGTTGAAGGAACATACTTCCTCTTACGGGCATGTGTGGGCCTTGGAATGGGAACATGCCAAGTTTAAATCACCATTTTTATTTTTTGTTATGTTTGCAAGCATTTACCAGTCAAAACCAAAGTCAGTACCTATGTTGGCTGGTCAGTGAAAATTAAAATGTACATCCTGGATGTGGGGTGCAGGGCAGGGAGGCAAAGGGGTAGGAGCTGTGAAACAGGAAGACGTACCAAACAGTAAAATTGCCATAATAAGTTAGCTTCATTAGTGGAATGACCATTAAAAAGGGGATTGTTAACATGTGTGGAGAAAACAGTGGAACATTAATGGGCCATTGACTTCTTTGCTGCATGAATATTAATACCAGTGGTGCTCTGCCCCGCCTCTGCCTGCAACAGAGGATGGGAGGTGGGGGCGGGGGTCAGTCTCCAGGATTTTACATTGTCTTATATGGTCACCCTACAAATAAATTATTCAGATTCCAGAGACTGTAAATTTTATACACATGCAGCCTTCTTCCTCATCAGCCATGCACACTCTTATACTAAGGCAATTATGAACCTTTTAGGGGTGAATGAAAAGTTTCACAGTTAAGTATTTGGTAGTCTTTAATCTGTCCCTGCTATAGCTCTCAGCCTTCATGCTACACCTCAACTGAAGGAGCATTTAAAGGAGTTTAGACTGTAAATTTTAGGATTTGTTTAAAAAAGAAAAATAATACATAACCTGAGATTACTATGAATGGAAACATTTCCAATTCTGAAAATTCCAAAGTTTACAATCCCTCTGTTTGGTGCTAATGCATAACAAAGCAAATCCTAGCTTGTGCTAGTAGAAACTTTATAGGCTTCAGATTTGGAAATGGTCACTTGAGTAAATGATGTCCTGGTTCTCAGAGCACAGGAAAGATATGGCTGGATCTACCACTTCACAGCTGTTCTTGCCACTTCAGTTATCCAGTTACTGTCCCTCCAGGTGACTACATGATCAGCCCATCATACTATGGCCAGTCATTGTAAAAGATAATAGATTACTACTTCTATTCCTTTACCTCAAGTGTCAGCATTCTGCTCTTTTAGCAGCAAAAATAAATCTCCTTACTAGATGTCCCTCACTGGGGACTAGATACTTTCATCAAAAACTCAATGCCAGAAAAGTAACACAATGCCAGAAAACAAAAATGTATTCACAGAGCCTACTGTAGAAGAACATGAGAGCCAGTGCAATATGGCAATATTAAGTACCAAACTGAATTAACTGCCCTCAAGAAGTCTTCAGAACACCAGTGTTCTTTTCAGCATAAGAAATCCATTATTGGAAGAAATGTATTTGATTCATATAAAATTTTCTTTGACTTTGAATTGTATTGAGAGAACTGGGAAATGAATTCTCTTTGTAGATAACTTCATGCTTCATTTCCTATAGTTGATATCTCCATTAAAGGAAAAGAAAATAATTTTGTTCAAGAAACTAACATACTGTTGTCATGAAAACTTGTATTTTCCATAATAGCAGTGCATGTCTAAAATCAGGGCACTAGGCTATGTCCCCTGAGTTACTTTTCCCATTGTACAAAGTAAGTGCATCCTGTATTAATGTAAATGTATGAAAGTGAACAGAAACAGAAAGAACATTTCTTCAGCATTACTAGCATGAAAAATCTTACTTTGGATATTAAAGATAATGTTTATGAAGCCTAAGAGGCTTAAGAGAGCATGGAAATAACGTGGCATGGCAGCCTGAACACCTCAAATAAATTCAAGAAAATATCCTTAATTACTGGTGCTAAAGAGACATAGTTATAACCCAGGACTTTGGACAATATTTCATTTGGATGTCAAAATATTTTGGTTGTTGCCATTTTTCCTCACTTGTAATTGCATTACTGCTTTGTGGTCAGTCACAGGGTCTCAAATACATTTTTAATAAATGCCGGGTCCCCTGGGTTTTGATGGTCTTATTTCTGGTACTTTGAAGTAAAACATGTTGGATTGTCCAAAGTGCAACAGAGCTGCTGAGCTTTTTTTTCTTTCCTCCTTTATAAAGGTACCATTATATTTTCTTTAGTTCTACATACACATCCATGAGAAGTGATATGCAGTGTTTGCACTCTTGCACTGTCACAAAAGAGAGATGTTCCTAATCTGATTATGCTGACAGTACTGAAAAAGAAAGATGAACTTCATGAGTAGGCACAATATTATCTCAAAAAACAAATGTTTACTAGGGCTGTGCAAAGCTTCGGTAGCTGATTTGATTCACAGGAGATTTGGTCCCATTCAGCAGTCGAATCTCTGAATCTGAATCAAATTGGGAGACCCTTTGAAAGGTTTGAATCAAATTGGAAGCCTCTGAATCCATTTGAAGAGATTTGCAGAGATTTGGAGATTCAGAAAGCTTGCTGGACACAGAAACTGAGAAGAGAGAGGGAGATGGGATGATATTCCACGTATGGAAAAGGCTGAGAGGAGGGAAAAGCTGCCCCAGTATAGACATCTGTAGCTGGCCAGTGACTGTGATCTTCCTATGAATTTCCTTCCAACCACAGTGCTCTGGGGGAGGGACATAAAAACAACATATAGAACTGTGCTGGAAATGATCTGTGCCTTTTCTGAGCCGTGTCTCTCTTCTTGTAAGAGCAGCAGCATCTGAAAGGCTTAGTCTTTTGCTAGCTAGTCTCTCTTCTTGTAAGTTTTATCCAATCCTTTCCTACTCACCCTTGCCTACAATCCCTATTGTTATCTCTATCCATTTCTTTCAACTTATTCTTCCTCCAAAATCCACTTATTTTTTCTTGTTAGTCTGTCTTGATTCTTTCCCCCTACAAAAAAGAAATCTCTGTTTTCCCTGACAGCGTGTCATCACTGTGCAGGAAAGCACAACATATATTACACACACACACATTTTGCATCACAACAAACATTATGAAGCCTTCTGGAAAGGCAAGGGCCAGGTCTTCTGGCAGAGGAGGGAGAGGAGGCAGAGGGAGAGCTGCAAGTTTCCCCTACCTCAAACATAGATGCACCCTCTTTCCTGGCAACATGAGTCTTCTGCTGCTAGTGAAAGCAAGGAGGTGGTAGCAGTGCCTGCACCTGCACCACTGCCATTAACACCACTAACCCAAAGCAGCATGACATTCTCCACCTCAATTTCAGTTCCTAGCATGAGTCTTCCACTGCCAGAGAAAGAGCTGGATCTGGAAGCAGAGGAGCTGAGGGCCATAGCAAAGGAAATTCTGCAGCAGGAAGGTTTGCTCCACATCTCTCAAAGTTCCTCTGCAGGCAGGTGTCCTTCTCTGGAAGGCACTTCAGAGGAGGTTGGGGATGGGGGTCAGGTGGCTCAGCTCCTCTTGTTGTTGTGCCTCTGCCTGGTGAGGAGGGTGACCTTAAGGCGTGCCATGACCTCTCCTAGTGCCCCTACCTACCGTGCCAAATCGGGTCTCGAATGCACCCTCTATCTCACCCGCCACGTCTTGCTGGTAAATATCTTTAATGGGAGGCTGCCTTCCTGCCCTCCTTGGCACGGTGCCTTGCTGTACCAGAGCTCTGTCCAATTGCCTGCCTGTGCCCTCATGGGTGCCCCCTCGCTTCCCTTGCAGCCTGCGCTGCACCAAGGCCTGTCTCCCATGCTCTCACCCACACTGGGGCCTGTCTCCTGTGGCTCTCATAGCCCGCACCAGGGCCTTGCCCTTATACCGCCGCCCCCAACCGGGGCCTCGCCCTTATACCGCCGCCCCCAACCAGGGCCTGTGCCTCATGCTCCCCGCGCTCGCGTCGCCCGCACTGCGGCCTGTCTCGCGCGCTCGCGTCGCCCGCACTGCGCTCACACCCGCCCACACTGGGGCCTATCTCCGTGTGATTCCCACAGTTGGGGCTCAGGTGGCCATAGCCATGCCTGGTCCCCGGGCCCCTTTTTGGATCCTACGCCCGACTCGGGCTTCCCAGAATCGGGGCTCAGGGGGCCTCAGCCTCAGCTGGCCCCCAGACCCCTTTCTCTGGGTCTTGTGCCCCACTGGGCCTTTCGCCTGCACCCACACTGGTCTCCTCCCGATACTGCCCCACTGGGGCCGGGGTCAGGACACCCAAAAACGCAGTGCCACTCTCCAGCGCCAAACTGCTGTGTCTTCTCTGGCACCAGATTGCTGTGCCCTCCCAGGGCACCAGGAACCCCACGTTACTGGGGAGCTTCTATGAGGCCTCCTCCACCCCTACAGCCTCACCCGGTCCTCCGGCCGTATACAACAACAAAACAGAAAACTCCCCCTCCTGGGTTCCAAGCCAACCTGGCTCCCTTTTACTTATATCCTTATCAGGGTTTCCTCCACTCAGTATTGTCAAGCAGACTCTCTCCGGCCATCAGGCTTCTCTATTATGTTCTACACTGCTTGCTCCAGCAGAGCTCCCTCTTCCTCTACTGCCAGAGGGGGAACTGCCTCTGGCCTCGGCCTTGCTGTTTATAAAGGCCAGGCCCTGCCCCCTTCCGGTCAGCTGACCCAATTGGTTGCCTTAGCAACCCCCCACCTGTGCTGCCCTGGTGAGTGGCAGCTGAGCCTATTTACTATTATCCAGTAGCAGGCACCCTAGTGCCCTGCTACAAGGTGGATAAGGCAGGATCCCCACCCTCGACCCAGAATTGCGTGTGTGGGGGTGGGGGTTGTGTAGTATGGGATCATTTTGGGGTGACAGATGATCCCAAGTATGCTATCTGCCAGCACTGCTGAAGACAGATCTGCTGGGGCAAGGAGGTGAAACACTTCAACACCACAGCAATGCTGCTGCATTTCAGGAGGCAGCACCCCTTTGCCCTTGTTCCTTCTTAGCCTGGCACCACTGGGAGCATGCCCAAAGGGAAGTCCCCCTCTCATGCCGAAGACCCCCTCTCCACGAAGCAGAGAAGCCAGGGTTCAGGCAGCTCATGGCATTTGTGGCCCTATCCTACCAAGTGCCCCCATGCACCACCTTTAGCAGGACAGTGGTGCCTTTCCTGTATGAGGCATGCAGGGAGTACTTGAGGGAGGAGCTGTGCAAGGCAGGGCCACAGGTAGCCTTGCATTTCACCTCAGACATCTGGAGCAGCCAGGGAGGAGATCATGTCTATCTTTCCCTCACAGGGAACTGGTATGATCAGTCGGGCCATCAGTGGGCTCTCCTTAAAGCAGACATGATGGATAGGTCCTACATGGCAAGGGAGATCAGGGTGCCCATGAACCCAGTTCATTGGGCTGGGTAAGCTCACCTGTGGGTTCATGGTCACCAACGAGGCCAATATGGTCAAGGCAGTGTGTGATGTCAACTTTGTTGGCATCTACTATGTGGCACACAAGTTCCACCTTGTAGTCAGGGATGCCTTGGAGGGGGACAGGGCTCCTGGTGATGGTGCCATCATTACCAGGCGCCTCACTTCAAAATGTAGGATGGTGGTGGGCTACTTCCACTGCAGTGTCAAGGAAGGCAAGATGCTCTGGAACAGGCAGGCAGAGCTGAGCTATCCAGATCACAAAATCTTGTAGGATGTGGAGACTCAGTGAAACTCCATGTATCTGATGCTTGAAAGGCTGGTTGAGCAACAGAAGGCCATTCATGATATGGCCTTGGTCAGGGAGGTTGGGATCTGTGGCCCCCTTAACAAAGCAAAGTGGAATACCATCTCCCAGACTTTGGTGGTCCTCAAGCCATTTCTTAAGGCCAGAAAGAACTGTAGTGATGGTGATGCCCTCCTTAGCCACGTGATCCCTGTAGTGAAAGAGCTTGAGAATGAAATGGAGAAATTCCAGGGTATCAGTGTTCCTGGCTGGGGCAAGCCGCTTTCACAAGAAGTGCAGGCATTGGTGAAGCAGCTGAAGGAGGGCATCAAAAAACATCTGCAGTCCAGTACTGTCTATGTGCTGGTAGGCATCTGTGACCTGAGGGTGAAGGGGAGCATCTGCAGCAGCAAAACTCTAGATCACAGGGTGGAGATTCTGGTGAACAGTCAGGGAAGCAGCAGGGTAGAGGCAGGGGGATGTTGAAGAGCGAGATCCAATTTCCCATGCCAGCAGTCCAACCACAAGCCAATTTCCTCTGCCTTAGCCACTGTCAATGCGGGCCAAGGGCATGGCTTCAACATTGAGGTCCAGAGGAACTAGTCCCCACTTACAGGCAGGTAGCATGGAGGCCTCGGTGACTACCTATCTCACCAAGGATGTGGAATGGCTGCACTGCAACCTGTTGGCCTACTGTGCAACCCACAACCAGGTGTGGCAGAATCTGGCTACATTTGCCTGGGAACACCTGTCCTGTTCACCTGACCAGTGTTTGAAGTGAGAGGGTGCTCAGCATTGCTCGTGATTTGACACCACACCATATCTCCTTGGATCCTGGTTTGGTGGATTCTGAATGTGAACCTCCCACTGCTAAGGTTCCTCAAGCTCCATGTGCAAATGCAGTGAGTTTCACCCTCATCACTCTGAACGCATCTGCTTTTTTCATTTGCTTTCAGAACCTTGAGGTGCACTTTGACAGAAACCCATGCACCACTCTTCCTGAAACCTGGAAGGCCTCATGCCTGCACGAGGTGCTACCATCCCTGCTGCATTCATCTTGCTGAGCCTTAACACACACAATGCAAGTTTTGCTTTCAACAGTTTGATGTGCACTTTCACAGAAAACCCTGCATCTATCTTCTTGAAGCATGGTAGGATTCATGCCCTCAGAAGGGGCTACCATCCCTGATATTTTTATCTAAATCTGGGAAAAAAAGACAAAGTTATAGGTATTTCAGTGATTCCCATTATAACCTGTGATGGAATATCCAAATCTGAATTGGTCAAATCAAGTTAGGACAGTGAACCACCAAATCGAATCACTGTCCCTCTAAATAGGCCAAATCTGAATCTGAAGCAAATACATGTTTCTTCATAAAGGCCGAATGCTTTCCTAGGGAATCACTTTTAGGGTCAGCAATAATAGTAAGAAAGACTCCTTTTTTCAAATTCTAAACTTATTATCACAACAGTGGGACTAAGAAGAGTTCCTTCTTACTTCAAACCCCTTATTCTGGGATTTGGATACAGACTGTGACAACTTTGCCTTCCAGTGAAATATTTAGCATTTCCATTTCTAGTGGTAGAATACAAAATTTGAAGGCACAATGGCTTGGTTGCAATTTTGCCGGTTCTCATTATTTTATCCCAAATCTTTTGGAATCCTATGCTTTACCAAGAGTCTCAGTATCTTCAGGCAAGAAATCAAGAGTGAATGTAACCTTAAAAAAATCTGGCTCACATATTTTCATAGAAAAGCTAGAAAGTGTGAGCTGAGCATGACAAAGACATAAAAAAAACCAGTGGCAAATTAAAAAAAAAACCTTATTACAGTTTAAAAAATAATCTTGTTTGCTCTCTCTTTTTTTAAACCAAACTCATAGTCTTTTAATGTTGGGTCTTAGGTCCTAGGACCTACTTTTGGACTGACTGTTTAACAAAAAAATTTTTAAAAACACTAACAATATCCCCTTCCCCTTTCCCCTCCACCCCCGCTCTCCATAAAAAGCAGAAATAATTCTAAGACCAGCTACTGGAAACCAAGACTCTCCCTTCTTGCTTAAGTGTCCAAAGTGCTAGGCAACCAGTTATGACTTGCCTTGCTTGCTTAACTTCTGGCTCCTAGAATCTTATATTCTTTGTTTCACAGGGGCTCAACTTTAACAAAAAGGGTGAAGTATCATAACAGAACAGCCTGGGGCAGGTGATATAGATTTGAATCACTACTGGCTGATGACAGAAATTAATTCCTGTTTCCTGGGCTACTGTACAAGTAGAAGTCTATTACAGAAAAATGGTATTGCAATCCATTATCACCATTGTCTTTAATAAAAAAGAAAGTAAAAAATATGACTATATTGAGTAAGTGTCCTGGTGCAGTCAGGGTATAGTAGCTACATTCTGAGTACATTTTTACATTTTTTGGATTTGGCCTCATAGTGAATATGGACATTACTCCATCTACTTTCTGGGTTAAAGTGGGGTTTAGCATGATGCTAATCACTTGCCTGATTGGCATGGAACAGCTACGGTTGTATGGAGAAGATAGAACTACAGGAAACTAATGATAATTCAGTTCTAAATGAGAGGCATGTATTGATACACTCCCAGGGTTAGGTGGGTATTGGAGAGTGAGGAGTTGGACTGAGTTGCCTAAATCAGCCCAGTGTTAGTTAGTTCTTTGCACATACATGAACTCTGAAGGAGAGAGAGATCATTAATGTATAATTTTACACCTTCCATGTATGCACATGTAATTTTGTAACTATTGCATTTGAAACTGGTAAATAATGGATCTTCTTTTTGCTTGCTGATAGCTTTGGATTTGTTTTCAAGTTCACTAATTCTATTAGATTGTGCTTAAGAGGGAGTTTTTATTCATCTCTCCTTGTACCCCTTTCATCAATTTAAAAATGCTCTGAAAGGTGAATTTAAAATGTGAAGGAAGGAATGAAGGGTATATGGAAGATTTTACTTCTTGATTCTTGAAAGCAATGGGGCTAAATTAAAGATTTCCCTTGCCACCTAATTATCATCACAATCACCTTTAGACACATCTGTCAACTGCTATTTCAAGTCCCAGGTTGTTCTATGTTCATCCCAGTCCCTCATCTTCTAATGTAGCATTAGGTGTAATTTTATCAAATGTTTGGTATTTTAAACCTCTTTAATCTCTAAAACAACTGTTTTTGAGGAGGTGATAAAACTAATTAATTGTAAAACACTTTTGATGTTTTAAGATTCTGGAAGATGTACTAGTAGAAGATAACATAATACTTCTCAGATAGAGGTTAAAAAAACAGTAAACCTTCTTATATTAGAATAATGTCTACAAAAGATTTAAGGAAAAAATAGCTCTCACCTGCTTTACTTTAAGAAACAGCTTTGGGAAAGCAATTTCTGACATTTAGTTTGTCTTTATTGGGGTTTTAATTTATCATTATATGAGACATTTTGGATCAATGACTGAAAAGGAGCATGTGAAAGATATAGGATCACAAAGGTATTACGTCCAAATTGAGGGGATGGGGAGTGGAATTTACCCCCCCGCCCCATGTTACAAAGAATCACAGAAACATAAAACAAAACAAAAATACAAAACCCATTGAATTGTTGATGTTAATCACTGAAGGCTGTGTACAAACTCTGTCTCTTCTAAGACAAAAAATTTGACTGTAGTATGGGGGCTAACACAAATCTGTGCTTAAAATTCCAAACTCTAATCTGCTAGTGTTGGAGTGATACTGTATTCAGGATGGTCCAGGAAATATGTGAAGGGGAAGAATTTTTGTTGGTGATATCTTTTACTGCATGCTTGGGATAGACTTACTGTGCAGTAAATATAGTCTCGAGTAAATTCACTTGTAGATACATCCAGTGATGATTAAAAACAATCTACCTGGCAGTGACTTTGGAGAAGGGAGAACAGAGAACCAAACACAGTTGGTCTAAAAAAAGATAAAAGCCACAAAACTTCTTGCCTCTCATATGTCTCTTGGATCATCGTGGCTACACCAGTACTCCAATACAACCAAAATACGGAGGATACTGAAATTCACCACTTGCAATGGAAATCTAAAGAAAAAGGAAAGCAAACTACACAACATCCTCTTCTCCCTAAGTTTGTGCAAGAAATATAACATTATCCCCAGGGGACTCATCATTCTACAACAGTGACAGAACCACCTTTGACAACCTTTCTACCACAACAGGTAAAACATACAATGACAAAAAAAAAAAGCGCCTGACTGAACAACTAACAACAGATGGAACCATTCTTTGTACTACTTTATTGTCTATTTCAGGAAACAGGTTAAAAGTGAAAGTCTATAAAAACTCTCTCACTATAACTTCTCTCCTTCAGAGAAAATACATGTAGTCTATAAAATCCAACAACAAGATAATAATCAAACCAGTGGACAAACGAGAAGCTATAGTCTTCTTCAGTCATTAATACTATGTCAGTAATACTAACAGTATTTCTAGACAAGACACTAACTCAGTAACCTAATTCTATGGCACAGTAGCATGTAGGGCAAAACCCATGCTACTACTACACTACTCTACAGTAGTATTAGGATACCACATAGTATCACTAAAAAGCCATGCACTCATGCTACTGTGTAGGTAACAGCCATTACTGCACATTAAATTAGTACTAAGGTATCCAAGTACTAAACTTAATGTGCAATAACTATGGTCTAGTAATGAAAGTGTAGATGAACCCACAGGCAACCCTCTGATACCAACTACTATAAAAAATTTCTGAAGGACTCCCACACCAACATTTACCCTGGAATTGGAAAATATTATCTAAACTTTTCTGTTACGAAGCCCCCACTCACCTACCCCAGGAACTTTTCATATGCTTTCAAAGAATCACAAATAAGGTACCTCTTGAAGACCCATCATATCTAACTTTAATACCTTCAGCTGTCAGGATTCATAGAAACTATCTTGAAACCACTTGTCATTCAAATAGTGAGTTTTTTACAAAACACAGTGGACTACCTCAACAAGATCCAGAACATCAACCACCTCCCTAAGAAGGCCATACATACGACCATGTTACTAGTCTATATACTATACCATGAAGGCATAGCTGCCTGCCTGAAATACAAGAATACAATCTACTCTCAGATTTGCAACAACACATTGCACATATCATCCGCTTCTTCCTCACCCATAACAACTTCACTTTCAATAAGTGGCACATTCTTCAAATCAAGGGCACAAAATGGCTGCTCAGCCTCTGCATGAGCCACCTGTAAGAGGATTTTTTAGAAATTCCTTTCATCATTTTCATTATGTATACTAAACATCATTTATATCCACCACAGATCAGCACATGCAGAAGAACACAAAGAAAAAGAAAATAATTTTCTGACTTTACCTTCCCCATACTCAAGGGAAATTTATAAAACAAATTCAAAAGGCAAGCCTGGGAACAAAAAAATCATAATCTGGCTATCTACTAAGAAACCTTTACCCCACATGTTTCCCTTTTGAAAAGTCTTGAACTTCCACTAATCAAGCTATCCTTTCTCCTCTGATTTACTTGTCTGTTACCTATGGGAACATGTCTCTTCTTCAGTTTCACTACCCTGAATAAAGTTTTTAATCTTTCTTGTGACTTCATCTTCAGAACTGAAGAAAAAGTATGCACTGCACTGGAAAACTTCCAACCACGTAGTTGGCTCAGTAAAAGATATCTGCCACAAAACTCCTTGCCTGTCAAAAACATTCTAATCTATAATTTTGGTGTCTATGGAGAAGGGGTTAGTAGATCTCACTTATTTTTCAGGTGGCCCTCCTGAGTACACTCAAGAGGCTATATCATCACAACCTACGTTTCTTTTCCCCATCTTGGGGAAGTATATACAGGTGCAGAATTTCAGGAATTTAGGGAACTTTATAAAGTCTAAAACTGAGACACCTATGTAGTTTAGGCAGAGTTGTGTTTAGATAAGCAGAATTTTTCAGGATTGCTGTTTTGGATTTCTGAACCAAAGTCCGGCTTCAGTCTTTTTTTTTTTGAGCCAGGCCAAGAGGCACAAATTGCAACATTGTTCCTATGTTGAGGGCAACCATAGATGAGAATGGGGCTGTGCCCTTCAGTATAAGTTCAGAGGACTGAGTCTTCAGTTTGCACTTACTGGTGTCCTGGTACCACTGTTTGTCTCAGTAAAATATAAGGTGATTCAAGACTGATTTTTTTATATACTATAATAATTTTAAAATACTTTCCAAAATGTGTATATCTCACCAGATGCAAAGTTTTTTAAAAAGTTGAATGACCAAGGTCTAGATCAGAACACTCTGGATTCTATACTACTGGATTTAAAATTTCACACTTGATATATCTGCTCTACTTAACTTAATAGTTAGCCAACTAAACTCCTCTGTTATATTTAATTCATAAAATACTTTATATGTATTCTGAACTAGGTAAAACATCTGTAAGATGTATTTGGACAAAGAGGTTTTTTAAATTTTTCTACATATTTTATTTTTCTCCTTAAAATATTTAAATATAATTAATTCTGTCCCAGATTTAGGGTGGTACTTAAGCCTGTACATGACTTTAAGCATCTGAACAGACCAATAGGATGAGCTTTGTGGTCCATCCAAATGAATGTAAAGACATTCTGGCTGCCTATACATGTACTTGGGGGTAGGGGAGAGAGTGTTTTAATTAGATCAGTTCCATGTTTCAAAATGACCACAGGGACACTCTAACTAAAGCTCATTTGATGAGGTTTAGTTAAAGCACCTGTGATTAATCAAGTCTGCTCTGATGTGTTCTGATTAGAATGAAAATGAGCGCATCTATAGGCAGCCCTTTTGACTTCAATAGGCTTTTTACCATCCCCCATCATCTTATAATTATATATGTGCTTACATTGTTTGATGGAGGCTTCTGTCTTAAGACTTTGCATCTTAAATCAATATAGTTGATGAATTGATCGGATTATTCTAAATAAAATATTCGGAAGGCTTCCCAGTTCATTAAACTAGAATGTATATAATAAACTTGATTAAATTAGGTATTTGATTTCACTTTTAATGAAAGTTGCTGTTTTATGAGGCACCGATAGTATTTTATTGCATTGCCAGATAATGTGCTGCTAATTAAAGCCATATCACACTTAGCAAATAACGTTGCACTGTATAGGTAATGGTTTTATTTCAAATTAGGGTCTACCCTGCTAACCTTCCACCAGTGTGTGTAGAGCGCTGGTAAAAATGTCAGTCTTTTGTTTAGTACAAATGAAGGATATATATATCTAGAAGTGAATACAACTTTTTTTTTTAGTTTGTTCCATAGCTTTGATCCTAAAATAAATATTAAGTTGTAATGGACAATTAGACTTGAGGCATTGTTAACTACTGGATGAATTTTGGTTCCTTCTCATTTTCTCTAAATTTCTTTAGCTGAGCTAAATTGTTTGAATAATTTTACTAAAGGATACTGTCTTAACATACATAATATCCCTTGTAAATGAGATTAAACTATGAAATTCACTAGGGATTACTGGTGTAAGGTCATCCCCTGCTATGTTACTATATCCTCCAATCCATGTTAAACAACTAGCTTTTATACCTTGGAAATTAGGCAGCAGGTAGAACTGCCCTTGATTTTTCTTCCCAAATAATTTGTCTACAAATATAAAGATTTTACACATATTACTGTTGACTTTTATATATCCATGGAGATCTTGCCACAGGCTTTCTGTACCTAGGACAGTTGACTTTTAATGGTCACAGCATTTCTCAAGAATCAATAAACTATGAGGTTTAGAAGTGAGCCAAGTATCACACACATTTAATTAGAACATCAAGGACCCATGTTTCATTGCTACCTGAAAACAAAACTGCCTTTAACTGCTGAACTGTCAAACCCTGTAAAATGCTAAAACCCTCTTCAGCTCCTATGGAATTAGATTTGTTTTTTAGAATGGGAAGAAATACTTTATCTGCAAGCATAATAGGTACCTAGAATTTTCCTTGCTTGTACAGAACAAAATCCTACCTAATGGTAAGAATAATATTTACAACACAGCTTGCACAAGTATTGTACCTTCATAAATTTCTATGCTCTGGCATTCTTGTTTAGAATTTCTGGACAATCACCAAACAACTTGAGACTCCTACTTAAAACAAAAAAAAAAGATGTGACAATGACAAGAATATTGGAGTGAATAAATTTAGATGAAAAGTAAAATCCAGGAACTGGCATTTTCAAAGAGATATAATGGCTAGCTGGGGGATAAAAAGGTTTTGAAAAAAAATCTGATGAAATTAACACCATTTAATGAATGCTATATAGGTCTGATTCTTCTGCACCTGTGTAACTAGGAAGAAAATTAGGTTCATATCTATTCTTAACTAATTACTGTTAAATTAGTCAGATCACTGTCAGGGAAGGTGAGCGTAGTTTATCCTAATAACTAGAACTAAGGGCTCTGGTGGATGGTTGGAATCCAGGAGGAGGTTACAAACCACAGGTCAGTAATCAGGGGTGCCAAGTCAAGAGCACGAGGCATACCCAGTATAAAAGGCCAAAACCGAGGTCTGTAACCAGGCTATCAAGCCAAAGGCTCAGACTGCAGAGGCCAAAAGCCAGAACACAACTCAGTCAGGAACCAGAATTAGGAGTATGAGATTAGGAACCAGGGGACAATCACCAGGATCCAGGGTATGACGAGGCAAGGGCAGTTCCATAAGCAGGGATATGTGGAGAATGGATCACAGCTGTGCTTCAGGCCCCAGACCTGTGCTATCACAGCGCCAAGATCCTGGCCATGGCTCTAGCCCCAGACACAGCTCCTTTCCATTGCAGCCCTATCCCTTCCACCTGGCCACATGGCCTGCTTGTGCAGTTTCCATCTGGTGTCCCTGAAGACCCCAGGATCACCCCAGGGCAGTGAAACCATGGGGTCACCACCCAGGACGGAGCAGCAATCCACTCCCCACAGGCACCTGCATACAGCATTGCTGCCTGTTGCAGGAGCATGCAGATGGCAGATGACAGCTTTTTCCCAGGCTCCTGCCCTGCATTGTCACTGCCCCAGAGTCCCAGTTCTATCCCCACCCATCCTGCCCCTGCTCTCCACACACCTGCAGCACCATCTCAGCTGCTTGGTCCAGGGCAGAGCAGAGCTACTTAGTGAGTTTTGATGAGCTGCTGAATGGAGGGAGGTTGCTGACTCAGCTCACAACAGCTCACCAAAACTCCCTATGTGGTTCACAGGCCCAAATAATGTCCACATCTAGCTTAGACTCTATGGTGACATCCAGACAAGTAAGGGCATGTGCTTGCAGTGCCACAAATAATAGCAGCACAAATTTGCTGTTATTTTGTGCCATAGTGCATGCCGATGCATTTGCACTTTGTTCTGGGACACATTGTCCTGCTGTGGGCAAACTGCCCATGCCCAGCTACTCTCAATTTCCAGCTGGCTGCTCTGACCAGGCTCCATGTACTGTGGGAAGATCCTGGATGGGGCAGTGACACAGAATGGGTTTAGTCAGCCCCACACCATGGGCTGCTCCTGCACTGAGGCATACTGCACCCCAGGGAGCTGGGGAGTGACATGTGAAAATGAGGGAGCAAGCAGCCCCGAGCTCCTTGTGCCCCCTCCTCCATACTCATTTTGGGCTACTCTGGTATTGCTGCCTCTAATGTACTGATTGCCTTTCCAACATGCTTTGATGAGCAGTAAAACATGTAATATTTTAATTTATCTTAAAGGTATCGGCATTGGCATATGTATTAACACCCATATAAGTATACACTTGCATTACTGTTTTAGGGTCTGCAGACTGAGACAAATATGACTGTATCCATATAAACCTGGGTCAGTCACATTTTGAAGGCTTCCTTTTGCAGCTATAGAAGCTAAAAATGTATGGCCAGATCTTATTCTATCTACAAGATGCTTAAATCTACTTATACACTTCTATGAGTGAGATTACACATTATATTAGATCATGTTAAGAGCAGTTAAAACTTGAATGATTACACATTAAGACTCATTAACAAATGCTTAAGTAACCTTTAGGTATCTTAAAGTTATACAACTTCAGGTGAGGAGTATTTTTGAGCTGTGCATGAGCCAGCATGAATTAAGATATCTTTTGTGTGTTCACCTGAGATAAACCCACCAACTTGCAGCCCTCCATTATCCCAGGAGGCACTGTTTCGAGGTAGACTAGCTATCATCCAGGACTTTATGGCATTGGATTAACAGTTGAGGACAGCTGTGCAACAGGTGGGTGAGGATGGGATGACTAGGGAGAGAGGGGACAGGGGTGAAGTGAGGTAGGACAGAAAGGGGGAGGGAGGAATGGGAAAGGGATGAGAGGGGGCAGGATTGGAGGAAGGAAAAGGGACAGGGTAGGGACAAAAGGGAGTGGGTGAGTGGGGAGCTGATGGGCTCCTACATTCACTGCCTCCCAAATTTCTATGGCAGCATATAAGTACACACGGGGAGTGCATCAGAATCTGGGAGAACAGTTTTTCACCAATGCTCCCCAAGGAATAACAAGGTCCAACAGCCACAAACTCCTAGAAGGCTGATTTAGACTGAACGTAAGGAAAAACTTCTTCACAGTCTGAGTGTCCGGGTTCTGGAACAGACTTCTCCTGGTGGTGGTATACGCATCTACTCTGGACTTATTCAAAAGGCATTTGGATGTTTATCTTGCTGGGTTCATTTGATCCCCACAGACATCCTGCTTATGGCAAGGAGCTGGACTCAATATTGTGAGGTCCCTTCCAGATCCTAATGTCTATGAATCTATGACTCTATATGACCCTATTTCATTCTGACTGAAACACTTTACATTCCTGATTTTAAAAAAAAAATCTTCATAATTGTATTAGTTATTTTATTTATAGAAGGAAACCATGATCGGAGTCTGATTCTCAATAGGTGGAGTTGGAACTTGATAGCTTAGCTATGGAGAAACCAAATCCAGATTCAATTTTGATCTGAAGTTTCCAAATTGACCTCCATTACAATTACTTCTTAGATTAAGAAAGAGTGGGAGCAGTTTTATGGTGTTGAATACTACTATAAGTTATTCAGTCTACACCTAAATATTCAGTAGTTTTCTGATATTCTGTAACAAAATGATGTACACCTTTGCTAACACGAAGAAATCACATCGCAAAAATACATTACCATTGAAGTGACATTGTGAACTATCTTACAGCTTCAAAGACAAGTTTAACTGAAGGATACATTTGTTTGTACTGTCAGGAAGAAAGATATAGTAAAATAAACAAGCCTTGTCACAATACATTTTCCACAAATAAATCACAGTAATGAAGGCTTTTCTTTTCTTTCCTCTTCCTGAGGAAAAGGTTCCAGTGGCAGACTAGTTCTCAACACTGAATATCCAAAATAATAAACATTTCTTTTTTTTCAGTATAAAACCACAAAGGCTTTCCCATACCTGTGATAGCTACTTTTACTGCCAATAGCATTTAGTTTGCCTTATTGTTGTGGTGGAAAGAGTCAATGTACTGGACATGATTTGAGCTAATAGGCTTAGAAAATGTTTTATTTTTCTGATAAAAGGGAGCTTGAAGGCACCACTCATTTTATACTTATAAAGTAATAGGTGACCTCTAGAAATGCTGCTGAGATATCTCTGCTCTAAGCTGGCACATGTGAGTCATATGGTTAGATGCTAAAATGTTGCTCTCTTTTTTATGAAACTAACTCTTCCCAGAGCCATCCATCCTAGCCTTCAAAAAAACACCGAACCTTGCTAACCTCATGTGACAGCCAGAACCAGAGGGATTAATAAGCAATAAATATGTGCTTCTTGGAGGCATTTGGTATTTTGCCTAACAGGTAATATTAGCTAATATAGAGCTTGTAAGTTCGTAACCCACAAATGTAACTTGTCTGTCATAAGTTTAACCAAAATGATAAAACTAACTGTTTATATTAATCATGGAACTGACTGGGCCCCAAAGGTGAAGCTGTAGCTACAAGATTAGTTGACCTAACAGTTTTTGCTCAGAATTCAGCCTTGATAATAAAAACTGGATCCAACCACCTGGCACACCCAACACATTCCAGGAAAACACGTCCCAAGAAAGCATATTCAGAGAAACCTAAAAGGATTGGGCTTAGGCGGAGTAATGTCAATTTCAAACCTAAAGATGTTGCATTGCAATTTGCTTATTGGATAAATCTGAGTCTAGGTAGTAACCTTTTATGATAATTTTTAACACCTTTCAGTCCCATAAGATAACAGCTATAGGGCAAAATTGGAATAGTGGCTCTAAAGCCAACAGGTTAGCATAAAACTAGGTATAAAAAGCACATGCATCAGGTGACCAGCAGGAAGGAGGGAACATAATGGTCATTGCTGTTCCAAGCCTGGACTCCAGACTCCTGGTGTGAGTGAGGATAAGTTCTGGATCAAGGGACCTTCCCCAATAATTTCTCTGACAACATCGATTGGGGACACCTGACTTTGCTGGAATCATTTGGTGCACACCTGGCATCAAAGGTACTCTTGATAAGTTGCCAACCCATGACTGCCTATCTGTTGTTTTGAACAGCCCAGTGGCTTATACCCTCACAGTGCCCAGTTGGTCTGCGACAGAACTGATTCATCTATCTGTTGTTATTATCTGTTGTTATTATTTACTATTAGCTCTTTTATACTGCATTATCTGCTTTTCGCATTTATCTCTCTGTTAACTGTTGTGTGTGTAAGCTATAATAAATTTGCCTTTGCTTCACTCCCAACTTTGCCTCCTTGATCCAAAACTGAACTGAACAGTCCAGTGGCTGATACCCTCGCAGAGCCCAGTTGGCCTGTGATAGAATTGATACACTCACAGTGCCCAGCTGGTCTGTGACCCCTCATCACCAGAAGCAAACTTCCTACATCCCAAAACACAACAAATGGATCCAGACCATGCCATAAGAATAAATGTAAAATCTGACAGCATATGTCCACCCCCCCACACACAATTACTACATCCTATTAGCATTCCCAGATCTTACAGCTGCACCTCCATAAATGTAAATATCTCATCCAATGGTTCAAATGTCCTGATGGAAAATATGTAGGAGAGACCAAACAACAACTGCACACCAGAATAAATACACACTGAAAATCTGTCAAAGACAAGAATACCCCATTTCTCCCAAGAGAACCACTCTCTCTCCAATCTCTCAGTTCTAATCCTCAAAGGAAATTTACAAAACACCTTTCACAGATGAGCCTACAAACTGCACTTCATCAACCTGCTGGATACAAAAAATCATGTACTCAATATAGGCATTGGATTTATTACACTTTATAACCTGCCTAACATCTGACTTCCCAGATGTTACTATTTACTAGCTACATTCACCCCCCCCTCCACCAACCTGTCTCTCACTCACTGAATCCTCAATTTACATCTTCACTGATTGATTTTCTTGCCTGCATACCAGCCTCTGGCTTCTTCACTATTTATTCCATCCAGGAAAAGCACAGACCAATTGCAGATACTTGAGCTGAACTACAGCTTACTCTATCTTATGACTCATATTAACAGAAGAGGGACTTCTGATTGTCTAGGATTCAAGAGACTCCTCTACATATTTTCTACAGGTCCTAAGTTAGGTTGGAATGATTTCTTTTCTTTTTTCTTTTTGAACTTACATGTTATGTTAGTTGAAGCCTAATAATAGAGGTAATGCAGAAAATAATGCATAATTGGAAAGGCCCAAGGAGAAATTGAGAGACAGAGGAGAAGTCACCAAAGAATGCACTCAGTTTACTTCTCAGTAAGAACGTGCTTCTACAAGTGTGCACACTTACTGTGCACTAAATGATTCTACTCATGAGTGAATTTGGTACCTGGAAATGAAGGTAGCAAATTTACTTTCAATTAGTTACTGCATAGTAATTCATGTATAAATATTAACTGGGAGCAAATTTGCTCCTGGTCAGCCATGCCACTAGGGGGCTGGCCTCAACCTAGCCACAGTGCTCTGGGCTGGGAGTTTCTCCTGCTCCAGGGCTGGGCTGCCTCTATGGCAGCCCCAGCCTCAGGACCTTAAAAGCCTGGAGGCATTTTGAGCCCTGAGGTACATGCAGACAGATTGAGGCCACTCCAGGAGAGGCCACAAGCTTGCTGTGCCAGCTTGTCTTCCCCTGGCACCACTCGCTGGCCCTGCAGTGCTGCATGGCTACCAAGCCCAAACTGTCTAGGCGTGCAGGTGTTGCAGTCTCCTGCCAGGATGTCAGCACCCAGGCCAAGCTACAGCCAGCTTCCCACAGCCTGCCCGGAGCCTGCAGGGGCTGTGAGACATTGCCTTACCATGCAGCTCCCAATCCAACACCATGTCCCTGCACTGGGTACTGCAAGCTGCTGCCCAGGCCCAGCAACACTGGTCCATGGAGGAGACTGGTAACCTTGTGGTGCTGTGGGGTGAGGTGGAGGTGCAGTGTAAGTTCATTTGGAAGAGGCACTTGAATTCCCATGTCTAAGAGGTGCTGTCTGGCCAGGTGTTGGAGTGCAGGCAAGAACAGTTGGTGCGGCAGTGCTTCATAAAGGGTCAAGGCCTTGTGGGCATAATGGGTCAGCAT
Source organism: Crocodylus porosus (assembly GCF_001723895.1). Lineage (NCBI taxonomy): Eukaryota > Metazoa > Chordata > Crocodylia > Crocodylidae > Crocodylus > Crocodylus porosus. The sequence goes on from NW_017728886.1 coordinate 115,344,475, forward strand.
CAACAACCACAATCATTGGTTGGGAACTACCCACAAGTCCATGCCCTCTATGCAGCAACTGACAACAATTCTCATGCTATGCTGTGTACAGCAGTATGAATAGTCTGCCTGAACCCTGCAATGTTGTGTCACTGGGGGAGGGCCTCTCAAGCTTTCAGCAGTGTGTCCTGCTGAGCTTCCCATCTGCAGCATCCACCAGCAGCTTGGGGAACCTAGGCCAGTACCTGTCCCAACAGCTCTGCAGCCTCTCCCCCAGCTCTGAGACACTGCTGGCCATGCCACTGCCAGGCACCGGCCTTGCCAGCTCCTCCCCAGGGTGGAGAGTGGGGAGTGGGGGCTGGCTGGATGCCCCCATGCCAGGTCCTGCCATCCAAGGACACTGCACAGAGCTGCATGCTGTCACTGACCGTCAGGACCTAGCAGAGCCACTACCCATGCCAACCCTAGTTACATGACAAGGCCTTCACTGGGTGGGGGGGAGTGCCGTCCCCACCCTGCCCCTGCCCCTGCCCCGTTGCCA
>NW_017728886.1:115345094-115354976 GCF_001723895.1 Crocodylus porosus
TGCCCCTGTCCCCGCCCCTGCCCTCACCTGCCTGATCTGGCCTCACTCCTGTGTCTCTTGGTTCCCATCCACAGCACACAGGGAGATGGAAGATAGTCTAAAACTTGATTGAGTAGCCTGTGCCCCCACAGCTACATAAGCACAGGCCTCTCACATGCTGGGGAAAATGGCAATGCCATCAACAATGCCCTCCAGGGTTGTGGGGGGCAGAGACTTGTAGTGCAGCCACAAGTAGCCTTCCAGGTGGTGGCATAGATTGTGGTACATCCAAGACTTGCTCCCCACACTGTTGAAGCTCAGGGTCTCATTCCAAGTGTGCAGGTCTGTCTGGGGTACCATGGCCATCAGCAGGAGCAGGATATAGTGGTTCATGCACACCTCAGTACATGCAAACAGCTCCTTGTGCAGCACTCACAATCCTTGTGCAGCACTCACAACATGCAGCAGCAGGGGCACTCTTGGGGCGCAATGCCAGAGCATGGGAGCCTGGCCCCAGGGTGCCTCTCTGGAGCAGTCCCTGTGAAGAGGGCATGGGCATGTGAAGCTCCTCATTCCAGTTATCTGGGAACCCTGTGGCCCCTAAGCCTGGGCACCATGGACTTGGTGGAAGCAGAGGAGAGCAGCTCACGTACAAGAGGGTTGGGGAGGAGCAGCGGGATCTGGAGCTAGAGCAGCAGGTGCTGGCAGGAGCCTGGCCTGTCCTGGTTTTGGAATGGGGTGAGGGAGGCAGGCTGCTTTTGGCCAGCACCCAGAGGCCCACCTGCCCCGGAGAATGAGTGAGGATGGGGGTCTAGCTGGTGGCTCCCTGGGCCTGGCACTGCCTGGTCAACTTACTATGGTACCTAGGAACTTGTGCACACTCAAAACCTGATCTGAGGCCAGGTACTGCACAGCCTCAGTACAGAAATAATATCTGAGAAATGCTGCAAACTCTCACAAACTGCTTCTTTCTCATAGTTTTGCAGGTCCTCCAGCTCCACATGGGGGAGAGGCCACAATTGATATCCAGGCTTTGGCCTCAGTGTCACCACTGCCCACAGCCAGGGCCCTGTAGATGCACCAGCTCTGCCAGAGGTGGATCCAGGACCACACCATCCTCCTGGATCAGTTGGTGACAGCATCAGAGAACTAGTAGATGGATGCAAACATCATGGACACTGCCCAGTCAGCCAGAACTTATGTGCATGATGGTGCCATGGTGGTCCACAACAGCCTCGAGCACCATGGAGTGAAAACCTCTCTGGCTGTAGTAGGGGTGGTGATCATGGGACAGGCAGGAAGTGGGTCTTTTCCAAGGTCTCAATGCACCAGGGGAATCTTAGGGTATGGAGCCCCATCTCCACCACCAGGTGGTCATGCACATGGAGCATGGTGTGCCCCATCACGTCCTGAAAGGCACCACACACCTCCAGGACACCTTCCCTTGTCCACCCCAAAGAAATGCTCCATATAGTGAAGGTTGGTGGGCACGACCAGCTTGAGCAGGGTGAGGGCCAGGAGGGTATCTTCAGGGGTAAGTGGCTATATGGCAGTGTTATACTGTTCCAGATGTGGCTGGAGCTTTTCCAGGAGGTCCTGAAGGTGGCCCAGGTCATCCTGAATACCTCCAGCCACTGCTCATTGTCCCAGGTATCCTGGATGATGTGCAGCTACCAGTCTTAGCTGGCCCAGTGGGCACAGATATGGCACAGTTTGTGGCCCAGGAGGGTGAGGGTGGCCCTGGAGATGGCATCCAGGAGCATGTAGTCAATACTTATGTCAGAGTCTAGCTAGCCAAGACAGGCAGCAGCTGTGTGGTGGTGGTATCCCTGGGCCAGTGTGGTGGGCCAGTGGTTGCTGCACATGGGTGAGCCTTGAGGGCCCTGATAGCTGTGGGCCAGCTGGCAGTCAGTATGGGAGGCCAGCAGGAGCCTAGGGTTCTGGTTGTCACTACCAGGGGCAAGGGCTAAAGCAGCAATAGTACAGGGAGGCAGAGGCAGTGGGGAGAGAGCTGCTGTGTGCTGGCTATACACTGTGCACACTACTCTTTGGCAGGGAAGTGGCTGGACAGGGAGCAGAGAGCAGGGCTGCCTTTCAAGAGGGCTGCCACCTGCTGCCAACTGAAGCCAACGCGGATCTCCCCCCAGTGGTGGCACGGCCCATTGCAGGAGCACAGGAAGTGGCAACAGTTTGATGTTAAGAGCAGCAAATTTTCTGCCACATCCCTGCATGTGTAGATGCCTGGCCAGGAGCATTTACTTTCAAGTAGTTTACATGCAAATAAACTGATCTTGGATCAAATGCATGTGTAGACAAGCCCACTATGTATCAGGGTTATAACATAGAAGACAGCAATCTACATACCTGGAAAGAAGGCACATGGAAATCAGCTAAACTGAGGTACTGCTGGGTAGGTAATGTTCTTGTTCCCTGCAGTCATATATTCTGTTATCTCTGCTCATACAAAATAGTGTCAGAATCAGTTGAATCCTTATCTCCTGCTTGTGATGACAGGGGAAGATGGAACATGGCTAATAAGGGGCCAAGGTAGGAGAGATATATTAGACAGATAATACAAATATTTTAGTAGAATGAACCATAAAATAAGGTACTTCATAAAGTACCTGATATCAGAATCAGCCACTTCCCTTTATTGTATAAGTTTAGATTAAATTAGTATTAAATAGATTTTTATTTTGAAGATATTCTCTTCCCACTGGTTTAGTCCAAATGAGAGGAATACTTCATTTTGAAGCTTATCATTGAACAGTGCAGTGATGGAGCTTTCAGAAATGTGTATATTTGGTGGTGTTGAAAACACCAGTTTTGGTCATGTAAATCACTCTCGGGGATTCAGAAGTCATAATGTTCCATTCCACTTATCTCTGTTTTATTACCTTTCCTAGAACTCCCCTTCCCCCGAATATCCATTTGATTTAGCTAGGACTTGAAGCTGTAACCCATAAATCTAAAAGAAAATAATCTACTTTACCATACATGCACTTTAATGCACATTAGCCTGTTTTACTGCACATTAAAATGTCACTGAAAAAAATGTGATATCTAGTTAATGTGCCTAAAATATGCTAATGTGCTTTAAGCATCACTTAAAAACTGTGCTCAATAGTGCATTAAAACAGGGTACTGTGCATTTTCCTAGTATCTCACAATGGAAGTAGTAGATTTAATGCACATTAACTAATGTACATTAATGCACCTGTAGACGTGCCTTAAGAACTAAATGAACAAATATAGAAGTATATTAATATACTCTTTTCACAACTGTATCTTCCAAGATAAAGACTCTTAGGGCATGTCCACCACATGTAAGCATGTGTGCTTGCAGGAGTTCAAATAAAAGCAATGCAAATTTGAGCTAGGGCTTTTTGCCTCAGTTCATGTGCCCAGACATGCACTTTCATGTGGGGCAAATTGTGCCGCTTGGGGCAAAATAACCCTGCCTGGCCCCTCCCGGATCTGCAGCCGGGGAAGCTGGAGCCCAGGGCCAGCACCAGTGCTGTCCCCAGCAGTATAAAAAGCTGCCCTGTTCTGGCCCCAACAGTACAAAAGCTGCCCTGTCAAATGGCTGAGGGCTACTCACTTTCAGGAGCTTCTGGGGCCCAGCCAATTGGTACCTGGGGACACTACCCCTTGGGCCAGCTGGACTGCTGAAGCAGCCCTGAGAGTTCCCTGTACCCTCTACCCACTGCAGCAGTCTGGCAGTGCAGCCTGCTGCCTGGCTGTGACCTGCTGCCCACATGCCAGACCTGGATGAGGTACCTGCCCCTCTGGGCCAGCTGCCAGTGGGCTGTGGCTGCAGAGTTGGCCTTTGTGTGGCACTACTTTCTTTGTGCAGCACTACTGCCCCCTTCCCGGCCATCTGGGCAGCTATTACCCAGAAGGTGTTCTGGGTGTGGTGGCGTGCTTTGAACTGTCAATGCATGTCCTTTTGGTCCCAATTGTCCAGGAGGTCAACCACAGTCAGCTGGGTCCAAGGAGGGATTGGAGGGCTCAGGGGGCTGACAGGTGATGGGGCTGGGCAGAGTAGGGATCAGGGGGGCTGAGGGAGTGAGCGAGGACAGCAGGGGTGTCCCCCCATGGTCTCCTTCCCCCTCCTCCAGCCCCCTCAACAGCTTACTTACCGGCACTGGAACCCATGTCCAGCTCCCTGCTGCTGGCATGCTGAATGCCCTGCACAGGCAGGCAGCATGCTCCAGTACCAAGGTGAGGGCCACCCATAGAGATGCTCTGGCAGCCCAGGCATCTATGTGGAGGACCCAGCCTCCCTGCTTTTTTTCTCTGCAGGGTTTTTTGACCCTTGACTATTCAGGGGTCTTATTCTGTCCCCACGCTGCAAATTTGCAGCATGGGAAACATTTTTTTGTTCCTGCATGTGCCTCTTGCAGATCTCAAGGGAGTTTGAGACTCTGCAAGAGGCACGTGTGGGCTTGTCTGGATGCACCTTTATAGTGTACAGCTATAATAAGTAATGTGTTAAATTACAGAAGAGGAATTAGAGTCCTATGAATGTCTTAAGAGTTTCAAAACTATGTTATAAAATAGTAAATCAAAGTAGCAACACTTCCTGTTACTCATACAATATTACAGCACAATTCACTATTCTAAGCAGCTTCTGTAAACATTCACTGAAGAGGCCTGAAAGCACAATAATTGCTTGAAGTTCTCTTACTTGAAAAAAAGACCCATATAAAGAGATATACCATGCCAATCCACTGCACCAAGTACTCTTTTCAATAGATTTCAGTGCAGATAAGGCCCATAGCTCTACCAGTAGATGTATCACAGTAAAGAACCATAAATAATTTAATGAAAATACATTTGCTGTTGGAAATCTATTTATTTATGAAAAATTAAGTTAATGGTATTTTTTCTTAGAATCATAGAAAACTAGGTTTGGAAAGGACCTCAGGAGGTCTTCTAGTTCAACCTCCTGCTCAAAGCAGGACCATCCCAAACTACTGCATCCCAGCCAAGGCTGTGCTTATTTGGGGCTCAAAAACCTCCAAGGATAGAGATTATCCAGTCTCTCTAGGTAGCATGTTTCAGTGTTTTACTACCTACTTAGTGAGAAAGTTTTTCCTCTTATCTAACCTAAACTTCCCTTGCTGCAACCTGAGATCATGGGTCCTTGTTCTGTCATCTGCCATCACTGAAAACAGTTTTTGTAAATGATTTGAACATGACTTTAGACCAATGGGAGATAGGTGCACAAATACTTTGAGCCTTAGTGGGCACTTTACATGTGCACTTTAATGCACATTAGCCTATTTGAATGTGCATTCAAGCATCACGTAAAAAAACTGCTTTGTTACTTAATGCACATTCAAATAGGCTAATGTGCATTAAGTGTCATTTAAAAGCATTCTCTTTAGTTAATGGGCATTAAGCCAGGCTAATACGCATTTTCCTAGTGCCTCACAATGGAGGGCACCTATACCTGTGATGGACCTCTGCTCCAACACATGCTAACTAGCACAAGTTAGAGCAGAAACAATTCATCTAGTCTGCTGTAAATCTACTGGAGTGTGCTAATTAGCATACTCCAGCAGCCTCCGTGTCATGTGTATTCAGCATCCCCATGCTTCAAAATGGTGGCAGAGGTACTTTAGCTAAAGCTTGTCAAGCAAACACCCCCACTGCCATTTTGAAGCTTGGGATACCGAATACATGTGATGCTGTGGACACTTTAGTTAAAGCAGCTCTGAGAGCTCTCAGCGCTGCTCTAATTAAAGTGCCCCCCAACCTCATAGCATGTGTATAGACACCCAGAGGTACTAGATTTAATGTGCATTAACTAAAGCGCATTAATGCACATGTAGACGTGCCCAGTTTCTCCACAGTTTGGTCTTCAAAAATGAAACTGATTATATTTCCCTATGTTTCTGAAGTGTTTCGAGTTCATAGCTGCATAATTATTTTAATCACTGCATTTAACAAAGATGCCATGCTGGGAAACATACATATATTACAGTTTAACCAAACAAAGTTGAGAAATTAATTATATGACTACCCCCAAAGGACTTGGTTTTAAATTGAACATACCTGATAGTGAAATAACAGTACTACAAGATGGGAAAATTGTAAATATATCTTGTTTTATCCTCTGGTGTATTATTTTCTCCAGGTTGATGATAGCAATTAGCATCTTTCATAAACAGAGTTTGATATTCTAATAACAACCTGAAAAACTATTAGCCAAAACTGCAAACAAACAGCCAAAGCACATATTAAGGCTGGAAAAGGTCATTGCCACCTCACTGAATATAACTTTCACTAGTTAGGAAGGCAGATTTCATTTAATGTAATATAATTATGTAATTGTACATTTTTAAAAAATGCACTGGTGAGCATTCTGAGCATGTTTACAACACTACAAAGATAGTAATTAAACAAAAGCAATTACAAATTGGCTCAGTGCCAGCAAAGGACTCTGCTCTCTTCTCTGAAGTTCCATTCAGAAGTCCCTTCTCCACTAGAACTGAGTTGTGCTGAAAGAATAAATTAAGGTTATGCCAGATCAAAGATGTAAATAAATTCCAAGGTCAAGATCGTATCCCTTTCTTGTTTAGATAAAGGGCCAAAGGCCTCTGTTGCCATGTAAGGGATGGAGGCCACATAAGGGATAGAGGCTTTGTAAAGTAGACATTATTCAAACCATTTAGGATTTTATAGGTAGCTGATACTTTAAATTTCATTTAGAAATCATCTGGATGTCATGATTGCCCATCACAAGTACAATGAGTCCCTGCTTAGTTGATGAGTAGCTGTGTCTTTAGAGCTGCTATTTCTAAATATTCTTAAGGTAAGCTTTGACCTAAAATATATTGCAATAACGTTAACTGACATGAAGTGATAGGTAAGGTTGTGACAAATTCTTCTCTTGAAGGACCATTAGACCAAGCTCAGTTCTTATGACACACATAGCAACTACCAATACTTGCACATTCAATGACATCTAGGTATGCTATAAGATCCCTTTGTTGCAGATAGTGACTATGGTTCTTTGGATTACCTACTTTACCTGGGAGGCAGGGATACAATCTCAGCTGCTTTTTTTTTTTTCTGACTTATCTTTTGGTAAAAAAACATTTTTTCTTCCATCTGAACTGAGTCTTGAGCACATAGGATTTGTCTCAATTCCACTTGCTCATAGAGAATATGCAAGTCATTCACTTATACCTACCAACCTGGGGAAGAGGGGACCATAAATTTGTAAATATACCAGTTCAGGTAGTGAACAGGAGTGGGAGAATAGAAACCTCTGGAACCTCTGTATGAGAATCCTCCAAGTTAATGAGCAGATACTTCTCTCTGGATGAGCTTAGAAATATTGCTTCCTGGTACTCAAAGAAAAGCACATTACAGAGGAGATTGGTATTTTAACCCTCAGTTTATAAATAGGGAAACTGAAACTTGGAAAAAAGAAAGATCACCTGGAAAGCCAATGAGGTGAGCCAAGCATAACACCCAAGTTTCCCAAATCCCAGCCCTCTATCAATAAACCACATTGCTTTCTCCCACAGAGAAATAGAAATATTTAGCTGCCTGGGTTGAAGAAGCAGCAGCTCTTTAGAGTGGAGAGGGCGACTCTGGGTTCAATTCTGTGTGTGCTGGAGTTTGGAAACTACAACAGAGCAGACAGGACCTTTACATTCCTGAGAAGGAGACTAAAGGAACTAAGCTGTTTGTTTCACTGTAATGCCCTCTGGGGCTCAGTGTAAAAAGAAAGAGCAAAGAACCTTCTACAAAATGTGGCATGGATGACCTGAAAAGAGTTTTCTCTCTGGTTGTAGTTAATCCACCTGGGAATGAATGGCAGGCCTCAAAAAAGAACAAAATAGACAACCATAAAACAGAATATTTCTGGCAAATCAAAACATAGGCATATTATTCCCTCAGGTAGGAGCTGCATGGTAGGAGATGCATATTGGAAGTTTATAAATTATGTCCCTTTTATATTAATATTAATATTGATAATATTGACAAGGAATGAATGTGTTTTGATAGAAACTGATTAATAGTATATAAGGGAGAATATAAAAACTGCCTGAAAGATATTATTTCTTCCTTTGTATGTTAACATGATTAAAAAAAAAGTCAATATGGGAGACAGGTGAAAAGGTCAAGATGGGAAGGAGCTGAAAAGTAGAACTTATGAATTTATAGAACAAGCATATACTTTTATAGAAAGTAATGGGCAAGGCAGTTTGTGGTATTTCTGATAATTTTGAAGGAGTCATTGATAAAATATCAAGGCTTAACTGTAAGTAAAGAAACAGATATCTGCTCTGCTGAGAAAGTAAATCATAAACAGACATACTGATAAACCAGAGAGAACATAAAGACACAGATGGTGTTTGTGCCATTAAAAATAGCTCTTACAAAAATGTATTTCAATGAATTATCAAGTAGTGCAGTAAAATCTGGTCTGTAGGAGATGTGGTGTTGAATATCATAGATATGTGTCTTGTAAATGGGAATATTTGTAGACATTTCAATGCAAAGGAACATTTTGCAATAATGTAAAAATAAAAACTCACCTACAGTAACTGAAATTATTGTAGTGAATAACACTGGAGGAACTGTTCATTCGTGCAATGTTCCATGTAAAAGAGGAGAAAAGAACTGCATGGCTATGTAGGGAGAAAATTAGGATGGCAGGATTTAGGAAACATTGGGCAAGGGACATAAAAGGTAATACAAAAAGATACTGTACATGTCAAGAGAAACAGGAAAACCAAAGAAGCCATTGGTCACTCATGGACTACAAAAGGCAATTTAGGTATGGATGATGCAGATAATGTTGAAGTTCATTAAAAGGAGCAACTACCAGATGATGAGGGAAGTGGACAGCAGAAAGGAGTCAAACAGCCAGAGCAGTGGAAGAAAAGATTAGGGATTACTTACAGAAGTTGGGTGTTTTCAAGTCAGCAGCACCAGATGGGATGTACCCTAGGATACTGAAAGAATTGGTTGAGGTCAACTAGGAGCCATAAGCTGTCCTCTTTGAAAAATTGTGGGGGTCAGGTGAGGTCTAAGATGATTGGCAAATAGCAAATAATAGTACCCATCTTAAGAATGAGAAGAAGGGACCAATCAGCCTGATTTCAATACCTGGAAAGATCATGGAGCAGGTCCCCCAAAAATCCACTGTGAAGCACCTAGAGGAGAACAAGATGATCAGGAACAGCCAGCATGGATTCACCAAGAGGAAGTTATGCCTGACCAACCCGATTTTTTTTCTAGGATAAGGAAACAAGCTCTGTGCATGGGAAGAGAGCAGTAGATGTGAGAATACCTTGACTTTATCTAGACTTTTGACACGGTCTCTCAAGACATTTTTATTAACAAGCTAATTAAGTGAACACTAGATAAAGGTACAGTAAGGTGGATAAATGACTAGTTGGACTGTAGTGTATAAAAAGTACTCATCAATTACTCCTTATGTACTTGGAAAGATGCATCAAGTGGGATTCACCAGGGGTCTGTTCTAGCTTTAGTATTATTGATTAGGGCTGTACAAAGCTTCGGGTGGTGATTCCATTCAGAGGAGATTTGGCCCAATTTGGTGGCCAAATCTCCAAATCCATAACAAATCAGGGGACCAATTAAAACTTCCAAATTAATTTGAAGCTCTCCAAATCTTCAGAAAATATTCAGAGAGTTTTGATGATTCAGACAGTCCCCGGTGGCTGCAGCAGGGAGCTGCAGCCAGACTCAGAGCTCTTAAGTAGGGGGCGGGGGAGGGAGGATGAAGCATGGGTAAGGGGACCATGGAGGAACCCCTGCCAGGCTGCCTCCCCTACTTGCTTCCCCAGCCCACCCGACCCCCACCAGATCCCCAGGCGCCACCCCACTCATGGCTGCCCTGCTTGCCCCAGG
>NW_017728886.1:115355099-115361161 GCF_001723895.1 Crocodylus porosus
CCATAGCTGTCCCATTTGTTCCAACTCTGGCCCTTTAAGAAAAAAAATGAGAAAAACCCTGGGACTCACCAGCTCCTGCAGCAGGCTTGGGACTTTGCAGAGCTTATGGAAGAGCTCCCACATGGCACAGGGAAGTAGGGGGAGCAGGGATCACTCCCTGCTGGGCAGAAACAGTGGTTTCAGGGGGTTCTCTCATTTTTTTTACTAAAAGGGCTGGAGCTGGAGCAGACAAGGCAGCCATGGGGGGGCTGGGACAATGGTGGGGGTCAGGGGGCTCATGCAGAACTCCCCCATGCAGTATGGGGTAGTGGGGGGGCAGTGGGGATTACCTCCCCACCCAGCAGCACCCCATGAGCCAGGGCAGGTGGGGAAGGCATTGCTGGCCTTGGAAAGTGGGTGGGATATGGGCCTGGATGGATGATTCTGAGATTTGGCAGCAGCCAAATCTCTGAATCAGATTTGACCAAATTGGTTTGGGACAATGATTCAAATCACTGAATTGAATGACTGTGCCCTGAATTGGCCAAATCTGAATCTGAAGTGAATACTAGCCACTTTCCAGAGGCCTATTATTTATTATCTTAACTCATGGTTTGGCCAATGGGATTAAGTGTATGCTTAGTAATTTGTGGAGGATACCAAATTGGGTGTAGTTGCAAACAACTTGGAGGGTAAGGGAAGGATGCAGGATGTCCTGAATAGACTGGGGAAATGGTTCACAATCTGCCTAGGCTGTAGTATTGCAGAGGAGGACCTGGAGGTTACATTAGATCATAAACTGAATGTCATCCAACAGTATGCTTTTGTTGTAAATGAAGCCAACAGCATACTAGGTTGTATTAATAGGCGTGCCACTTGCAAAGCAAGATTCTTCTGATGTATTCAGCATGGGTGAGGCCTCAGCTGTAGTACTGTATTTTGTGCCCCATACTTCAAGAAGTACATGGACAGATTGGGAAAAAAGTCCAGAAGAGAGCAACAAAAATTCTTTGAGGCCTGAGAAGCATAATTTATCACAGCTAGGGTTAATGTGATTTGCAACACCCCACTTCTTTTAGGTGCAGATTTTTTTAACACTGGTATCCCCTGGTGTCAACTTCTCCCTCCCCCTGCTAATTAGCTGGGTGGGGAACACCTGCATGTGTGGTGTGTGTGGTGTGCCGTGTGGCAGACAGCTCTGCAGCACCACATACCACACATTCCAGCTCGCCTGTATATACTCTATATGTCTTAACACTGATTCATAGATTCATAGATGCTAGATCCAGAAGGGACCTCAACAGATTATTGATCCCCTGCCTAGGCAGGAAAGAGTGCTGGGGACAGATGACCCCAGCCAGATGCCCATGCAGCCTTCTCTTAAAGACCCCCAACGTAAGGGAGAGCACCATGTCCCTTGGAAGCCCATTCCAAATTTTGGCTACCTTTACCATGAAGAAGTTTTTCCTGATAACTAGCCTAAATCTGCTCTCTGTCAGCTTGTTACCATTGTTCCTTCTTACCCCAAGAGGTGCCCTGGTGAACAGAGCATCTCTGATCCCTTGCTGCATCCCCCTAATGAATTTGTAGGCAGCCACAAGATAACCTCTCAGCTGTCTCTTGTGGAGGCTGAAGAAGGCCAGGTCCCTCAGTCTCTCCTCATAGGGCTTGCCCTGTAACCCCCTAATCATACAAGTGGACCTCCTCTGGAACCTCTTGAGTCTATCAACATCTTTCTTGAAGTACAGTACACAAAACTGAATGCAGTACTCCAATTATGGTCTGACCAATGCCTCATAGAGGAGGAGCATCACCTCCTTGGTTTTATTTGTCATGTATATGCTAATGCATGATAAAATGCAGTTAGCTTTGCTGATGATTTTTTCACGCTGACAACTTATGTTCATCTTGGAGTCCACTATGGAATTCACTATCCCTTTCTGCTTCTGTGCTACTCAAAGGGTTACTTCCTAGCCAGTAGGTGTACTGAATATTGTCACGCCCTAGGTGCAGCACTCTGCATTGTCCTTGTTGTACTGGATCCTATTGTGTACTGCCCACTTTTCTAACCTGTCCAGGTCTGCCTGAAATCATTCCTTACCTTCTGGAGTATGCACTTCATCCCACAGTTTAGTATAATCTGCAAACTCAGACAGATTACATTTGACACCCACATCCAAGTCACTGATGAAGATATTGAAGAGTACAGGTCCAAGGACCAAACCCTGTGGGACCCCACTATGTATCCCAGGAAGCACTCAGGCATGAACACCACATGCCCCTGGGGGATGAGGGGGACAGCAACCTCCCACAGATGGTGGTGTTTGCAGCAGGGGTGTGGTGGCAGCACTCAGGAAGCTCCCACAGGCAGCCATGGTAGAGTCAGTGGCAGGGCAGGCCAAGCAGGGAGCTGCTGCAGATGCCGTTGGTGGTGGCTAGAGGGTCATACCCAGAGAGTGGTAGTGGATGCGTCAGTATCGATCTGGAAGGCGTGGGTAGTGGGGTCCCACAGGGCCCAGTCCTTGAACCAATGCTCTTCAATGTCTTCATCAGTGATTTGGACAAGGGAGTGAAGTTTACTCTGTACAAGTTTGTGGATGATACAAAACTGTGGGGAGAAGTGGACACACTAGAGGGCAGGGAACAGCTACAGGTAGACCTGGACAGGTTGGACAAATGGGCAGAAAACAATAGAAAGCAATTTAACAAGGAGAAATGCAAAGTGCTGCACCTATGGAGGAAAAATGTCCAGCACACCTACTGCCTAGGGAATGACCTGCTCGGTAGCATGGAAGTGGGAAGGGATCTTGGAGTCCTAGTGGACTCCAAGATGAACATGAGTTGTCAGTGTGACAAAAGTCATCAGAAAAGTTAACTGCACATTATCGTGCATCAGCAGATTCATGACAAACAGAACCAAGGAAGTGATACTTCCCCTCTATCGGGTGCTGGTCAGAGCACAGTTGGAATACTGCATGCAGTTTTGGGTGCCACACTTCAAGAGGGATGTGGATAACCTGGAGAGGGTCCAGAGAAGGGCCACTCATATGGTTAAGGGCTTGCAGGCCAAGCCCTACAAGGAGAGACTAGGGCATCTGGACCTATTCAGCCTCCGCAAGCGAAGGTTGAGAGGCGACCTGGTGGCTGCCTATAAGTTCATCAGGGGGGCACAGAAGGGAATTGGTGAGAGTCTACTCACCAAGATGCTCCTGGGGGGTCACAAGAAATAATGGTCATAAGCTAACAGAGAGCAGCTTTAGACTGGACATTAGAAGGAACTTCTTCACGGTTAGAGTGGCCGAAATCTGGAATGCACTTCCAAGGGAGGTGGTGCTCTCCCCTACCCTGGGGGTCTTCAAGAGGAGGTTGGATGGGCATCTGGCTGGGGTTATCTGAACCCAGTAATCTTTCCTGTCTATGCAGGGGGTCAGACTCAGTGATCTATTGAGGTCCCTTCTGACCCTAACATCTATAAATCTATGAATCTATGAACACTTCTTACCTAGCTTCTGAGAACCAGCTGTTCCACAGTGGTATCCAGTATACAATATCTTTTCCTCCTGCAGAGTTCATAGGTATTGACAATTGTCTCTGCAAGGGCAGTCGATCCATTTTTAGTTGTAAAATAGCTAGAACACATAAAAGGACTGCATATCTTTGTGCCTATTAAAATAAGTGTTGCCTTCAATGTAATACAGGAAAAAAATAGTTGGAGGAAACTGGATGAGATTATATTGCAGTCAATGAAAAATTAAATACCCTCAAGATAAACATAAGTTGCCCACCTTCATGGGAATAGTTATGTGCATTTCCAGTTTCCTGTAAAAAATATATCCACTTCTAAATATACAGGGTGCTAAAGGTTCTGAATGATTCTTGGTATGGCTGAGAGCCCTCAATCATCAGTCTTGTCTTTAGTAAGAGCATAGGGATTCAGCACATTCTATGAAGTACTCCAGAACTTGCAAGGTCAAGCCATTTATAAAGAAAAATAAGGAGGAAATAGAAGGATAACAAGAAAAAGATGTTTCGCCATGATGCAGCTAGAATTCTTCTTTATGGGATTATCCCTTTACCCCTGCCACAGATTTTAAAAGGAAAGTGTCATGCATAGTCAGACATCAGTTGTGGCATAGAAGCAACTGAATTTGAAGGTGGTGACAGGAAAAAACCCGGCATGTGTCCTTACCTACTAGTGTAATAAGTAGCAGACTTTTTCACCTGCTTCTCCTTGAAGTGGAAAATGTATCTTGAATGAGACAGGTTCCAATACTCAACAGCTGAGAGGCGAAAAGGTCAGCTGGATGCCAGAGAACCCACAGTTAAAGGGCTTGAATGATTTTTACAAAAGCAATGGAAAACATTTTGAAGCACTGGAATTCACAAACTGGTGATGAAGGTCACTTGCTGGTACTCAGATAAATGATAATTTGCAAATTGTTTGTTTTTCCTTTTCAAATGACAATAACAGAAATTACCCTTGATTTTTCCCAGGGGCTTTCATATTCTTGGCACAAGGTTTGTCCCAACTGTAGCTATAATGCAAGAAAAAGCCCATTAGTATTTTCCTTTGCACCAAATGATCAATTGCTAATTACTAAAGATTACACTATCATCTGCCTTAATTGTTCTATTGATTTTGTGAAAGGTACTTAATAAGAAATATAAATGTATAAGTTACCTAAATAAGTGTTTGCACTTCCCAAAATGCCAGTGATTTCCAGATGCTGGCATCTAATAATTGCCAACATTAATCTAGATTGCCTATAGAATCACCACTGTAATAAGATTTATTTTAGCTGTCTCTGAGAAGATGGAGGCAGCACAATGGTAGACTCAAATGTATTTCCAACCCTAATGTTCCACAGGGTTTTTATATTTAGTTTAGAAAACATTAGCTTTAACTAACTGTTCTTTTTGGACATACAGTGCCTAAAATGTATTGGATTAGAAATATCTAATGCTTGACAGAAGTAGGGAAATACCTATTTTCTCCCAGAGAATTTGATTTCTCATTATATACAGACTACAGTAGTTCAGCCCTAACAGCCCAATCCATTATTTTCAGATGTAGACTTCAAAACAAATAAACAAAAAAATTAAAACACTTCATCTAATCTGAATGTTGAAGAATGATTATGATTTCTTGGGAAATATGCCATACTATAGCATATCAACAGAAAAAGAAACAAAACAGATTATCAGGTCACAGCAAAATTTTTAGACTTCTAGTGACAGGGCAGATATTTTAATTATAGGAAACCCAGGCTCCAATATGATTACTATTTTACTAAATGCTGCACAAACATGGAAGGAAGTAACGTCGCTATTCCAAAGATTTTATAACTGAATTTAGGCTCTATAGCACTGTTTGGATCCATTAAAAGAACTGTTGTTTTCAATGGAGCACAACCCCCCCCAAAAAACAAAACAAAACAACCAGGAAAGACTGCAGCATCAACATGGCTGTGGGAAGGGGAGGGTACCCATAACAAGACAAGTTCTCCCTTTAAGGAAGAACAGTCAGCTCTGTTAAAAAAGCTCAGAAGTAGGACATTTGTCTAAGGTAGGAATGCAGAGCTTCTAAGAAGAAGAAACAGTTTGGGAAAGGAATGGTTTGTTGGAAAGAGGAGCTAGACTTCTGTGCTGGGGAGAAGAGAATGGGGCTCTCTCAGTCTAGTTAAGTTACACATAAACCAGTTTAATTGAACAGAACCTGGTTTAAATCTGTAACAAAACATAAGTTCAGTGTAGGCATGTGTCTGCATTTTGTGAGTGTCTGTTCACTTGCACATTGGTTCAATCTAGGCAGGTCTGACCAACCTGAAAAGATTTGCTTCCATCATCCTAAGCAGGGACCGGAAGAGCTACACCCCCGCTAGGCCCCCCTCAGGCCCCAGGGGAGGCACACCTGGGCCAAGGGTTAGTGAGGAGCTAGTTAGGGAGCTTCTGGAGGGACTGGACATATTCAAGTCAGCTGGTCTGGACGATCTCCACCCTAGAGTACTAAAGGAATTGGCCGAGGTCATTGCAGGACCCCTGGCATGACTTTACGAGCACTCGTGGTGCTCTGGTGTGGTGCC
>NW_017728886.1:115362026-115364666 GCF_001723895.1 Crocodylus porosus
GCACTGCCAGGAGTGACCAGGAATAATGGTCACAAGCTGGCAGAGGGTAGATTTAGGGTACATATCAGGAGGCGCTACTTCACTGTCAAGGTGGCTAGGATCTGGAACCAACTTCCAAGAGAAGTGGTGCTGGCCCCTACCCTGGGGGTCTTTAAGAGGAAGTTAGATGAACACCTTGCTGGGGTCGTTTGACCCCAGTAATCCTTCCTGCCATGGCAGGGGATCGGACTAGATGATCTACTCAGGTCCCTTCTGACCCTAGAAACTATGAAACTATGAATCAATTCAGGCTCTGGCTTTTTAAATGTCTGTCCCTAGCCTTAGTGTCTGAGAGAGGACAGAAGATTTTTGTTTGTTTGTTTACTGAACTTTGCTTTGGAGAACTAGCTAAAGAATTCATAAGGGAATGAATTCTCCTGCAGAAGCCAGCTGGATAAATGACCTGCTTACAGTATCTTTATGTTCTGCTTATTTACTTTGTGCTATATAGTTGTACAGAATGAGATTTTTTTTTCAGACCAGATCTATGGGTATTCTCTTTCTTGTTTTATTGCTTTAGATCCTAAGTTTAAATAGCATCTGGATTTTGGGACAGGTGTGTTCATATAGGTGGACAAGTGTAAAATTGAGATACTACTTAACTTCCACTACTTGCTTGCTTAAAAACAAAACAAAACAGTTTACAGTATACTGAAAAAAGTGTTGCATAAGATAAACAGCATGTAAAACTATACAGAATGTTTGTAAATCGTTTGGTAAAAACAGTGAGGATATAGCTCTCTGCCAACGTGTCAAGGAGCTCTGGTACTCAATATGATGTAAATATTACAGCTGGTTGAAAAATGTTTTTCCTTGATGGTGAATTTCAAGAAAAATGAGGAAACAAGATTTTGTGTTGAAATTTTGTAATGTTTCCTCCCCAGTTTGAAAGCTGGGTCTGAAGAATCTCCATAGTGCTCCTTGGGTATTGTACTTCATCACCACTGAAGAATCAATAAGGAAGTATAAAAAAAAGAAGAAAGAAATAAGAGGACCTCATATTTTAATAAATTGGAATTTGGGATTGGGGTACCAGGGGTGTCAGCCTTGTCAGGCTTCCAGAGGGGACTGAATGCTTTCAAATTGATTCGGAGGCTTCAAATGGTTTTGGAGGGGTTTTTTTGGTCTCCCAATTTGATTTGGATTCAGTGATTCAGTCCCCAAATTGGGCTGAATCTTCTCTGAATCAAATTGGAGACTGAAGCTTTGCACACCCGTAATGACCAGCCCTTTCTCCCCCTTTTTCATGACTGCCCCTTCTCCCCCTTTCTCTTTTATAGGTCTAACTTGTGGATCAGGCTACATTTCCTGTTATGCTCCATACTGCCTCTTTTTTGTGAACTCAGGCATTGCATCAACCCTGTTCATATAGAATAAGAACAGAAATTATCTGATCTTTCATTTGAAAAACCACAAAAAGCCAATTTCCTATCCAATCCCCCTCTTCTCCCCTTCTCTCTCTCCCCCCCACCTCCCACATTTTTGTAGAGGGATTTCCAACCAGTACTAAAATATATATAATTCACTTGACCAAACACACTTTCTGAGCATAGGACAAGTTTTAGTTAATTCAAATCCAGGTTAAAGTGCTTGATTTAATTCCCCATAAATATGCACTCCCCAGGCCTTAAAAAAAACAGTAGCAGAAGACTTAGTTGTGATTGCTGTATCAAAAAATAATTTGTTACTTTGTATTTCTATAGTAATCCCACAATTTGAGAATAATCTAAAGAAACAGGATGATTGCACTACATCCCCCAAAACTTGTTTTGTATCATTCATATAAACAGGTATAGGAATTGGCAAAAAGAAAGGCAATCAAAACAAAGAAAATGCTTGTTTCCAAGTGATTCAAACATTACCTTAGTTTAGGTATGGTTATTTTGCTATGAGAATTATGACACAGATAAAGATAAAGCCTTCAGCCTGTATGTCAGAGATATTACAACAGAAAGGTAAAGATTCCATTAACTGAACAAATCTTAACATCAGCTTCTAATGCTATACTGTAAAAGTAGAGAAAACTTGTTCCAGCTTGAATGATGTATTCTGCTGAGGGCATATTATAGAGAGGATTCAAGATATTAAATGAAAGTCTTGCTACTTAAGCACCAGTGGGCAAAGCTGTCAACTTGAGCTATATAAAATAAAACGCAAAAATCATGACCTAATTGTCCTACTGTCAGACTTACTGCTGCAATGAATAGTGCATTTCCACAGGAAGGTCTGTGTCTGGAGAAAACACAGATAAAAAACAAACCCCAAACAGTTGTTTGGTTGGTTGATCCTAAGCAGTGATCTGATGACAGAAGGTCAAATCCGCAAAAACTTGACATTTCTTGTTCCTAGCTATTTTAAACTAGAAATGTTAAGGGCTTGCTCCCCAGGAAGGTGCTTTGTGCCTGCTGTAAGATGGATAGCATCCTTAATTCATACCAACTATGGCAGTTGATGGTACTCAGCACATATGGGAAGTGATCAGCATCTTGCAGGATTAGACCTTAATGATGTCTTATAGTTTCATAGTTTCATAGTAGCTAGAGTCGGAAGGGACCTAGGTAGATCATCTAGTCCGACCCCCTGCCTTAGCAGGAAAGAGCA
>NW_017728886.1:115364766-115366366 GCF_001723895.1 Crocodylus porosus
ATTACCCGGGACCCTCTTTTTACCCCCTATGTATTTGAAGAAGGACTTCTTATTGTCCTTAATCCGGGAAGCTAGTCCTATCTCCAACTAGTAAGGCCTAATTAAGGTCTTAGTGAAATCACTGGAATTTTGTAAATGATTCTTAGTCGGATTGAAGCATGACAGTACTTTCAATCAAGGTCTTTTCACTGCAGGTGGAATTTGGTTGTTCTGCTCATCTTCTTGTGTGCCTTAAGATTGTGTTAGGAGGTTTTGTCCAACCTGTTTATTTTTCAGAAACTTTTCAATCATCTGTTAGGTTGAAACAACTATTCTATAGAAGTTACAACACCGTCCCTCCTTACCCCCCCACAAACAAAGCCTACCACCTTTGGGGCTAAGAACATTAAGGTTTCCCTGGCCTATTTACACAAGGGAAAAAAGGGGGTACAGGGAATCTCATTTTCTTGCTTCCTGGTGGCAGGAGACAGACAGTATTCATAGAGCATTGGGTGAGGACTTTCATGATACACTAACTAGCCAATTTGCAGGAATCAAAATACCCCGCTCCTTGTGAAAGGTCATAATGAGGATACTTGGGAGAAAAAACAAGATGGCAAGAAAGTCAAGGAACTATGATGTGATTGGAATAACAGAGACTTGGTGGGATAGCACACGTGACTGGCGTACTGTCATGGATGGGTACAAATTGTTCAGGAAGAACAGGCAGGGGAGAAGAGGAGGTGTTGTGTATATGTAAAAGATCTGTATGGTTGCTCAAAGTTCCAATTTAATACTAGAGATAGATCTGTTGAAAGTTTCTGGGTTAAGTCAGAGGGGAGAACAACAAGGCTGATGTTGTGGTGAGTGTCTGCTATAGACCACCAGATGAAGAGGGTGAGATGTCTGAGGCTTTTTTCAGACAAATAGCAGAAGTCTTCAGATCACAGGCCCTTGTTCTCATGGGGGATTTCAATAAACTTGACATCTGCTGGGAGGGCAATACAGCAGTGCACAGGCAATCCAGGAAGTTATTTGGAGAGCATTGAAGACAATTTCGTGGTACAAGTGTTAGACAGGCAAAATGGGGACCATGCTATTCTTCATCAGCTGCTTACAAATGGGGAAGAATTGGTGAGGGATGTAGAAGTGGATGGCAACTTGGACAGCAGTTACCACAGGATGATTGAGTTTAGGATTGGGATAAAAAGAAGAAAGAGGAGCATCAGCATATGAACCCTGAACTTCAGAAAAGCAGACTTTGACTCCCTCAGGGAATTGATGGGCAGGATCCTCTGGGAGGCCAGTCTAAGGGGAAAAGGAATCGAGGAAAGCTGGTTGTATGTTAAAGAAGCCTTCTTGAGGGTGCCGGAACAAACCATTCTGATGTACAGAAAGAAAAGCAACTACAGCAGGTGATCAGTTTGGCTTAGCAGAGAACTCTTTGGTGAGCTTAAACACAAAAAGGAGGCTTACAAGCTCAGGGAAAATGTGTGAGGGGAAATGTGTGGGGGGGCAGCTTAGGAGGAGTGGGTCTCCTACCTGCCCCCTGTCTGTCCCTAGCTCCCCTGCTTGCCCCTTGCCCAGTGCCACCCACTCAATCCCTTCTTGGCCTGAGCCC
>NW_017728886.1:115366466-115381347 GCF_001723895.1 Crocodylus porosus
TGTATATTATATTATTATTTTTTTCATATTGATTTTTATTGTTTCATATGGATATTGTATGGTTTAGGCCTGTGTTTGTAAATAAACCAAAGTCATGTCAAGTTTCCATTTTATATGTCAAGCCTCCATCTTCTGTCGTCTGCCTGGGCATTCCATGTTGCAACAATATAATTCATTGTACCCGTCCCATGTAAAATGGTTCCCTGATGAATGAGAATGATTGGGCATGATTGAAATACAATGGTAGCAGGCCTCTATTGAATGGCCTGTAACAACTGGACCATCACCTCGCATTGATTCATCCAGGAACCATGGACCTCACTCAGGAACAGATACAAGACCAGCATTTGAAAGACAAAAGACCCTGCAGAACAAATAACTCTCACCATTACAGACACCTGAAACTGCACATCCCTGCATGGAGCACACATGCTCAGTGTGCCAGGGGCTGACCCTTGCCTAGGCATGCCTCCTGTCACTACGGTCACTGGACAAAGACCTGTATTGCTCAGGCATATAGGGATGAAATCAGGAAGGCCAAAGCACAATTGGAGTTGCAGCTGGCAAGGGATGTGAAGGGTAATAAGAACAGTTTCTATAAGTATGTTAGCAACCAGGGGAGGGTCAGGGAAAGTGTGGGTCCATTACTCAGTGGGGAAGGTAACCTAGTGACAGATGGTACAGAAAAGGCTGAAGTACTCAATGACTTTTTACCTTGGTCTTCACAAGTAAGGCCAGATCCCAAACTACTGCACCAGGCACCACTGTTTGGGGAGAAGGTGAACAGCTGATCACAGTGAAAACCCCCCAGGTATGGGTCTATTTAGAAAATCTGGACATAAAGAAGTCCATGGGGATGGATGTAATGCATCCAAGGGTGCTGGGGGAGTTGGCTGATGTGTTTGCAGAGCTGGTGGCTATTATCTTTGAAAACTCATGGTGCCTCTGGGATGTCCTGGCAGATAGTAAAAGGGCAAATATAGTGCTCATCTTTAAGAGAGGGAGGAAGGAGGATCCAGTGAACTACAGACCAGTCAGTCAGCTTCACCTCCTTCCCTTGAAAAATCATGGAGCAGGTCCTCAGGGAATACATCGCTAAGACCCTGGAGGAGAAACAAATGATCAGGAACAGCGAACATAGGTTGCTTTCTATGATGAAATGACTGGCTCTATGGAAAGCAGTAGATATAATATACCTTGGAAAGCAGTAGATATAATATACCTTGACTTTAGCAAGGCTCTTGATACAGTTACCCACAGCATTCTTGCAAGCAAGCTAAGGAAGTATGGACTGAATGAATGGACTGTAAGTGGATACAAAACTGGCTGAACTGTCAGGCTCAATGGGTAGTGATCAATGGCTTAATGTCTAATTTGCAGCTGTTATCAAGTGTCAGTCCCCCCCACAGGTCAGTCCTGGGGCCAGTTCTCTTCAATATCATCATCAACAACCTGGAAGATGTCATAGAGTGCAGCCTCAGCTAGTTTGCCGATGACCCCAGGCTGGGGGGAGGTATAGTAGATACACAGGGGGTAGGGCTAAGATTCAGAGTGACCTAGAAAAATTGGAAGATTAGACCAAAAGAAATCTCATGAGGTTCAACAAGGAAAAGTCCAAAGTCCTGCATTTAAGATGGAAGGACCCCATGCACTTCTACAGGCTTGGGACCAACTGGCTAAACCAGCAGCTATGCACAAAAGGATTTAAGGGTTAGAGTGGACAGTAAGCTGGATATGAGTCATCAGTGTGCTCTTGTTGACAAGAAAGCTAACAGCATACTGGGCTACATTATTAGGAACGTTGATAGCAGATCAATGGAAATGATTATTCCCTTCTATTGAGCACTGGGGAAGACACATCTAGAGTACTGTGTCCAGTTTTGGGCCCCACACTACAGAAAGGATGTGGACACATTGGAGAGAGTCCAGTGGAGGGCAACAAAAATGGTTAAGGGGCAAGGGAACATGACTATGAGGAGAGGCTGAGGAAAGTTGGCTTATGTAGTCTGAAGAAGAGAAGACCAAGGGAGGATTTGATAGCAGCCTTCAACTACCTGAAGGGTGGTTCCAGAGAGGATCAAGCTACATTATTCTTAGTGGCAGTGGATGACAGAATAAGGAGCAAGGTTCTCAGGTTACAGCAAGGGAAGTTTAGGTTGGATATTAGGAAAACTTTCTCACTAGGAGTTTGGTAAAGCACTGTAATGGGTTACCTAGAGAGGTGGTAAAATCCCCATCCTTGGAGGTTTTTAAGGCCCGGTTCAACAAAGCCCTAGCTGAAATGATCTAGTTGGGGATGGTCCTGCTTTGAGCAGGGGGTTGGGTGTGATGATCTCCTGAGGTCCCTTCCAACCCTAATATTTTATGATTCTATGAAAGGAAAGAACAGTTTCATTTCCTCAGAAGTATGTTCCTTAGCCATAACCAATCTTATCCTGAAATGCATGTTTGGCCACTTGGCTGCTCCCTCTGTATGTCTATCCTGCTTATCCCCAATTTGCCATGATCTCAGGGGGCAGGATATATATTTGAAGTGTGTGTATAAAACAAACAGTAGCAATATCAATAAAACTAATAACTGAAGTTTAAACAGTATTAATTGTATATCTACTTGTTTTGTACGCACAAATGTTTGCTTGTGCTTACATTGTATCCATACCATTAAAAAAAGAATTGGCTCTGATTACCTCATTTTATATCAATATGAAAATTATAAACAAGGCTATTAAAATGTCTTTTCCTCACTCCATTGTGTATGCATTTTGAAAAATAAAAAATGGCTCCTGAAAGGCTTCTGAGCTTACCCAGACACCAATGGGTAAGCCCAGAGAAGTAATTTTCTCTTACTTCTGAATTTTCTTTTTGTATGTTTAAATTAGGCTGTTGGGAGAAAGTGTTCTATACCACACCTGGGGCCTGCACTGTTCAACATCTTCATCAGCGACTTGGATGAGGGGGTAAAAAGCATCCTGTTCAAATTCAGATGTTGGGGGATGTGGGCATGCTAGAAGGGAGGAATAGGCTGTACTTGGACCTGGACAGGTTACAGGGGTGGGTTGATGAGAATAGGATGGGATTCAACACTGACAAGTGCAAGGTGATGAACCTGGAGAGGAAGAACCAGCACCATACCTACAGGCTGGGGAACACCCTTCTTGTCAGTGCAGAGGCAGAAAAGGATCTTGGAATCATCATTGATGCCAAACTGAACATGAACAAGTATGGGGATGCAGTCAGGAAGGCCAATTGCACCTTGTCATGCATCCACAGTTGCATCTCAAGCAGGTCCGAGGAGGTGATACTCCCCCTCTATGTGACACTGGTCAGGCCACAGTTGGAGTACTGCATCCAGTTCTGGGCACTGCATTTCAGGAAGGATGTGGACAGCATGGAGAGGGTCCAGAGGAGGGCCACTCGCATGATCAGGGGACAGCAGGGCATGCCCTACAAGGAGAGGTTCAGGGACCTGAACCTGTTCAGCCTCCACAAGAGAAGGTTGAGGGGGGATCTAGAGGCCTATTACAAACTAGTCAGAGGGGACCAGCAGGCACTGGGGGAGTCCCTGTTTCCCTGAGCACTACCAGGAGTGACTAGAAATAATGGTCAGAAGCTGGCAGAGGGTAAATTCATATCAGACATGAGGAGGCACTACTTCACTGTCAGGGCAGCTAGAATCTGGAACCAACTTCCAAGCAAAGTGGTGCTGGCTTCTACTCTAGGGGTCTTTAAGACAAGGCTTGACAATCACCTTGCTGAGGTCATTTGACCCCAGTACTCTTTCCTGCCATGAAAGGGGGTCAGACTTGATGATCGGCTCAGGTCCCTTCCGACCCTACTAACTAACTATGAAACTATGAATTAAACAACTGCTGTAATGCTCCATAAGACTGGAGCAACTGATCCCATTGCATGAAATGCTAAAAGTGTGACCTTTGAAAGAATCTACAGTAACTTAAAAAAATCACTGTACACAGGTAAGGGAATAAAGTACTGGCTACAGGCAGCAGATAAACAGCAGGCTTCCAAGTTTTCCAATAACTGTGGAATCTGAATTGTCTGCAAGTACATTCAGCAGATGGTAAGGAAGATACAGCCAACCCTGTCTTCTCTATCAGAGTCCAGTTTGGAGCAATGCTTGCTGTTCATCAACCGACGTCATGAAAAGGAAAACTGACTCCAAATGCTGAAACCAGGACAAGGCAATGATCAAAAAGCACCACAATGACTTAAAATGGATTTGGACATTTAAAGAAAATATTGTTTTCTGGACATAGGAGAGATTTTACTGTGTGCATATTCCCCTCAATGTCTAGCTTGACCATTACTAGTCTATATCATCTGTTGTGCAACACATGTAAAAAAAAGTAGTCCATCAGCAGGTAAAGCTGGAATGCAATTGGAACCCTGTCAATCCATGCACATACCAATAATTCAGCAGTAAGGAAGAAGAGTACAAAGTACAATATTTCTGTCTGAACAATTTTTGTGTTAGTGTACATGAGTTACTGAAGCCCCACTGATAAATGAAGCCTTAAGCTTTCACCAACATTGACAGCAGTGACATAATTTGCAAGTCCACATGCTTGCAAGGTGCAGGCACTATCATTACTTTGCCTTCTACAATCAAAGACCAGTAGGCATTGTACTCAGCATACTGTGCTTGCTGCTTGATTTTTCACTATCTGCTACTAAGCTTCTTCTGGGTTCTGTTAGTTGTAAGAATTGATCTTTCACAGTCTGAGAGCAAAATGTTGTTCACAGAGCTACATAATGGATATAGCCCTTGGTATTCTGCATTTTTCTCTATATGTGGAAGACTCCATGACTTTATTAGGAGATCTGGGAGAGTGTAAAAAGAGTTAAAGTTCAGAAAAGACCTAGAACTAAAAGGAAATTAAAATGGAGTTTATATTCTAGCTAAAAATAAGTGAATGTATTATAAACACAAATGACCTTTAATATCTTAAGTACCCTAGAAATTTAAAACTGTAGTCAATAGCAATTCAAAGCACTTAGTAATTAAAAATCTTTTGCAATACCCTGCACTGATACTATAGCTACTAATTCAAAGCAATTAGGCATTTTATAAACCGATTTTACAATAACTGTTTCTGTTTATTTTTAAGGGATGAATTCTAAAGCTACCCCCCCCAAGGAAAAGTTATTCAAATTCAAGTCACTATTGTGCTCTGTAGATGACACTGTGAAAATGGATGCTTGTATACTCTGTCCTACATTTTGTTGCTGTGTCTAAAATAATAATTCAATATTACTAGCAGTATGTCTTCCAGCCTTTTACCACTTAATTCTGACGTGATGAAGTGCTTTTGAATTCATTTAAGGCTATTGTTGAGTGTGTTAATCACCTTGATAATGTTAAACTTATTTGTACATTCAGTTGAATAGGTGTTTAAAGTTAATATCCCTTGAATAATTTCCTAAAGCAAGTTTTATATGATACAGCATATCAGATGTCACAGCTAGCAAGCATCTTTGGCTTTCCTTATGGTGTGTGCAGACTAGAACTTTATCAAATTACTTGCACAAGATTAGACATGCAAGTAATAAGATTTCCATGTCCTTATTTACCACCAATTTTCATTTTATTTAGTAGTACAGAATTTTAAAAGTTTTATATATATATATATATATATATATATATATAAAAAACTACAAGTCTTACAACTAACATTAATTCCTAGGCTGGGATCTTCAGAAGAGGCTATGGGCATACTTCAAACCCACTGAAGTCCAGTGACAATTGGGCATCTGTTATCTGTGCACTCCCATGAAAATCAAGGAATTTGCTTTAAAAAATTCACATGTGAAATAATTCAGATGAGTTATAAATTATATTAATATATTACATGATCTTATAATATTTTACTCATGTAAAAATGAATATAAATGAAATGCAGAAATTGTATTGGGTATTCAGATGCTGTGTATTGTAATGAACTAAGTGTGGCAGCAGTGGCAGTCAAGGTAGATTACCTGTGTTGGAAGGTACAAGCCAGGAGTACAGAGCAGGAACCTACAAATCAAGATAAAGCACTACAGTCAGATGTAAGGGGTTCTCAGCAAGCCAGATGTACAGCAAGATGGTCTGTTGTCCAGACAGCTTGCATCTGTCTCTTCTGACCTTTATAAAGCTCAGGGTAGGCAAGGCCCTCTTCCTGGTGGGTTTGAGGAATGATTCAGTATAGTCCCAGATTCTCTCTAGCTGAGGCCTGGGTCTAGGCTCATTACAAGTATAGCAATCCCTAACTTTTAAGTTCCTGGACTCCAGTGGTCTTCAGAACCTTGAGCAATGTATTGTTTGCAGTGCATGGGCGAATGAAGCACCACAGAACAGGATCGAAAACAGTCCATACGCTAAGTGAGAAGCTGAATAAAACAATTCTGTATCTGGGGCTGTCTTTTAAAACCTGCCCCTCTATGAGAAGTATCTTATTCTGCCTTATTCTGGGAAATATCTCCTTCCCTTCAGGAGTCTCAGTTTGGAATGGTCTTCTGGAAGTAGCTGCAATTGCTTCTTTTTTGAAAAAAAGAGAGTAGAGTGGTAATCCCTTTGTTATGGAACAGCTTAGTAGCCACACCCTGAGTGCCTGCACATGAGTGCAGAGGTTTCTCTGATGTGCTGTAATTACATCATATTACACAGGGCAACTTTTTATACTGCTGGGGACCATACAGGTGCTGGCCCCGGGCTCTAGCTTCCCCTGGCTGCAGATCTGGGAGTAGCCAGGCAGGCTTATTTTGCCCCAAGTGGCACAATTTGCTCCCCAACAAAGTGTATGTCTGACCATGTGCTCTGAGGCAAAAAGCCCTAGCTCAAATTTGCACTTATTTCTATCTGAGCTGCTGCAAGCGCACATGCTTGAAAGTGTGGATGTACCCCATGGGTTTAAAACAGTTTCATCAAATCACCAACTACCTGAGATTTGACAACAAACTGACACATGAGGAAAGGAGAGCTGTGGACAAGCCCATTGCCTTCTGAGATATTTGGACACAATTTGTGGAGCAGCTCAGGAAATGGTATATTCCAGGAATACATCTGATGGTCGATAAACAGCTCATTGTGTTCAGGGGTCACTATTCCTTTAGACAGTATATGCCCAGCAAGCCTGCCAAATATTCTTGAAAAGTTGGTAGTGCGATGATGCAGCAACATAATTCCCCCTGTCTGGATACATCTACCTGGGCAAGCAACCAGAAGCTCCATGCCAAGGTAATCTTGGTACCCAGTTCATTGAAAAAATGGTTCATCCCTGGTACAAGATGGGAAGGAACATTGTAGGTGACAATTTCTTCACAAGTACTGACCTGGCAGAAAGACTGCTACAGTAGGACTTGACTTATGTGGCTACAGTTCAGAAAAACAAGGCCCATATCCCAAACCAAATGCAAGCAAATCAAAGAAGGGAAACCTTTTCATCCATTTTTGCTTTTGATGGGGAACTCACACTAGTTTCCTATGTTCCAAAGAAGTCCAAAGTTCTGGTGTTGGTGTCAAGCATGACCTGTCAGTGAGTGGAGAGCACAGAAAGCCAGACATGATCCATGACTACGATAAAAACAAGGGTGGGGTGGATAACCTTGACCACTTCATTATTATGAGCACCTGCAGATGGAAAATCAACAGATGGCCAATGACACTATTTTTCTTTATGCTGGATATGGCTACCATTGCCAGCCTCATCCTTTGGCTAGGCTACAATGCAAACTGGAAGCAAAGATCATATTTAAGAAGACAGCACTTTTTGTTTGCAGGAACTTAGAAAACAGTTGATCAACGGACAAATAAAACAAAGAATGATGAATACATGTAATCTGTCTAAGTCTGTCAAATCTGGTACGACTGCCCTAAATTACAAATTGCCACAATGCACCCAGGTAGAACCTTCTGCAAGCATGAGTGGATGTTGTGTCTTTTGTCCAAGGACAGATGACCATAAAACCCAGAAAAGAAGCAAAGATTGTAAATGATTTGCTTGTGTGCACCACAGAACATCACCTCTGCTTTTTCAGGAATGCAATATTTAGTTAAAACAGTTAGGAATGTTTTTGGAACTGTTAGTTTGAAAACAAAGTGAACTGCAGACTTAGCAAATTGTTCTTTCACATTTTAAAACTCTAAAAAAAGTTTAAATTTTGATCATAGTTGTAGTTAAAAAATATTTTGGGTTCAAATAATCATAAATACACTTTCAAACAATCTGTATGTTTTAGTACATTTATACTGTTGTCACTGGTTCCATGAGGGTGGGGTAACAAGTTACCCCATGAGACCTACAATGTCGAGTTGTGGGGTAACATGTTACCCCATCAGAAAAACAATGGTTATACTTTCATGAGAATGGATGGGGTTTAAATGAAAAGCAATAACTTTGTGTTCCTATTGACATTTTTCATACAGACCACAAACATTTCCTGACTACTGCCAAACGGAAGTTGCATTCCAAAACTTAAAAATATTTTCATTCTGAGTATCTTATTCCCAGGCAATTTGTTCAATGAAACAGGACGGTTTTGCTTTCTTTTATGTAATCAAGGTGACTTTTGATGTCAAACCTACCCTATTTCTATTGTATATCCAAACTATCCTTTATCCATGTTAAACCAGGCATGCTCTTCCACCTTGTAACAACAAACAAGGATGTTATACTGTATGGTTAAGAAAGTTGCTGTCATTTATTACCCTATCATTTGTTTCTTGCAGTTGTTTCACAGCTCATTTCCAATATATGTCTACAAGAGGCTAGAAAACTTCTGTTTAAAAAATGTTAAAACACCCACGGGGACACATTTGAAAGGATTTTTTTCTGGTTTATGTTTAGTTTACTTATTGTGATTTATGTTTGGTAGCCAAAAAAAAAAATAAACAACAGGGTGGAACCAGTTTCACTGTAATTGTATCTTAAAATAAAAAGTTAACCTCCCTGTTAGTTAGCCTTGCTTGATCATTTTCGGGTGGTGGCAGCATTCTGTTGAATCAGGGGTGACCAGGAAAAAAAATCTCTATTTTAAGCTTGACATTTCTCCTGCAACTATATCTCAATAGGTGACATGTAAGTAAAAAATAAAAATATCCAGCATCAAAAGATTTTACATCAAATCATCCTCTATTACAGTAATCCCTTGCTATTAATTTCAATAAATATAATTTCATATTAAATTGGGACTTTAACATTGTAAATTCAAAGCTGACTCCCTAGAAGAATGCAGGGAGAATATCTTTTAGATTAAAGCTCCGGAGATGTTGCAAAATTTAACTGGCCAGATACTGATATCCTTACACAAACTGATAACATCACTTAGTCTACAATAGTCTAAAACAGATAACAACATGATATGATATTAAAGGGGTTTTTTAATTATTATTTGTACATATTAGGAGAACACTCAAACACATGCTGAAATACCATTTTTTTTCACTGTCAGTTTAAAGTTAAACATGCTTTGGTAAGTCTGAGTTTAAGCCTGGCAGTGGGGGCTGCTGCCTGGCTGTGACCTGCTGCCACCTGTGACAACATCTGCTCCCTTGGACCTGTGGACCCCTGGCTGTGTCCCTGCCAGATCTGGATGGGTTGCGCCCACTCTGCCATATGGACAGCTATCACCCAAAAGATGTGCTGCTTGTGGCGGCCCACTCTGAATTCTCCAAGTGTGTCCTCTTAGCCCCAAATGGCCAACAGGTAAGCCACCTCATCTGCCCTCCAGCTCGGTCCCCACTGCTGGCCCTGGACAGGTTCCTCTGCCTGGGTTTCACCACTTGTCTCAGCAGCAGAGATCCCAGTGTTCCCTGTTTAAAAATTGCAAATTCTTTGATAAGAAACTCAAATTCTCTTATTAAAATACCCAAAATAGTGTTCTTCTGCTATTAAAATTAAATGTCACTATATAGAGAGAGATCAGTTGGGCAATGTTTTATTAATACATTTACAAGTTTAAAGCAATTTGGAAGCCTACCAGTTCCTTTATCATCATCATAAAATAAATTCTAAATGTCTATACACTTTGGCATTTGCCTTTGGCTTTTTGTCAGAAAAATCAGAGCTTCTTCTACTGCCTTCACTCACCAGGATGCCAGTGCTCTGTCACTGCCCTTGCCCCTCACTCTCAACCCACAGCCTGCCTGCACCCCAGTCCCCTCACTCCTGACTCACAGGGCTAGGTACATGGATGAGGGGTTTGTGAGGGTGGCTTGGGGGTGTGAGATTTGTGGAAAAATAGTGTGGGGGAAGTGGGTGTAGAGAGGTCATATGGGGGACTGCTCAGGAGGGGTGGGTCCCCTGCCCTCCTGCAGGGCACAGCCACTATGCACAACTTATGCACTGCCCTTCCCACAGAGTCCACAACTCCCCTCCACTGGGCCACAGCCTCAACACAGGGGTCACAGCCACAAAACAGGGGCCATAGCCCACCAACAGGGACCACATGTCCCCCTCACAGGAGTTACAGCCCCTGTGCAGGGCCCAGAGCACCTCACAGAGTCTACAGCCCCTCCTCACAGGACCCAAAGTCCCCCTTGCAGCAGCCAAAGGCCCGTCCTCCCACAAGGGCTACAGCCTTCCCCCCACAGGGCCCAGATCCCCCTTTCCTGGCAGCAGCTCACCCACACATCTCACAGGTTACCAGCAGCAACAGCAGCCATTGGGGCACTTAGAAGCTCATGGCATAGCAGCCATCAGGGCCCCCATGCTGGTGTGGCCTGGCTCGGTGGGGTACCACATGGTGCTTTGCACCTTTGGGTTTCTCTGGGTCAGTTGGACTGGTGGTGCAGGGCCCCAGGTGACAGCTGTCCCACCAGTCAGAATGGCCTGGAGCTGTTCAAAGGCATATGGTACCACACAGTGCTGCACCGAACTGGGCCACACCCGTGTGAAGAGGCAGAATTAGCACTGGAGGCCAGGTGGTGGTGCCAAACCATGCTTCCCCCCGCTGCCCCATGCCACATTGAGGGGTGGGGGCTGTACCATGAGGCCTTAAGCACCCTTATTTCCAGGTACCAAATGTTGAGCCTGTGCTGCAAATATGCAGTGCAGGGAATGTGTTTATGTTCCCAGCATGTGTCTTGCCATGTCTCAAACTGCTTTGAGATGCAGTAAAAGGCATATGAGGCCTCATTGGGACATTCCCATAGATGCTGACCAGGTGGGGACCTGATTTCTTGCCTGCCTCCTAGCCACACAACTCCACAGAATCAGCACTCTCACATTCCAGCCAGACACTCCATCACATGATGCTGCCATCTGGAGTCCAAGGCTGACTACCACCCCATGCCCCCTGTCAGTCCAGCTCAGACTGCTGCTGACCCAGGAGTATGTGTAGATGTTGCACCTGGGAGCAGTTTACTCTGCCACAAACTGCTCCAGAGTTTTTTCAGTTGCATTTATTGGCCCTTATAAAGCTGTGAAGCTCCATTAACTAGTATTTTTAGAACTGAGTATTTAACAACAAGCTCTTAATTTACAGACTGTAATTAGGCCCTAAATAAGTGCCCCAATTTTCAAAAGCCCTAAGAGGCAAGTTTGCACTGCAGATTTACTGAGGATAGATACAGCTGCTTGGCAGCTCTTTTCCACTAAAACACACAATATACAGGGTGTCCATGAATCAAGCAATATCTTTTTACAATTCTTCCTCTTTGATGATTTTTAAATAATCTATTTTCAAGTGCAACATAAGCAAAACAAACCCAAATAAAGGCACACAAGACCAAAAATGTTATTTTTAGAGTTGCTGTGATACTAAGCAGGATGCTGTACCTATAAGAGTACTGATTCCCATCTTTTTAGCTAAATGGGTCTTACTATCAATTTGAGTCTGGTGGGTTAGGGATAGGACATTTTGAAAAAGAATTAAAAACATGAATGTAAAAATCCCCTTGGGGATGCCCTGCTCAGAGATAACTTTTAACATTTTCTACTCACTAAACACCAGGGATCCTGGTTTTCTCCAATTAAAAAAAAAAAACATTTTGGTTAAAAAAAAGTAACCCTAAATCCACATTTTCCCATGATTTCAATGAAACAACGCATGCACAGATACACTCATGCGCGCGCGCACACACGTTTCATTTTGATCATGGAAAAATGTGGATTTGGAATTACTTTTATTAACGAAAAATTGGGTGGTGGAGGGAGCTGCAGGGGGTTGAAATCAGAGAAACCCAGGATCCCTGCTGAACACCATTGGTACCACTTACATATCCTTAGGTCTAAAAGGGGCAGCGATAATGGGAAGGGCACTTTACACTGTTATTGCCTTGAGTGCTTTACTCATTTCATTCTGAACTGCAGCAATAAGAAGGCATAGTAATATAATAAATCATAAAGATGACTCTTGGAATAGCACAAGGCCCAAATGTGATTCAGCTCTTGGCTACTGCAATGATTTTCTTTTGGATGAAACTGAGATTCTCAGTTGCATACTAGGCAAGCAAATAGTGAATTTCAGTCCAATGACTACATTTAAGGGCAATTATAAGGGAAGGCAAGGCAGTAGGATTAAGGATTTACATGAGATATGTTTATTTCTTCCATTAGAGAGACAGCATTGGCTGGTACCATGGATATGGGAGTAAAAAAAAAGGGATGTTATCATAGTCTTGGCTACTGATCAGGATTTTAAGGCCAAATATACAGTAAAGGAAAACAAAAGATTATCTTACAGTGAAAGTATTTTTTGTAATGTACACTTGGTTGGCGACAAAAAATTGAAACCATTATCTCAGAATTGGCACATGGAGATTCAGGCCAGAGCACACGATGGTAATAGGTTCAAGGCCACTGATCAATGAGCGAATGAAAGGAGGGACGACATACATTCTCATCTTTCTGTTATTTTCTGCAACATTTCACATTGATAGTGATGCCTTACTGGAGAAAACGGACAGGTGTCCAAGAGAAACAGCTGAAGCCATTCTTGGTGCAATGTACCCAAAAGAAACAATGGACAGCTGTTCATTTGCTACTTGACCTCTCATTTGTGGAGTCTACAGAAGTATTAAATCCATCTCTTCCTTTTCAAAATCATCATTCATCCTTTAATAAGTTGGTGAACTGACATAGACTTACATAACAGCAATATTTGATGCACGACTCTGCCTGATTTTCACCACAGACAGACTGTGCCAATACTACCAAAGCAACCCATTGCTTAGACAAGATTAGGTCATGAATGAAGAATATCTGGTTGAAACTGAACTCATGAAAGAAAGAGTTTACATGGACATGCAAGGTAAAGATGTTAAAGAGTTTGCACCACACAGTAGTCTCCTTGGCTGTATCCAGATGAACATGGCAGTACAGTATGTGGTGCTGCAGACACATCTGTGGAGCCACATACCACACCCCTGGGTATCTAGGGGTGAAAAAAACACAGGGAAATAAAAGTAAAGTGGCGCATGTGGGGGGCCAGCCCACTGTGCAGGATTGCCACTGCTGCCTGGTTCTCCCATAGACAAAATATAACATAAAAATGAGTTGTGTCCAATCAGGACAAGCACATTTAAAAGAGAAGAGTTATTTACAGATCTGATACCAGCTACTCTTTTTGATATGGGAGAGTCAGAATTGCTGGCTTTCACAGTTTTCAGAAAGAAGGAAATGAATATACTCTCCCTACCTACAGCATTGACATTACTTTAGTAGATATTGGAGCATTTTAAATACATATCAGTATCAACGATTAATCAAAGTAGGTAAGGGCTTTAGAGTAGAATCTCCGAAGCATAAATGGGCTAGTGCTGATGTGGATTCTGAAGTTACAGTTTTGGTTAGTATATATATTTATTCAGCATATTTTTTAATAGCCAATGGGCTTTTACTGGAGTCAATGACCAAACTCCCCCTGTTAGAGCTAGATCAAGTTCATGATCTATTAAGACATCAAACAATTTTATTTAGATTACATCAGGATAGCACTGCAAGAGATCATTCTCACTTCCATCTACTGCCAGTAGACAGAACATCATCATTTTGAAATTTGTTTTCGCTTTTACTTCAGAAGCCCCTTGCACTAAATTCTGACTCCAAACTGATAGTTTTCATAGTTTCATAGTTTCTAGGGTCGGAAGGGACCTGAGTAGATCATCTAGTCAAGACCCCCTGCCAGGGCAGAAAAGAGTATTGGGGTCAAACGACCCCAGCAAGGTGCACACCTAGCCTCCTTTTAAGGACCCCCAGGGCAGGAACCAGCACCACTTCTCTTGGAAGTTGGTTCCAGATCCTAGCCACCTTGACAGTGAAGTAGCGCCTCCTGATATGTACCCTAAATCTACCCTCTGCCAGCTTGTGACCATTATTCCTGGTCACTCCTGGCAGTGCTCAGGAACAGGGACTTCCCCAGTGCCTTCTCTTTTGATCATGCGAGTGGCCCTCCTATGGACCCTCTCCATGTTGTCCACATCCCTCGTGAAATGCGGCACCCAGAACTGGATGCAGTACTCCAACTACAGCCTGACCAGTGCCTCATAGAGGTGGAGTATCACTGCCTTGGACCTGCTTGAGATGTATCCGTGGATGCATGACAAGGTACGGTTGGCCTTCCTGACTGCATCCCCACACTGCCGGCCCATGTTCATACTGGAGTCAATGATGACTCCAAGATCCTTTTCTGCCTCTGTACTGACAAGAATGGAGTTCCCCAACCTGTAGGTATTATGCCCGTTGTTCTTCCTCAGGTGCATCACTTTGCACTTGTCGGTGTTGAATCCCATCCTATTCTCATCTGCCCATCCTTGTAACCTGTCTAGGTCCAATTGCAGCCTATTTCTCCCTTCTAGTCTGCCCACATCCCCCCACATCTTAGTGTCATCAGCAAATTTGAACAGGGTGCTTTTTACCCCCTCATCCAAGTCACTGATGAAGAT
>NW_017728886.1:115393458-115432401 GCF_001723895.1 Crocodylus porosus
GGGCGCCGCATTTCACGAGGGATGTGGACAACATGGAGAGGGTCCAGAGGAGGGCCACTCGCATGATCAAAAGAGAAGGCACTGGGGAAGTCCCTGTTCCTGAGCACTGCCAGGAGTGACCAGGAATAAAGCCCCCGTTTTGACATTTAGCCCATAGGCTATAATGGGGAATCACAAAAATGCCTATAACTATGTAATTTCTTGCCTGATTCGAATGAAAACAGTGGAGAGGGTATCCTCTGCTAATGCCACAAGGTCTGTCAAGTTTCAAGTAGATAGGTGCAGGGGTTTCTGGGAAATTGTGCCAGCCATCTCAAACTGTTCAGAGCAAAACTTGTGTCACTTGTAAGTGTAAAGGCACAGGAGGGTGAAAACAGCAGGCATGGTAGCCCCTGCTGAGGCCATGAATCCTGATAGTTTTCCAGGAGATAAGTGTAGGGGTTTCTGGGAAGCTGCACCTCAAGGTGCTGACAAGCAAAACTTGTGACATGTGTGACTTTGTGTATGTGTTAAGGCATGCCCTCACTAGCGCTGGGGCCTCTACACAACATGGTAGTGTGTCCCAGTGAGGTCTTCTTCTCCCCTACAGCTTAATTTTACCATTTTAAATAAAAACAGGTAAGTAAGCAGCAAAGTAGCACTACCATCTCAGGCAGCCAAACTGTCACAAACTACAGACTTTCTTTCCTTTCCTGCAGGAGCTTCTCCTCCAACAGCTGCCAGAGAACTTTCCCTGTCCCTAACCCTGGGGCTTAGATGTGCCCAGTGCCCTGCCTCCTTCTGGTCAGCTGATTGGGAACAGGTGCTAGGGCAGTAGGTTGTAGCCATGTTGGTCTAAGGACATAGCACTGGCAGACAAGGTTCTTTGCAGCAATCTGATATCTTTTAGTAGACCAGCTGAATAGATGTAGAAATATATCTTAGAAAGCTTTTGGGTTGAAACACCCTTCATGAAGTTAGGAAGCACCTGCAGTTGGTGTGTGCGCTCTTCCTGGATGGAAGGAATAGTAAATAAACCAGAGGCTGACATGCAATTAAGGCAAGAAAGCCAGTCAGTGAAAAAGGAAATGGAGACATCAGGGGATGAGGGACAGGCCGGGGTAGGGCAGAGGGAGGGGGATGTAGCACGTAAAAGTGGAGAGGCACTTGGGGAGTCAGATGTCTGGCAGGTTGTAGTGTGTCAGAATTCCCATGACTATATTGAGTGTCTCTACTACCTAGGAGGTTGATGTAGTTCAGTTTATAGGCTCATCTGTGAAAAGTCATTTGTAAATTCAAACACCAAATGAGTACACACCATAAATCTATCAAAGACAAGAACACCCAACTACCTGTCTCCAAACTCTGAGCCTGATCCACAAAGGGAACTTAAGAACAATTATGAGCTGCCTGAACCCTGGCCACTCAACTAAGGAGAAGAGTTGGCAATTGACAGCAATCATCTCCCCAGTTCTCTGGGTGATCTCGCTTGCCTTTGCAATGTCCCCACTTTCTGTCCATCTTTCCCCTACTGTTCCAGGATGGCCTGCCTTTGCTTTGGGGGGACAGGGGCTTTGGAAAGAGAGGGGGACTTCTATTTGGGCATATTCCTACAGGTTTCAGGCTGAGAAGGAGCAATGTCAAGGGGTGGTGCCTGCAGAGATGCATCACCATCCCTGTGGTGCTCATGTGTTTCATTCCATTGCCTCAGCAGGTTTTGGCACATAGCATATGTCGGATCATTTGCCAGCATAAAATGATCCCAGATCACCCTACCCACTAACTTCTGGGGTGCAGGTGCATGTGGCAATGCTGCTTTTCCCCCTCCTCAGCAGGCAGAGGCACAGCAACAGGAGGAATGGACTCACTTGCCTCTGCACCCTCTACCTCAACCTCCTCTGAAATGCATTCTGGGGAACGAGACCTAACTCTAGGAGGAACTTGAGGGGTGTGGAGCACAAACTCAGATGATCCCCCCTTCTTCCCCAGAATTTCCTTTGTTATGGCACTCAGAACCAGATCCAGATCCAGCTGCAGCTCCAGCTCTTCCTCTGGCACTGAAAGGCTCAGGATGGGAAGTGAAATGTTGGTGCTACTTGTTGTCATGGTGGTGGTGGTGGAGTTATAGCCAGTGGTCTTGGAGGGGAACTGGAAGCTTCATTCCTGCTAGTTGTAGGAAAGAGACTGTTTCTCAGGTTTTGGAGGGGGGGACTTACACTTCTCCCTCTACCCCCTTTTACGCCCCTCCCTGAAGGCTTGCCAGCTGCCTTTCCAGCTTTATGGTATGTTTCATAGTGTGTTTGCCTTTGTGTGCTGGAAAATCTGTGTGTTCTTCTGTTATGTAATCTGTATTGTAATATATGTAGTTAATTGTATGTATTTATGTAATACATAAAATACGTAAATGCATGTAGTATGTGTTCCTGAATAAATTCTATATTATAATATGCAATATATCTTGTGCTTCCCTGCACAGTGAATGGAATGCATAGCACAGATTTCTTTTCTTGGGGAAAATAATCAAAATAGACTAATAAAACAAAAAGAGGATTCTTGTGAGGAATAAATTGAAAGGAATTAATTAATATAATAATAAAAGGGAGTAGAAAGCAAAAGGTATTGAATCCCACTTGCTAGTAATAGGCTAGCAAGTAGGAAGTGATAGCCTTTCTCTGATGCTGCTGAGCTGCTGGAAGACACAACTCAGTTACTGACTCCAAGGCAGAAAGCTCAGTTCAAACAATGCCGCTTTTTATGTTATTTTTCCATCCCTTCCCCAGAGCACTGGGATTGGAAGGGACCTCAGGGAAGGATCACAGTCACTGGCCAGCTATGCATGTCAATATCAGAGCAATCCTTCCCCGTCTTTAGTTCTTTTGAGGGATTTGATACAAGAAGCCACACCTCTCTCCCCCTCCACCCCCAACTTGACTGAGGATTTCAGCTGAGTATGGATTCAGGCCTATCTAAGCATATAAACCATATTCCTATGATATCTGAGAGACTCATCACATAATCAATAGATTTTACCTTTTAATTTCTCTGAGAGAAAGGCAAGTAAAATGTCTAGAATAAGGAAATCTACTCTAGCAGCTAGGGTTTTTTTTTTGTTTTTTGCTTTTTTTGGTTTTGTTTTGCAATTAAGGTTTGGACATCTGCTGTAAGGAGGTGACATTGAATGTTCAGTGATTCAAATGCATTTCTTTGACAATGAAAATAAACACATCATCCAATTTTTTGCACATTTTGACATGTTGATACCCAGAAGCAGTGACTTCAGATCACTGAGAAACCACACATTAAATATGTTCCCTATTAAGCCATGAAGTATTGTGTTAGATGTGGAATATCCAAGAGCAGAACCAGATAGGGTAGAGGAAACAATGGTTCACTTGAGAGCATTGTTTGCATGTGCTGAGCTCAATTTTGGGTACAGTATTTAAAGTGTGTTGCAATTAAACTTATTTGGCCTCAAAAACATTTTGTCATCTTTTATCCTAAGAACACTTAAGACAACTCTTCTAACCCTCTGTAAATGAGACTAAATTAATAAGGATTCATGTACTTGTTCTGTAGGCACCTGGGGGCTTTCCTATCATCCATGTTTCTCTGAAGTACTGTTTGCTCCCTCTTTCTTGCAAACCTCTCTCCCATATCTACATGGATCTGCTTAATGTCAGGACTTTAGTCAGAAACCCTGCAATTTGGGGGGAGATTTCACAGTTTCCTAGAGTTCATTGTTGTACTTTGGGACTTTTGGTAGAAATACATCTATCAATGCTGCATGTGCCATGGTGGCAATGAATTCAGCTATGAATGTAGCCTCAAAAACATTAGAGCAGGAGTATCAAATTCTTCTGGCCCTGTGCTGCAGGACTGGTCCATGGACTAGACAAACAGCATGGGAATAGTTCAGTAAGCTGGACTGGACTGATGACATGCTCCACCCCACCTTCTGGATCTGGCATCTGCAGGGTCAAGGATATGAGCTGCATGTGGTGCCTGCTCCAGCCAGTCTGGGAGAAGCACTGCATGAAACACAGGTCCTGTACAGGCCAGCATGAGCAACACAGGCTCTGGATCCAGCTGGAGGAGTTGGGGAAGTGAGGCAGGGCTACAGGTCCTGCTGTTCATCCAGCCTGTGGACTGGTCCCATGCCACTCATCTGGAGCCACTCATCTCAAGACCCACAGCCAGCATGGGGACTGTGATGATGTGGTTCTGCAGAATGAATCCAGTCACCAGGATGTATCATTAGAGAAAGAACAGACTTCAAG
Source organism: Crocodylus porosus (assembly GCF_001723895.1). Taxonomy (NCBI): domain Eukaryota; kingdom Metazoa; phylum Chordata; order Crocodylia; family Crocodylidae; genus Crocodylus; species Crocodylus porosus. The sequence continues at coordinate 115,397,715 of NW_017728886.1, forward strand.
TAAGTAGCTGGTAGTTCCTTGAAGTATATTGCAAAAAACAAGATCTTCAATCAGTTTTTCCTTCCACCAATCCTGTCTCTACCAGGATCTTTCCTTTTAAAGGCCTAGACAGAACCCCCAAAATTTAGCTAAATCACAGGTAACTGCCACGTTCCACTGGCAGATGTATGTTAACCAGCCTAGGTGTGCTGTCAGCTACAGAAAGTGACCTTACTGATGCTAGTTTGATGAGTTAACCAGGTTTGACCAGACTTTTGACTCCTTTTTGGATGAGAATATACTTATATAGCATCTTTTTGTAGACCTTGTCACAGTCCCAGCAGTGTTAAAGATTATATGGAAATGGGATTGTTTCATTATCTTATGCCATTTGGGGGCAAAATTGTGGCTTCAGAATTGTTTTTATAACAATTAATTGATTCCTATTTCTGTGCATCTTACTTCTGAAGAATTTTTGCTACCAATTAAAAGAGCCAAAGGGCATGTCCAGATGAGTGTGCACATGCCTCTTGCAGTGTCTCAAATCCCTTTGACGTGCTGCAAGAGGCACGTGCAGGAGCAAAAAACTGTTCCCCAGGCTGCAGATTTGCAGCACAGGGACAAAATTAGATACATGGATATCTAGGGGTCAAAAATACCCCAGGGGGAAAAAGAAATGAGGCAACCAGAGGCTCAGTCCTCCACAGAGATGCTCTGGAAGCCAGCCAGAATGTTTCTATGGCTGATTCTTGCCCCAGTGTTGAAGATGCTTCCTGTCTGTTTGGGGTAAGCAGCAATGCAGGCTGCAGGGAGCTGGACCTGACATCATGGCAGGTAAGTAGGGGACTGAGGGGGGGGGACTGGAGAAGGGGGGAAGGGGACCATGGAGGGGCTTTACCCCACTCCAGCCCCCCATTCATTCCCCTTGCTCCCATTTGATCCTCCACTCCCATTTTTTCCCCCAGATCCTTATTCATTCCCCCCAAACCTCAGTCATTCCCCTTTTCCCCATTTGTTCCCTCTGCTTTCCACTCACTCTCCCACCTAACCCCAGCCCCTTGCACTCACCAGCAGTAGCAGCAGCAATCAGGGCCACTTGGGGGCAGTGGGGCCAGCGGGGCTCAGCCCCAGCTGCCTGGCTCCCATGCTGCCACATCACATGAGTGCAGGCTGACTCAGCAGGGCACCCCATGTTGTCTCACAGCTCTGGACCACTTGGGCTGAGTGGCGCCAAGCCCTGGGTGACAGTTGTAGCACCCCTGAGCTGCCACACAGTATGGGCCACACCCAGTCAATGTGTCAGTTGCAGCACGGATGCCAGGTGGCCAGAGCCAAGTCCTGCTGCCTCCTACTGCCCTGTGCCTTGCAGTGTGGCTGGACCAGGGGTCCCTTGCAGCCCTAATCACTGCTACTGCTGCTGCTGGGAAGCTACTGGTGGTGCAGGATGCTGGAGCCAAATGGGGGAGTGATGAAGGAGCAGGAGCTGAGCACAGGAGTGATCAGGAGGATGGAGCCAATGGGGGAATCCCTGAATCATCTACAGCTTCCTGATCACTCCCCTACTTGTCTCCAGCCTCCTGCTTATTCTCTTGCTCATCTCAGCCTTGGAGGGGGGTTGTGCCATGAGCCCCCGAGCAGCCTTGATGGCCACTGGTATTGCTTCTGAGTATGGTGTTGCCCTGAGGGGTCAGGCCAATGCTCAGGATTTAAAATCAATTAAGCACACACTCACTAGGTGCATACACCCTATCAGGCATACACACTCACACTACCAGCTCGGGCCCATACACCATACACCGCAAAAGTTAGACACAGATCACTAATTAGTAAATCATGCACACAATGCCATATATACACATATGTATATACATACACACACACACACACACAATAGGAACTCAGATACACACACATTCAAAATACTTAGTCTGGGTTCATGCACATTACACACACGAAATTTAGACGGAATCAGTTACCAGTTACCAATATCTGCACATTCAATACATATATGTGGATTACTAATTCATATACCACACACACACATGATTACCACACACACACATATATGTATATACACATACATATATGTATTCACTAATTTATGCACATACTACCCACCTACACATACGAGTTCCTAAGTTGGGTATTGTGATATGTATGTTTGTATGTATGTGCTTGGTGTACTTGGGATACCTGGAGAAAGGTTAAGGTAAGAAAGTAGAAGTGTAGGGGGTTAAAGTTACCAGGGTCAGGATTAGAACTGGTATACTACAGGGGCCTAGGCTCCCTGAGGCTCAGGGGTAACTTTAGGTTAATTGATTTTAATTGATTAAAAGACAATGCCCAAAGCCTGCAGAACAGGGAAGTACGCTGGCACAGGGTCTGGGACTGGAGCCAGAGCTACAGGGGAGCTGACAAGGTAGATAGGGAGAGGAGGGAAAAATGGGACTAAAGGAAAATGTCATTGTTAAAGAGAGGCTCTGGGTGTGGGGAGCTCCAGGGCAGCTAGAGAAGTTGCAGAGTGTGGCAGTAGGTACTGGAAGCTGGAGAGAACTGCAGGACAACTAATAGGAGCTGCGAAGGTGCAGGGGGAGGGAGATTACAGAAGGTGCAGCAGGGGGGAGCCTGAAAACAGAGAGACAGGCAGCAGAAAATCACAGGAAAAGCAGCAGGGACAGCAGGAAAGCAAGGAGAGGCTGAGAGGTGGCAGACAAGGGGAGATGGAATTGGGAGGAGATGGGGAAACTAGCAGAGAGGGTGGGAACTGGAGCTGAGAGAAAGAGAATGAGGCTGGAATTAAGGAAGGGACTGGGATTCAGTAAAACATGACCCAAATCGGGGTTGCAAATGACAGTGTTTTTATTTAACAGGGGAGATGGTGACACAATGCCAAATAGGTTCCCTTGCAGCCACAGACCCCCCCCACACACACACACAGTGGTAGCAGGGGTTAGAGAGGCTTGGTGCAGGGGCTGATGTCCACTGAAGTCCAAGAGGAGAGAGACAGAGAGAGAGAGTCCAAATTGTAGGAGGAGGTGTGAAGGTAATATCTACGTATCCAGGCTGGAAATGGGTCCTTGTCCAGTAGATCTTGTCCAGAAGGGATCACCAGCAGGGCCTCTGGGGTGCATAGGTGACATGAAGCTGGTCTGGTCCAGATGGAAATGGCGTTCCCACTGGGTCCGTCTTCACTACCCTTCTTTATAGGGGCAGACTGTGTGTGACCCTAGTGACAGGAGGCATGCCCAGGGAAGAGTCAGCCCCCAGTGTACTGAGCATGCGTGCTCCATGCAGGGGTGTGCAGTTTCAGGTGTCTGTAATGGTGAGAGTTGCTGGTACATTTGTCTTTCAAATGCTGGCCTTGTATCTGTTCCTGGGTGAGGTCCGTGGTTCCTGGATAAATCAATGCGAGGTGATGGTCCAGTCGTTACAGGCCATTCAATAGAGGCCTGCTACCATTGTATTTCAATCATGCCCAATCATTCTCATTCATCGGGGAACCAATTTACATGGGACAGGTACAATGAATTATATTGTTGCAACATGGAATGCCCAGGCAGACGACAGAAGATGGAGGCTTGACATATAAAATGGAAACTTGACATGACTTTGGTTTATTTACAAACACAGGCCTAAACCATACAATATCCATATGAAACAATAAAAATCAATATGAAAAAAATAATAATATAATATACAACAGTAAGAATCAATACAAACCTAATAATAATACAATATAAAACAGTGGATATCCAAAACCAAAAACTTGCTACCAAAATAAAAATGTTTAAAGCTTATCCTAAGTTTGAGCTCACTTATACTTAACTATAGGGAATAGAGAGGGAGGGTTAAGTCAGAAATGATTGTGGAAGGGGACGGAATGCATTTTAAATAAATAATAAGAAAAAGAAAAACTGGGGGTTTTGCTACAATGAGGGAGATGGGTTAGAGTGGGGATCAGGTGCAAGGCTCAGGCCGAGAAGGGATTGAGTGGGTGGGACCGGGCAGGGGGCAAGCAAGGGGGCTAGGGACAGACAGGGGGTGGGCAGGGGACCCACTCCTACTAAGCTGTCCCCCCACATATTTCCCCTCTGCCTTCCTGAGCCCCTGCCGCTCCTTATTTACTAGGCATGGGGCCTGGGTCCAGGTCCCTGCAGCCTGCACCTCTGCTTCCCCTGCATGGGCAGGCAGCGTGCCTCAGCACCAGGGCAAGGGGCAAGGGGCAGCCATAGAGCATCTCTAGTTTACTGGCTACCAGAGCATCTCTGTGGAGGACCTGAGTTCTGGTTGCCTCAAATTCATAGATTCCTAGAATATAAGGCCAAAAGGGACTTTGGAAGATCATTGGGTCCAGGCCCCTGCACCAAGCAGGAAAGATAACTGGGGGTCAGGTGACCCCAGCGAGGTGACTGTCTAGTCTGCTTTTGAAGATTTCCAGAGTAGGTTATTGGATCACATCTGGAGGGAGCTTATTTCACAGTCTGGACACCCTGACTGTGAAGAAGTTTTTCCTAATGTTGAGCCTGAATCAGTTTCCAGGAGTTTGTGGCCTTTACTAATAGTTTTCCACCCCCCCGGTACCCTGGTGAACAGTTGCTCACTGAGCCCTTGATGTACTTCCCTAGTATAGCTGTAAGCTGCTACCAGGTCCCCTCTCAGCCTTCTTTTCCTCAGTCTGAAGAGTCCCAGATCCTTCAGCCTTTCCTTGTACAGTTTCCTCGTATTGCCGTGTAAGACTCTGATCGTATGGGTGTCTCTTCTTTCAACTCTTTCAAGATTGTCCATGTCCTTGTATTATTTGTCCTACTGGTTACAACATTGCACCCTTGGCTCATATTCATATTGTGATCTGTTATTATTCCCAGGTCCCTTTCATTTGTGGTGCTAGTCAGTTTTGTACTACCATGCCTGTAGGTGTGTTGGGGATTGCTCGTCCTGAGGTGGAGCACTTTACATTTCTTGACTTTGAACTTCACCAGATTCTGATCTGCTAAACTTGCTAGCCTATCGAGGTCTGCCTGTATCTGTAGGCTATCTTCAAGCATGACCATGCTTCCCCATAACCTGGTATTGTCTGTGAACCTGGCCAGTGAGCTCTTCACTCCCACATCCAAATTGTTAATAAAGATGTTGAAAAGTACTGAACCAAGCACTAACCCCTGAAGGACACTGCTGCCCACTTCTCACCAGGCTGACATAGATCTGTTCACTATGACTCTCTGGGTTCTATCCTTCAGCTAGTTTGTCACCCACCTAACTGTTCCAGAGTTAAGCCCACAATCCTTCAATTTTCTCATGCAAACATCATGGGATACTAGATCAAAGTCCTTTTGGAAGTCAAGGTAAATAACATCAACCTGCTTTTTCATGTCCAGGTGGTGAATTACTTGTTCATAGAAGGAGATGATGTTGGTAAGGCAAGACCTGCCCACAATGAAGCCAGGCTGGTTGTCATTCAGAATCTTACCTTTTGCAAGCTTATCACACATAGACTCCTTGATTATCTTTTCTAGGATTTTCCCTCTGATGGAAGTTAGCCTGACTGGCCTATAGTTACCTGGGTCCTCCCTCCTGCCCTTCTTGTGATCATCCAATCTCACTGACTTGTATATGTCTATTTTTTTTAAATGGCCATACACCAATTCTACAGCAATAGTAGGAATGAAATTATTCCTACCATGCTCATCCTCTACTCTACCTGCATTGGTTTTCCTGTTGGTCTGGTGAAAGACCAAGGCAAAGTAGTCATTCAGGAGTTCAGCTGTCTCCTGTGTACCTGTAACCAGATCTACTGAGCTGTTGAGCAATGGCACCACATTTCCATTTGTTTTCCTTCTGTTTCCCTTGATTCCTGTTGCTAATCTAAGTTTAGTTGCTGCTTTAGCCTATCTTATCTGTTCCCTGCAAATGCGGGCTGTCATAGAATAGTCCTCTTTGGGAACCTCCCTAAGCTTCCATTGTTTATTAGCCTCTTTCTTCTTTAAGAGGACTATGATTTCCCTGTTTAGCCAAGAGGGCTTCCCAGCCCTTCTGTTACCTTTTCTACACATGGGAATGGAATTCTTTGTGCTTTTAGGATCATGTCCTTAGGGAACAACCATTCTTTGTGCACACTTTTCATGTTCAGTCCTTGGTCCTGCTTCAGTTCCCCTACTAGTGACCTAAGCTTGTTGAAATTTGCATTTTTGTAGTCCAAGACTTCATCCTGCTATCAAATTTGTCTGTCTTATGTTGGACAGTGAACACAATGGTTTCCCTCTATATTTAAGTCAGTCACCAGGTCATCTTCTTTGGACAAGACCAAGTCTAGCAGAGCATCACCTCTGGTTGGCCTGTAAACCTCCAGAGTCAGGAAGTGCTGCTCAACACAGGTCAGGAAGGATTGTGACCAATATAACTTTGCCAAGTGTTCCTCCCAGGAGATGCCTGGATAATTAAAATTGCACATGCCGACCATGTGTGCCCTTAGTCAATTCTTGGGTAAACTCCAGATCAAGCTCCTCCTCCTGGTTTGGTGGTCTGTAGTATACAACTACAGTTAGGTCTCTCTTGCCATGCTGATATTGGGCTCCATGGAGGTATACTGCTCTTCCACATAGAGAGCAATGCTACCACCTTTCTTCTCCATGAAGTCCCTTCTATGTGTCGCAGGGGCACTTTGGTGCCCTGTTCCTAGGAAGAGATACAGGTGTTGGTTGCCAGGGTAACCACAGTCGGTGAGCTGACCGGAAGGGGGCAGGGCCTGGCCTGGCCTACAACTTAGGCTGGGGCTAAGCAGGCAGTTCCCCTCTGGCAGTTGCAGAAGATGGACCTCTGTGGGAGCAGGCTGAGTTAAAGAGCCTGATGGCTTGAGCACCTTATGAGCAAGGATACCAGGCAGAAGAGCCCTTGTAGGGATTTGGGAAAGATAAAGAGCATGGTGGTTTAGGGTTTATGTTTTGGCCAGGAGGCCTGAGTTTGAGTTGGGGCCGAACGGCTGATGGTTTTGTTTGTTGTTACACCGGAGGACTGGGTGAGGCTGTAGGGGTTGGAGGAGGCCTCATAGGAACTCCCCAGTAGCATGGGGGTTCCTGGTGCCAGAGAGGGCACAGCAATCTGGTGCCAGAGAAGGCACAGAAGTTTGGCACTGGAGAGTGGCGCTGCGTTTTTTTGGGTGTCCTGACCCTGGCCCCAGTGTGGGCAATATCAGGAGAAGCCCAGTGTGGGCACAGGCGAAAGGCCCCAGTGAGGTGCAAGACCCAGAAAAGGGGGTCTGGGGCCAGGTAAGGCCGAGGCTGCCTGAGCCCCGATTGCATGAGCGCAAGCAAGACCCCAGTGCAGGCCTGGGTGCGAACGTGAGCAAGGCCCCAGTGTAGAGGTGGGGCGAGCACACTGAGAGAAGCCCCTGAGGGGGCGAGGGCTCAGAAGGGCGAGCATAACAATGACAGTTATACCTAACAATGTCCGGTACACCGGAGAGGCTTGGGGCATGGTATAAGGGGTGGTAGGAGCCACGCATAGCCCATAAGGCTGGGTGCAACAAAGATCAAGCTATACAGCTCATTAGCAGCCAGGATAAATAAGAACACCATGTCCAAGGGGACAAAAAGGCAGCCTCCCTTTAACAATATTACCATCAAAGATGTGGCAGGTGAGAACGAGGATGCTTGGATGCTAACTTGGCACAGTAGGGGGCGCCAGGAGAGTTCACGGCTGCTCCTAGGGCCCCACGCTGTGACACTATGCAAGGTGTAACCCTCTATACCTATTCTCCAGTCATGTGAGGAGTTCCACCAGGTCTCTGTAATCCCTCAGGGCATGTTCCTGGACCTGCTCGTGGTCTTGGACCTTCCCCATTTTTTCCCTCTGGGGTATTTTTTGGTACTTGGATATCCAGGTATCAAATTTTGCCCTCATGCTGCAAATATGCAGTGCAGAGAACACTTTTTTGTTCCTGGTGTGTCTCATGCAGCATCTCAAAGGAGTTTGAGATGCTGGAAGAGGCACATGTGTGCTCATCTGGATGCACCCAAAGTCTCTTAATGAGATAAAGGGAAAGTATATGCTATATCACCATTTATTTCTTTCCACCCAATATAAACCTTGGAAACCAACCAAAGCATGCTGTTCTCAAAATCTAATATAGTCACAGTGAGCTTAGACATGGTATTCTATTTTACTGCAGAATGAACAAATACATAACAGAATAGAATAACTTGTTTAGCCATTGTAGTAATGCAATCGATTCTTGGTCTCATATTTCTTATATAAAATTTACCATTCTGTAGAGATAAAAACTTTGGTTTGTTTTTCATTCTGAGGGGAAAGAAACACAATAGTTTAGATCAATTATTTTCAGTAGTCTTTGTTCTTACTGTACATTTAAGCTATTCACCTTCACTACTTTCAGTAAAGGCTTGATTCTTGCTAGTCGTCAGCACTTGCACTCAGGTGTTGAATAGCTCTAGTTCAGTGAGGTGTTAACATCCACATGGAGCATTGCAGTAGATGCTAATGCATTTTCCAGAATCTATTTTCAGCTATATGATAGGCATTTGAATAAAAACACCCCAGCTTTTTAACCAATCCTGTGTTTAGTTACCTTTTCACTCACACACCTTAAATGTATGGTGTTATGAAAAAAACCAAAAAAACATTTTGAGTATCTAAACCCGGCAAATGCTTAAATGCCTATGTAATGTTTAGCAAAGCTTAATGGATTATGCTCTGCACAGTAGGATGTGTCTATCTCTTCCTGTCTCTCAACTTCAGGGGCTAGTCAGTCTTTTCACTAGTCCGACTTATTCTGTAGATGAGGTTTATGAAAAATCAAGGAGTGGACAACCATTCACCCTTTCCCCTACTAGATGGCAGTCCTAATCCCCAACTCTGTCAGAATCAGTTTACCGCCTGACAGGTGGCTGAATTTTTCATTTATTTCAGCAGCTTGGGAATTGATTGCCTCTGTTGTGTGACAAAGACCAACAGCTTGATCCAATATTTTTTATGTGAAGATGCCATATATTCTTGTTTAGCAACTTAATTCAAACTCTAGTAAATTAGAAAATGTTTGTCCCCACCACCATACTTGTCTCTGCAGAAAAATAAAAACAGAAGCCAAAGAACATTAAAACCATGTACAATAAATAAATATTCAAACAAGAGAAACCTAAGAAATAATAGTTACCTGATATGCAGCAGCATATTAATCAATGAAAATACCTTTTAAAATAAAATGTTGAAACATTGCTTGTGCATTCACAAGAGCCTGTTACTTTCATAAGATTTAACATCTGTTAGCTTTCATATATCTATCTTTACTTTTTAATTCATTTTTAAACTCTTGGGCACGTATTTGCAAGACCTGTTATTTTATTCTGAAGTTCTGTCCTTGTTCCGGGCTACTTACTTTTAACACAGCCATAGAACAAACTGTTTGAAACCCACTACAAGAAATGCATTATCTGAGACAGTGTATTACAACCTATGGGGCACATGACTGGTTTTCTGCTGGGTTCCCTTTAAAGGCCTAAGGAATGAGAGAAAGATGAAAAAAAATTCCATGGGTTACTGTGTCATTATTATGGCACATTAAGTTTAGTACATGTAATAACAGGTACTAACTCAGTGCATCATAATTGGTGCTATTGAGCAGTAGTGCTGGCACATGGACTTTTTGTGACACTAAGGCACAGTAGACTAATTCTACTGTGTATCTGTGCATTAGCACAGTTTTTGCTTGCTGTGCTAATGTTCCGTAAAATTAGTCCACTGCACATTTAGTGTCTTGTGTAAATGCGCCTAGTGAGTCTGAAGTAGGGAAAACATTGCCCTTCACCTTTTCTTTTGCCTATTCTGCCTCAATGTACTTTATCTAATATAGCTTCCCCTTTTCCCCTCAAACACCTCACTGGGGTTGGTCCCACCTCTCTGCATAAGGGAGGACTTTAAAGGGGCAGGAAAAATATCACTCGATTGATCATATCAACTGTTACCTAGACATTTCCCAGTTCCTCCTTTCTGGGCCTCTTACCTACAACAGCAAACAGTTCTTATAAGGTCTTCATTGCTGTCCTCATGTTTATCACTAAGTGTTGTCTCCAAGAGCTTACATGTCACCACTACTCCTAGCACATTCACCAGTCCCCTTGCCCTGTTCTTTCCAACTCTTCCTGACTCATCAACTCTACAACTCACCACCCTGTATGCTCAGAAAAGCCTGACCAGTACCACCCATCAACCTCTATTCTAAATCCAACACCTTACTAGTACCCACACCATTCTCTGAATCTCGTATTGCTCTACCAAAAGTAGTTTTGGTTTCTTGTTATGACATGAATCCCACAAACTTTTAGGAAAACCACAGGAATAATATACGGTAAAAGTCCTGTTTTCCAGGCAGAATCCAACATGAGTGGGGAATGGGGGATGCTCGTAATCTAAAAATGCTGGTTACTTGAGGCACAGGGGTTCCTGGCTGGATGCAGAGTTGGTGTGGGGGGAAGGGGAGGGAAGAGGAGGGGAGGGAAGAGTGGTGGCAGACATACACAGAGAGGTGACACCACAGGCTTGTGGGTGGCAGCGGCAGCCACCACATGTGAGTTCACCCCACCCCACCCCTGCATCTTGCCAGCCTGCCAGCTGGTTAGAATAATGCCAAACAACAGGGCTTTTACTGCACAGTGTTTTGGATTCAGCTATATCATATTTAAGAAAGTGATGTAAAGAGTGACTATTTCTGGCTTGCAAAAGGGAAAAAAATGTGAGGTAGAATTCAGTATCTGAACACTGAAATTCAGTCTTTTACAATACATTAATTAATAATCAAGATAGGTGCAATGAAGAATAAACCGGGAGAAGCAACAAGCACCATGGAGGAATACATATATTCATTTGTAGGGAGCAAACTGGAGAACATCAATAGTTAGACAGGGTCAGGCATGATAGTAACCCATAAATTAAATATGTGGTTGCAGCAGTGTGTTATACAGGAAAAATACTTACTTAAAATTGGGAATGGAATATGATAAAGATTCACATCATAGAGGAAGTAAGGACTAGTCCATCTTTGTATTTGACAACTATAAGTGGTATCTGGAAATGTCTTCTTCTGGATATTTCATTACCAAGAAATTAATGACAAATGCTAAGGATTCAGTGAAGAACAACAACAAGGTTTTGAAGATCTACTTCATAAGGAAAATTAAAGCATGTGATCCAAAGCCCAAGCAAACCTAGAACATCAATAATTAAAATCAGCATTTTTCTATACATTTTAAGCATTTCTGTAGTCTTTAGTACAGTAGTATTTGAGTGCTTCACAGTCTATATTAATAATTCCTTTCCCCTTATGAGATAAAATTATTAACATCCCCATTTTATGGGTAAAGAACTGAAACAGAAAGAGATTGTTTGACTTCATAGAATCATAGAAAATTAGGGTTGGAAGGAACTTCAGGCAGTCATCTAGTCCAAACCCCTGCTCCAAGCAGATCTATCCCCAACTAGCTAATCCCAGTCAATGCTTTGACCAGCCAGGTTTTAAAAACCTCCAAGAATAGAGAGTCCACAAAATCTCTGGGTAACCTGTAACAGTGTTTTACTACCCTCCTTTGGAACTAACCTTCAGGTACTTGAAGGCTGCTATTAAATCCCCCCTTACACAGGCAACCAAACAATGACCTTGGCCCTCCAGTGCTAGCCCTCTTCACAACCATGGCACACTGTTACCTCATATACAGCCTATTGTCCACTGTAACCCCCAGGTCCTTTTCTTCAGAGCTGCTGCCCAGCCAGTCACTCCCAAGCTTGTACCAGTGCATGGGATTGTTCCATCCTAAGTATAGGACTTTGTACTTGTCCTTATTGAACCTCATCAGATTCTTTTGTTCCAATACTCCAGTTCAGAGAGATCTCAAAAATTGAGGTCTCTCTGAATCCTAGCCCTAGTCTCCACCATATCTACTCCCCCCCACCCCACCCCCCAACTTCGTATCATCTACAAACTTGATGCAGGTGCACTCTATCCCATCTTTCAGGTCATTGATGAAAATATTGAACAAAATTGACCCCTGGGGCACTCCACTTGATACTGCCAACTAGACATTGAGTCATTGATTACTATCCTTTAAACCTGATGATACAGGCAGTTTTCTATCCACTTTATATTCCATTAATCCAACCTGTACTTCCTTAGCTTGCTTGTGAGAATGCTGTGGAAAACAATATCACAAATGTTACTAAAGTTAAGGTATATCACATCCACTGCTCTCCCTGCATTCACAGAGCCAGTCATTTCATCATAGAAGACAATCAGATTTGTCAGGCATGACCTGCTCTTGGTGAATTCATGTTGAGTGTTCCTAATCACCTTCTTCTTCTCCAAGTGCTTAGAAATATTTTCCTTCAGGATCTGTTCCCCATGTTTTTTCCAAGGACTGAGATGAGGCTGACTGGTCTGCAGTTCCCTACATCATCCTTCTTCCCTTTCTTAAAGATGGGCACTATATTAGCCCTTTTCCAATTGTCTAGGACCCCTCCCACTCGCTATGTATTTCCTAAGATAATGGCCAGTGGCTCTGCAATTACACAAGCCAACTCCCTTACCACCTTCTGGTGTATCCTGTCTGGCCACCAGACTTGTACACATCAAGATTTTCTAAATGATCCCTAACCTTATATTTGCCACTATTGCCTGCTCACCTCCTCCCCAAACTCTGCTGCTAGGTGCAGTAGTTTGGGAGCTTACCTAGTGTGTGAAGTCTGAGGTGAAAAAGCCATTGAGTACTTCAACCTTTTCCACATACTTTGTTAATAGATTGCCTTCCTCATTTAATAAAAGACCCACATTTTCCATGATTTTCCTCTTGTTGGTGAAATTTGCCCAAGGTCACACAAGAAGTCTGTAGTAGAGAATTGTATACCTAAACTCTCAGGTTCCAGGCACACCAAACACTGGACCGTTCTTCCAGTACCTCAAGAGTTAGTAATACTTAGCTTGACTAAAAGACAAAATAAGTAAAAAGTTATGATAAAAAGCTTCATATCTTCAAAGGTTGTAAAGATTAAGGATGGAGATAAATTATTTCATACAATAAAAAGTGTGGTTAAGACTAACAGGATAAAACTGTTATTTCCACGACATCCATCAACCTTTCCTTTTTATGCTGGAGGATGTTAATGGCTACTAAAAAGCACATTTCTGATCTATCAGCAATCACAGACCCCATTGATTATGCAAAATAACAGGAAAAGCAATTGAGCTTCTTTATGGAATTAGCAGAAAGAATGGAAGATACATGGAAATGTCTAAGACCAAATCAGGAAAAATTAGAGGTGTCTGTCAGTATTTGTTTGCAAACAGTGGACACAAGCCATTGCTTGTTTGCCTATGTAAGTATCTGAGAAGAAAAGCAACCAGCAAGTTAGTAGGATGGAATGCCAGGCTTGAAAAGGCAGGTTTGGGAATTGAAAATCAGGCAACTGACTATTGTTTGTTGATCCTCTTGGCTAGGGACAGAAATTACACATAAAGCAGTATAAGTGATCAGAAACTGGTTTTAATCTGTAACATGACATAAGTTCAATGCATATAAATTGCTTTCAAAAGGGCCAAAACCAGTTTAAGATAAACCTGCATGGATTTAGTATCAGACTTAACTGATTTATGTTAAATTAGTTTATTGAATTTCTGTCCCAGATTCTCTCCAGAATCAAGTTAACTCATAGTCCCTCAGCATCCCAGGATGCCTTGCACCTCCGCCCTCCCTGCAGGGCACACAGAAAGGCTAGCCTTGGCCCAAGCCGTCTGCTCTAGCCAAGCAGAGAAGCATGCTCTAGCACCCCCTAGGTTCTGGCCAGAATTACTGCAGATATGTGACTGCATTTCTGGAATCAAAAGTGAATGTCTGTTTACCCACTTAATAGATAATCTATGCAGTTTAGACTAATCTGAGAAGATTGAATTGATTCAGCTTTGAGCTTTTTGACTGTCTGTACTTTATCTTTGTGTTCAGGGAGACAGGGCTTTGTGAACTGGTACAAATGATAGGACTGGACCAAAGAAATCGCTGACTTGAATAAATTATTTTTCTTCCTAATGAAACCAACCCAGCAAGGACCTGAATAGTGTCTGTTTTCATATGTCCAGGTGCAACCATATGTAAGTGATGAACAAAAATGAGAACAAGAAAATGTAAGCAGAACATTAGGAACAATATTCCCAACAGTGGGAGCTATTAAGTTGTGAAAGGGAAGTTATAGAAGTTCAAATAACTGTGACAATTAAAACTAGACTTTCCAAAACACATGTAAATGTATAATAGAAAATTATCAAACACCAGTAAGCAAGTGGACAAAATAACCTAATAGTACAAGTCTATCTTAGATTTTGTTTGTTATATGCTTACCTCTGTGCACAAAGTTGCTAGAGGTGAAGCTTTTAAATCACTTTCTGGGAGACCAAACTTTGTTTTTTGTGAAAATGTGCATATTATTTTCCATCCTTAATGTTGCTAAAGGAAAAAACAGAACACCTAAAAATGTTAAGAGCTTAAATTACACAATTTTCAGTAATTCATTTAATAAACAGTGACATTTTGGTGTTTCCAAAATTAAATGGATTCCCTAGACCCTGGAAGGCTTGGTATTGAAATAACATTTGTAATTTTTGCTAATGCTTGACAGTGCCCTAGAACTGACCAGATTCCTATCAACAGTTAAGCAGAATAGTTTAAACTTGGCTTACACTGGTTTGTTAATTACAAGTCAAGTGAAAACAATACAACCAAATTTAAACTATACTATGTGATTCCACATAGATATGTGAGCCATTGTAATTAATTTTGAATGAGAAATTCAATTTAAACCTTTTTTTTGAAGTGAGATGGTGCATGTTCTATGCATAGACAATCCTCAGTTATACTTCAGTCTGATTTCTGTGGGTTCATTCCAGATTGTCTTTAATTTAAACAAGATTCAAATCTTGCCTTTTGATTGTGTTTGTATTTAGATGTTTAGACATAGTTTAAACACACTGGCCACATCCAGACAAGCAAGCATATGCCTGTTGCAGAACCTCAAATCAATTTGATATGCTGCAAGAGGCATGTTAAGAATAAAATAATGTTCCCCGTACTGCATATTTGCAGTGTGCACTCTAAATTTGATACCAGGAAATCCTGGTATCAAAAAATTACACACTGGGAAAAAGCAGCACAGGTTGCTCTCCTAGAGTGTGCCTTGAAGCAACCAGAGGCTGAGCCCTCCAGAGAGATGCTCTAGCATGTGGCTAGAAAATCTCTATGGTTGCCATGTGCCCCTGCTGCTCCAGCATGCTGCCTCAGTGTGCTGAAGCAAATAGGAGCAGGGTAAAGCTGGAAGCAGTGGATTGGACCCAGACTTTGTCCCCAGGAAGTAGATGAAGGGACTGTAGGTGAAGAAAGTATGTGAGGGTTGGGGGGATTGCTTGGGAGGAGTGGATCCCTCACCTGCACCTCTGAACAGCAGCAGTGGCCATCAGGGCACTCATGGACCACTCTCGGCAGAGGCCGCTGGACCACAGACCCAGGGGCTGCACATGGTGTATGGTGCCAGACACTTGATGGGATCTGCCGGGAGTGGGGCATGAGAGCCCCAGTGGCCATTGCTGCTCCTCCAGGGAAACTGTATGCCATGCAGGGGGCAGATGACCCATCCCTCCCAAGAAGTCACCCCAGACAGACCCCTTACACCCCCTAACTCCCCACAATCCACCCACAAACCACAGCCATGAACTCCCCACCCACATACCCACCCATAAACTCCACAACCACAGACATTGCACAATCCCAAATTCCCACACAAACCCCATACTACCCCCACAAACCCTACACCCACTCCTACACCCACCCACAACCCCTTCAACACCCCACAATCCCCATACCCACCCCCCCACACCCGTTTCTCCCTAAACTTAACATGGACTCCACAAATCTCACACCCTGTGTTGCCAGCAATCAGGTGGGATGGGGCAGGACCTTCTGGTGGAAGCCATGGCTGCAGGGGCAACTGGCACACTGAAGCCCTGCCTCATGTCTCTCATGCCCACGCTGGTGCTAGGACATGCAACAATTTGGGAGGTGTGATGGGCTGAGGGGAGGGGTGGAGGTGGAAGCAGGTGTATGTGTGTGAGAGAGAGAGAGAGAGATGGGGTTTCAGGATGAGGGAGAGCTCCAGGTAGGAGAAACCACCAGAGCCAGGCTTAGAGCCCCCCCGCCTCCTTACAGCAGTCTGTGCAGTGGGAGAACAGCTTGGAAGGGAACGGGCTTTCCCAGCTCAGTCCCTGATCCCCAGTTAAAGGCTTCCCAAGAACAGCATGGAGAACTCTGGGGCCTGGGCACAGGTGCAGGGAGCAGAACAGAGCAAGGTCTGGCACTAGGTGGGGCAGCTGGTTTCCTGGTGCTGGGATTGGAGCTGCTACTGGGAGGGAGATACTGGGAGCAGGTAGGGGCTGCAAGTCAGGAGTGAGGGGCACTGTGGGGGCTGTGGGTTGGGAGTGAGAGGCAAGGGCAGGGGCAGGGCACTGGCATATCAGTGCTGCTCAGCACCCCACATTCTGGTGAGTGAATGGGGCAAGGGCAGCTCTGATTTTTCTATAATAAAAGAACCAAAACCAAATACCAAAATGTATAGATATTTAGAATTTATTTTATTATGATGATAGAGGCACTGGTAGGCTTTCAAATTGCTCTAAAAAGGTAAATTCTCATATAATAAAGTGCTTAGTCTGTCTGTCTGTCTGTGTATCTGCCTGTCCATAACACTTTTGTCCACTGTGCTTGCACCACCGAGAGGACAGGTGGTGATTAACTGTGTGGGTCCAGGCTGCACATGCCCAAGTTTGAGCTGCTACTGGGGAAGTTTGTGGTTGTGGCAAACATTTTTTTTTTGACCCCTGGATATCCAGGGGTCAGAAAATACTGTGGGAAAAACACAAAAACAGAGCAGTGCAAACTCAGGCAGCATGCACTGCTGACAAGTAGAGCTGGGCCACCTGGAGCCATGCTGCAGCTGCTGGTCAGGGTCTGCCCAGCAGGATCACGATGGCTGGTTGGCCCCCAGGACTGGGTAAGGCTGCTGGGGCTAGCACAGTGCTGGCCTCCCCTACCATCCTCAGAGTAACTTGATGCATGCCAAAGTGCATATGGCATGGGTGTTCCCTGGGGACAAGTAGCTGTGGCACAAGGTGCACTGCTGCTATTTGCCCCTGGGGAACCAAAAGTCCACAAATATCTGAACATGCTCACTATGTTTAAACCCTGTGTTCCATGCTGGAAAATTGTTGAGTATTAAATGTCAAATATGTTTATGAAATTATTAATGAAGTTAGTGAACTGCAAATATATAACTAAACCATCTCTAACAGTGTGTGTTAAATGAGTATTCAGGGCATAGATTTCTTTAAATGCATCCTTCTGAAGAATAGTTTAATTGGATCCCACAGAGTTTCAAATCTACAGAATAGCTTTCTTGAATAGTCAGTACTATTCAGAATAATAAAATGGTTTGTAGTAGTTGCAATATTACTCCAAAGTAATCTCAAATGGAGTAACCATGGTGTATTCTAGGAATCTAAATGTATTTTAAGATCTGGTTGGTGAGATTTTGCAGTAGCTAGAAAGGATAAGGGAGGGTTAGTTTAGGGAAATGCATGAATTCAATGGCCTTCATTACTAAATATCATAATTTTGAAATGTTGCTATATAGAGTAACATTCACCAATTGTTCTAAAACCAATCATTCACCTTAAAAGAAGCATAAAAGGAAACGGCTGGAATACTTTCTCAAAATGGAACATTTCATGAGAGCAGAGCATTTAATCTATCTTTGTACACCAAGGTCACTGTAGCAGGGCACTAGGGTGCCCGCTACTTGGAAAGCCCGAGTAGTGACTCAGGTGCCGGTTGCTAGGGGCAACCAGAGGGAGTTAAGGACACACACCTGTTTGGTCAGCTGAATGGAAGGGGCAGGGCCTGGCTCAGACATAAATTGCAGGCCAAAGCCCCAAGAGGAGGAAGCCTGTAGCCAAGGAGGAAGGAGTTTGGCTCTGAATGAGTGAAAAAAGAAAAGACCTGGATGGACAAGCAGCTAGTGACACGGGTAAGCGATAGAACATCTGAGGTGTGATTTGGAGGATGTTTTAGCCATGAGGCATAGATTTGTGTTATAGCCAATTGGCTGTTTGTTGTTGTTGTTGTTAGCCCGGTGGACTGGGTGAGGCTATTGGGGTTGGAGGAGGCCTCATAGGGGCTCCACGGTAGCATGGGGACCCTGGTGCAAAAGACGGCATGTCATTTTGGGGTGCACTGACCCCAGCCCCAGAGCAAGGGGCCAGTGAGGAGCCCTGGAGAGAGGGCCATGAGGAGGAGATTTGGAGCCAAGCAAAGCTACAGCCACCTGACCCCCAAGGTGGTGATGTCCCCTTTTCTCTGAGGTTACCAAGACGCCCAAGGAGCGGGTATTGTGATACACCCAGGAAGTGGGCAGTGTGAGGCAAGCTAGAGTGCTGGTGGGGCATAGGTTGGGTGAAAGCCAGAGCACCAGTGGGGCACAGGAGACTGAAATAGACAAATAATGTCCGAACATCTGCAAGGCTTGGGGGTGGTACGGGGTGGTTGGAGCCATGCATAGCCCATAAGGCTGGGGAGCCTGAAACCCCATGATAGAACTGAGATGCAGGGTAGCAGCAGAACCATAGCCAAGGGAACAAAGGGCAGCCTCCCTACAATAAATACCTAATATCAAAGACGTGGCGGGTGTGATTAGTGAATGCTTGGCACAGTACTAAAAGTGGTCCCTAGGGGAGTGCACGGTGACCCTAGGATTCCATCCTGCTACACTCACCATAACAAGGTTAAAAATTTTAAGCCCTTCTTAGCTTAGTGAGGCATACCATGATGATAATGGCAATGGAAGTCATTTACATAGAGGGCAGGGAGAGAGAGAAGTTGCTAGGCAACTGGGAAAGGATTGGAACAGCACTTTGTTAGGTCAGGGTAGCAATTAGTCAGAAGAGAGGCAGTTTTGAATACAGGTTTTGTGGTTTGTTAGTACTATGCTGTTTTAGCCCCAGTAGAAAGTGTGAAGAGAATCATTGCACTTCTATGCAGTCCTTTAATCCATTCAGCTATACCGTTAAGCCATATATGAAGGAAAATATATATATTTTTGTCTCTTCAAATGATATTTTCCATAATGAACTGTTTGCAAATTGGCATTTTTCAACTGTCACATCCATAATATGCAGAAAAATTCTAGGAAACGTGACTGGATGGAATTAGACATGATTTGCTATACTAACAGGTTTAATGATGTATTAACAGGTTTAATTTTTTTTAAGTCTCCCTGTTTTTTTTTTCTCCTATTTCTCCATCAGCTAATTCAATTAAAATGTTTATATTCCTTCTTAGAAAATAAATATAAATTTTGGGTTCAAACTGCAGCCTAGGAGAGTCTGAAAACTCCATAGTTAAAATATATTTTTTCTTGAACTACAAAACAAAGCACAAAAACGCTAAATCAAAACAACACCCCCCACAACTAGTTACTTTGACTCACTAAAATATTTAAGTATATGTCTGCTTTCAAGCCATTAAATGTAGGCATATGATTAAGTCACTTTCTGACTTCAGTGCCTTTATATTATTTTAAAGAATAGTATTATGCATTTAAACTCCAGAAAATCAAATAAATCTAGGATTTGACCTAATGCCCACTTAAGTCAATAACAATCTTTCCACAGATCTCACAGGTAAAAGATTGAAACGATAATGAAAAACACTTCTGCAATGAAGACTGAGCTTGAAATGAATTAAAGCCTAAAGCTTTGGTGATGCATAGGGGGTGCACACAGGTGAATGCGCACCCCCTGAGATTGGCAGTTCACCCCCTGAAAGAAGCACCACTGATGCTGCCGGTGGTGCCTGTGGCTGGTCACCACTCACCACCCTCTGCCTCCTCACCACTAATACTGCCATTGGTGTCTGCGGGCGGTTGTAGATTTCTGCTGGCTGCTGCTGGTATCATCTGCATGTGGTCTCCAACTGCCAGGCAGTACTTGCCACCCTCCTGCAATACCACTGTGGCCCCACTTGCCGCTCACCACTGCCATGCCCCCGCCACCACCACTGTTCCCACCGTCTGCAGGCAGTTATTGTGTACCTCAGCCTCCAGGGGCTTGCATCTTTCATGGACTAAAGTATTTTAATACTTAATTCTAATATCATGGACTCAGTGGGCACATTTACACAAGATGCTACAGTGTTGTAATGACATGCTATTGCGCCATAGCATCCATTGGCAAAAAATGTGACACCACCGCTACATCCCTGAAGCACCACACTACCTCATTATTGTACATTGCTACAGAAATCTGTGGCCAAAAATAACCATGTGCAGTACAGGCTATTACTGTGCTGTCTTTTAGTATTTCCAGAAGGAAGTACTAAATAATGGTGCAGTAACAAAGGAACTGTACAGCCACATGTAGATATGCACAGTGTTAATTTCACAAACAGCTTTTTGGAAAGCTTTCAAACTACCTAGGCCACTATGGGATTGCAAAAGTGGGCTCCACAACTGTTTTTGGTTCTTGCAACTATAAATATGAAGAAAAGTATGAAGAACTCTGGATTCAGTAATGCTACACAACAGTTGTTTGCTATGAATGAAAATTGTCTGGCATTCACTTCTTGGACATGTCCATACATGCAGGCAAATGTGCTTGCAGCAGCTCAAATAAGAGCGGCACAAATTTGTCCCAGGGATTTTTGCCTTAATGCATATGCCTTGATATGAACTCTGGTGTGAGGAAAGTTGTGTCACTTGAGGGGAAAAATGACCCTGCCAGCTCTTTCCCAATCTGCATCCAGGGGGAACTAAAGTATGGGGTTAGCATCTGTGCTGGACCCAGCAGTATAAACAGGTGCCCTGGCAAGTAGGTCAGGGCTACTCGGTCTCAGGAGCTTCAGAGTGAAGAGCCTGTGGAGAAAGTTGGCTGCACCCCTTCCTGTCCCAAGCTGCTGCTGCATCTGGTGATCCAGGAAGGAGGCTCTGGCTGGGAAGGCTCCTGATGACCTCGGGGTGTTTTTCTTCGGTGTCCTTCGTGCACATCTCAGGGCAGAGTACCACTGGGCAGTAGCCACCGGTGAGCTGACTCAGTTTGTGCGCCAGTGGGTGCTGTCTGGGGTGCTCTGCTTGATGTCTGCCTGGGAGAGCACTAGTTTTGAACCTATGAGCACACTCTGTTTTTCTCTTTTGTTGTCCCACATAATTTATTGATGTTTTTAAGGCTCTGGTTGCCGTACCCATTGGCAGCCCCTACCCCTCGCAGTTCTTAGGCTTTTAACTTTTTAAGCCTTTTAGCCTTTTTAAACCATGAACCATTGGCAGCCCCAAACATCATTGGATCCCTGTCCACTACTTTTATTAATTGATGTCATCTGATGCTGGTCATCTCCCGCATCCAGCAGCGACAGCAGCAGCGAAGGCAGCAACCACCTGGGACCCACCCCATCAGGGGTGCAGGGTCCATGTCTACCACTGGCCACCATCTGCAGGCAGCCCACAGAACCTAGCAGACATCACCGCATCAACAGAGGACATCAAATAGTCCCAGGCTGCTGCTGCTCGTATTTCTGTTGCCTTTGGCTGCTGGCTGCTGAAGACTTTCTTTTGGGAGGTTCTGCAGACAGGATGCCCCTTCCTGCCTCTGGCTACTGCTGCTGCTAGCTGCTGCTGGCTTGCTCTCAGGAGCATTTGGGGGCCCTCTCGCTGTGGTCCTTAGACCGCAGCCTCCACTACATGTGCTCATTCCATCGTCAGGTCATGATCCAGCTGGTGGTGGGAGTGTGGTTGAAGGCCAAGGGGAGCTACGTGATTCCTTTTCAGGGGGACCTAGTGAGAGTTTTCTATATGCTGAGGGGGCTGTAGTGCTTCCAGTTCTGTGCCCTGGGGCACTTGCATCACAACTGCCCCATGGGCCAAGAGGAGAAAGCATTCATGGGTCCCACCGGCAATAGGGCTGCCCTTGCCACTGGAACCCCTCTTCCCTAAGGCCCCCCGGCACCCCAGCCAAAACTCCCAGCCCCCTCTTGAGCTCAGGGGACCCTGACTCCAACCAAGTTTGGCAGAGGCCCAAAGCGTCGTGCCAAGGGGAGAGAGGGTGTTCCCTGCCCTGCACCTAGCTTTGCCCCTATTGTAAATGCCCCACTCTCCAAGCCCCCAAATTCTCCTTCTGGATCCTGTCCACCTGAAGACCACCCCATAGCTGAGTGGGTGAAAGTCCCCTCCAGGCACAAAGCCAAGAGAAATGCCCAGGAAAGCAGGAGCCCTTTGAAGTGGAAGAAGTCCCTCACTGCTGGCCAGGGCCTACCCCCTGAGACTACAGGCACAGAAGCTGAGGCCTTGGTTGACCCAAAGGAAGTTCTGGCAGTGAAGCCCTTCCCTTCTGATGATCTTGGGGACACAGGGGCCCTGAGGCTCACCCTAGTGAGTCCTGAGGTGGGAGGTTCCCTTTCCCAGGTCCCTGAGGCAGACACTGAAGCCACCCAGGTTCCTGATAGGTCTCTTCCCTTCCTGTCCCAGAAAAACCCTCACTTCCAGGCTGCCTCATGGTCCCACACTAGATGGCATCAAGGTGGGGTCCCCAGAGCAACATGCCAATCTTGTCAGGGACCTTGTACAGACCCTCTGGGGCTCCAGCAAAACATACCATCTTGTGAGGGAGACCCATGTCCACCCCTGTCCCAAGGGGCTGCAGAGCTCTTCCAATCCCAACCAGAGTCTGGGGTCTTAAGAGACTAGGGGGTTCAGGTGGCGCCTAAGGAGCCCATTGAGCCTAAGAACCAGAAGGAGGATGTCCAAGAACCTGCAGGCTCCATGGAACCTGCAGACATTTCAATCTCAGTGGTCCTGATGGGTGAGCTAATTGCATTTCTTGACTGTGAGTACACCCAGTGGTCCACCATCAGTGTGCAGCTTGCCTTGGAGTACTGGGCAGATTTTGCCAACATCCTCACTCACTGTAGAGACACTTTGGCTGGATAACAGATTGTCTGTGGAGGACCCACCACCAGTTTAACTGCCCCACTTTTTTTCCACCGGTTATTTTTTGATACCTGGAACTTTTTTTGTTCCAAGTGTGCCTCTTGAGGCATCTTAAACTGCTTTGACATGCCAGAAGAGGCACATGAAGGCTTTTCTGGATGCACCCCTTGTGTCTTAAAATAAACATCAAGGAAATTTCCAGTTGTTATCAACATCAACAATATAAAAACAAAAATTTAATTCCCATAACCCTTGTCATGGATGTGCACCAATTGTCTAAGATATTAGGCACAAGATCACAGTTCACATCTTGCCCTTGAACTTACCAGTTTTATCTGTTTAGAAATGACTAGTGTATTGTATCCTTACACAGGTGCACAGTGCAACTGTGCAGAAAGGGACTATGATATAGTTTTGTTTTTTTTTCCTTTCTTTCTCTATTTGCATGCTGAGCTGAAAGCAGGGTGTGTGTTTGAGATCTTGTCATAAACAGTTTGTTTAGATTACTGTTTCTGATGTGACTCTATATTCCTATAAATAATCTAAACTCAGATGGTATCAGAAGAAGAAATGAATTATGACCTTTTTGCCAAATAATAAAGAAATATTTATTTATAGGCTGTGAAACCAGAAACATTAGGGCTGTGCAAGTCTTTGGATACTACTTCAGGTCTGGAGCCACTTCGGACTCTTTGGCATCTGAAGAGGCACTTCTGGATCAAAGCGGGATCCCAGCAGTGGTATCCAGAGCAGGTCAGGGGCATCTGAAGCATTTTGGATCTGCTTTGGATGCTTTGGACCCACTTCAGCCATTTTGAGACAATTAGAAGAGGACGGGGGAGTAGGGGAGGGACAGAGAGTGAGAGCGGGGGAGGGAAGGGAAGCAGGGAGGAAGACTGACATCTGTAGGCAGCCAGTGAGAAGGATTTGTCCCTGGCTACCTTTCCAATGGCAGCGTCTGTGGGGTGGGACTAAAAAAAGCATAAAATCTCTATTTCCAGCCCTTCTCTGCCTTTTGCAGCTCCTTCCCTGTCAGTGACTGTGTGAGAGAGGAATGCTGTGACTGAGACCTGCCTGCTTCTTTTTCTTTTTATAAAGGAGTGGTTAGGATTTAGCTTAGATTAGCTTAGTTTCGCTTATTCTATTCTATTCAATTATTAGTAGTATTGAAATTCAATTTATTTCTTGGAATTTTTTTGGAAACTTTTTTTAGAAACTTTGCAAAAAGAAAAGTTGTGTTTTCCCAGCTGGTGTTATCTATCACTGTGCAGGGAGGCACAGATTGTTTGCATGCACACATGCATGCACGCATGCACACACATACACAGAGACCCAGAATATAGAAAAAAAAAATCACAGTGAAAGAAGACATATTTACAGAAGAAGAAGACACAGATAATACATTGAGACACACGAAGACACAAATAATTTTATTCACAGCAGAAGAGAGATAATATTTTGAGACTCATGAAGACACACAAATAAGTTTATTCACAGCAGAAGACAGACAATATTTTGAGACATACAAAGACACAAAAATAATTTTATTCAGAGCAGAACAAGACACAGATATTCATAGGAGAACAAAACAGACAGATACACAAAAGGATTCACACACACACAGAGACCTTTTGCAGCACAGGAAAGAGCAATATGAAGCATGCTGGAAAGGCAGGTGCCAGGTCTTCTGGCAGGGGAGGGAGTGGGGGTACGGTGAGAGCTAGAGCTGCAAGCTCCTCCACCATCCCAAACACAGACGCATTCTATTCCTGAGCAGCCATGACATCGGTGCTGCCAGTGGAAGCCAGACGTTGGAAGTAGTTTCTGCACCTAACATCTTTGTACCTGCACCACCTCCGCTCAGTCCAGAAGTGGGCAC
The DNA here is from genome assembly GCF_001723895.1 of Crocodylus porosus. Taxonomy (NCBI): domain Eukaryota; kingdom Metazoa; phylum Chordata; order Crocodylia; family Crocodylidae; genus Crocodylus; species Crocodylus porosus. The sequence goes on from NW_017728886.1 coordinate 115,422,637, forward strand.
CAGCAGTGGAATCACTGCCTCTGCCACACCAATTTCAGCTCTCAGTATGAGCCTCCCACTGCCAGAGGAGGAGCTGGAGCTGGAACTGGGGTGCTAAGCACACTGGCTCAAGCAATTCTGGGGACTGAGGGGGAATCAGAGTTTGTGCTCCACAACCCTCAAGTTTCCCTTAGAAACAGGTCTGCTCCAGAAAGCAGCACCTTGGAGGAGGCTGAGGTTGTGGAGGCAAGTGGCTCAGCTGAGGCAGCTCCTCCTGCTGTTCAGCCTCAGGCTTCTGATAAGGAGGAAAAGGAAGTATTCTCAACCTCAACCCAGAAGCAGGGGAGTAGTGTAGTGTGGGATCATTTTGAGGTGGCAGATGATCCCAGGGTTGCCATCTGACAGCACTGCTGAAGGCACATGAGCCATGGCAAGGATGTGAGACACTTCTCCATCATGGCCATGCTGCTGCATCTGAGGAGGCACCACCCCCTTGCCGTTCTTCCTGCTGCTCAGCCTGGCACCAGTGTGAGTGTCTGAAGGAAAGTCCCCCACTCACTCCAATGCCCCCTTACCCCCAAAGCAGAGGCAGGCCACCCTGGACCAGTCGGGGAAAGGTGCACAGAAAGTGGGGTGCATTTCCAAAGCGTGCGAGATCACCTAGAGCGTTGGGGGGATGCTTGCTCTGGATATTTAGCCCTTCTCCCTAGTTGAGCAGCCAGGTTTCAGATGGTTCGTAGCACTTCTCACCCCATTTTACAAAGTGCCTGCAGGCACCATCTTCATCAGGGTGGTGGTGCCCTCCCTGTATGAGGCATGCAGAAAGTACTTGTGGTAAGACCTGCGCAAGGCAGGGCTGCAGGTAGCCTTGCACATCACCTCTGACATCTGGAGCAGCTGAGGTGGTGATCACACCTACCTCTCCCTCACGGGGCACTGGTGTGCTCAGTCAGACCATCGGTGGGCTGTACTGCAAGCCAAGGTGCTGGATGCATACCACACAACAAGAGAGATTATGGGGGCCGTGAACCACGTGGTACAGGGGTGGCTTGTTGGGCAGGCTGAGCTCACCCGTGGGTCCATGGTCACCGACAATGGGGCCAATATGGTGAAGGCTGTCCGTGATGCCAACTTTGTTGGCATCTGCTGTGTGGCACACAGGGTGCACCACCTAATAGTGAGGGATGCTTTGGAGGGGGACAGGGATGCCGGTGATGCTGCCACTACCAGTACTGCTACAAGCTAGCTGATTTCAAAATGCAGGAAGGTGGCAGGCTACTTCCACTGCAGCATCAAGGGGAACAAGTTGCTGTTGCTATGGGAGAAACAGGCAGAGCTGAGAATCCCACAGCACAGAATCATATAGGATGTGGACACTTGGTGGAACTCCACATACCTAATGCTCAAGAGGCTGGTGGAGCAACAGAAGGCCATCCATGAGATGTCCTTGTTTGGGAAGATAGGGATCAGTGCCCCCCTGAACAGAGCTGAGTGGGGAACCAGCTCCCAGATGTTGGTAGTCCTCAACCCTTTCTTGAGGCCACTGAGACCCTTAGCACTGGCCATGCCCTCCTCAGCCAGCTGATCTCCCTAGTGAGGGAACTGGAGAACCAAATGGAGACATTCCAGGGGATCAATGTTCCTGGCTAAGGCAGGCTGCTGTCACCAGACGTGCAGGTGCTGATGAGGCGGCTGAAGGAGGGCATCAGGAGATAGCTGGATCTCTTGCAGTCCAGTACGGTCCACATGGTGGGAGGCATGTGCAACCCAAGGGTTAAGGAGATCATGTGCACTGGCAGCTCTAAAACCCTCGATCACTTGACGCAGGTGCTGGTGAACAAAGTCAGGGAGGCCAAAGTGCAGAAGTGAGGGGATGTGGAAGAGGGGGATTCCACTTCCCCATGCCAGCACTCCCAGCATGAGTACTAGTACCAGTGTCAGGACCAGCACAAGCACCAGCCAGTCTCCTCCATGCCGGCCACTGCAAATGTGGGCCATGGGCATGGCTTCAATGCTGGGATCCAAACACACCAGACCCCAGCCTCAGGCAGGTAGCAATGGGGCTTCAGTGGTTACCGATCTCGCTGAGGACGTGGAGCCACTGAACTGTGAAACCTTGACCTACTGGGAAAACTGCAGGCAGATGTGGCAGGATCTGGCCATGGTTGCCTGGCAACACCTGTCCTATCCACCGACCAGTGTTCCAAGTGAGAGGGTGTTCAGCATTGCTAAGGATGTTGTCACACCCCATTGCACCTTGGATCCTATGTTGGTGAAGAAGCTCGTGTTCCTAAAAGTGAACCTCCCATTGCTGGGGTTCCCCAAGCTCCATCTGAAGATGGACTGAGTGCCACCCTCCTCACTCTGTCTGCACCAATTTCCATTTTTGTGGTTTTGAAAAGCTGAGTAGTGTCCTGTTATCAGCTGGAGGGGGCACTATCTGCATCATCAGTCAGCAGGGGAAGAACACATCCCTGCTGAGCTCATTCCCTGGCAGAACACACTTGGAAGTATAGGATTGGGGATATGGGGAAGGAGGAGGCCCCAGGTCCTGGCTATGACCACTAGAACTGCACCCTGCCAGGGTAGGGAGGCCTGATGGGATTGCTGGCAGAACGGCAGCCCCGTAAATGACAGGACCAACGATCTCCTGGTGAAAGGTGGGTAGGAGGTGCCATAACCTCCAGCTAATGCATGCTCACACAAAGTCCTGGCTGGGGAATGCCCAAGCCTGTCACATCTTTGATAGGCCTAACGCTTGCTGGTTGCAGTGCAGTTGTGAGGCTCCCAGTGAGCTCAGCTGCCTGGGATGCTAGCTTTAGGATTGAAAACCCCATTGTCAGGCTGAGGAAGTACCTGCAGTTGGTCCTGTATGGAAGGAATAGTAAAGAAGCCAGAGGCTGGCCTGGCCCACAGTTCAGGCAAGAAAGCCAGTCAGTGAAAATGGAAATGGAGGCATTGTCAGGGAGGGACAGGCTAGGTGGGGAGTAGCAGGGAAAGGGAGATGTAGCAACACAGGTGAAAGTGCAGAGGTGCCTGGAGTGTCAGATGTCTGGCAGGTCGCAGTTTGCCAGAATTCCACTGTCTATATTGAGTCCATGAGTTTCTGTACCTACTACTTAGGAAACTGATGAAGTGCAGTTCATAGTCCCAGCTCTGAAAAGTGGTTTGCATTGTAATTTGTTCCCTCTCAGGATCAGTCCTGAGAGACTAGAGGCAGAGTGTTTTTTTGGTGAGAAATGTGCCCCCACAGGTACTTGGATTCTGTTGTCTTTGATAGATTCTGGTATGCAGTTTGTGGGGGTACTGGAGATACTTGGCAGGTTTTGTGTTTTGAGCTGTAGGAAGTTCATTTCAGTTCTGGTGATGAGGTTAGGTGCTTGATTGAATGTACAAACCACTTTTCAGAGCTGGGACTATCAACTGCACTTCATCAGCCTCCTAGGTAGTAGATACAGAAACTCATGGACTCAGTATACACAGTGGAGTTCTGGCACAGTGTGACCGGCCAGACATCTGACACCCCAGGCACCTCTGCACTTTTACCAGAGCTGCTACATCCCCTTTTCTCCGCTACTACCCCGCCCAAGCCTATCCCTCCCCGCCGATGCCTCCATTTCCGTTTCCACTTACTGGCTTTCTTGCCTGCATTGCGAGCCAGGCCAGCCTCTGGCTTCTTTATTATATCTTCCATCCAGGACAAACTGCAGGTACTTCCTCAGCCTGACAGAGGGGTTTTCAACCCTAAAGCTTCCAAAGACACATTTTTTTACATACTCCTTTTTTTTCATAATACACATATAATCATAAAAACACAAGATAACCCATCAAACACTATGAATAACATCTTATGTCCAACACAACACAACACAACACAACACAACACAACACAACACAACATCTTTACTTCTTCCTGTCAATTCCTTTATAAAATGACAGGCTCAGTTACAGTTCCATTTGGGTACCTTTGATGCTGCTGCTGATGCTACTGGTGTTGAGCCAGATAAGTTAGTTTACCTGTTGTCATGTAAAGTGGAGGACAGGGCGTGAGGCTGTAGGGGAGGAGGAGGCCTTAGTGGGGCTCACTGCTATGTTGTGCAGAGGCCCCAGCACCAGGAAGGGTGCACCTTAACATACACACAATGTCACCCACCCACATGATGAGTTTTGCCTGTCAGCAGCTTGGGGTGCAGGGCCCCAGACAACAGACTCCCCCAGTGAGACACACACAGCTGGCAAGCTTTGTGGCCTGGCATGGCCCAACACTCAGGCCTGCACTAGGACACACACACACATCTGGCAGGCTTTGTGGCCCCAGTAAGAGCTACCACCCATGCAGTTTTCAGCCCACTGCACCTTAACACATACAGGGTCATTTGTGTCACAAGTTTTGCCTGTCAGCAGCTTGGAGTGCAGTTCCCCCAAACCCCTGCCCCGATCTTCTTGAAACTTGGCAGACTTTGTGGTCTCACCAGTCACCCTGCAATTTTCAGCCCCCTGTGGTGTAATACACAGCTGTGACATGAGTTTGGATTTCAAGAATTTGGGGTACAGGTCCTCCTAACTCCCTGCAGTGATCTTCTTGAAACTTGGCAAGTGTCATGCTCTCAGCAGAGGCTACTATTCCTGCAAGTTTCATCCAAATCATACAAAAACAACAAAGTTAAACATTTTTTATTGATTTCTCATTATACCCTATGGCCAGATCTCCAAGGCAGCTCCAAAGCTTCAAAGCTACTTTAGCCGGATCGAGGCAGAAACCCAGTCCAGAGCTCCAGATTGGATCACTGCCATCTGAAGTGTCTGGATCCAAAGCTGGCACAGGCACAGGCACAGGCACAGGCCTAAGAAACATTGCTTAGAACTGAACTAGATGAAAGAAAACAGGGTATACCTTATAACTAACTAAAGCAGATACCACAAGCTTATGTGGGTTGGAGAAACTAATAGAGCTGTGCAAGATTTGATACAGCTATGTAACTGAATCTTGGAAATATGTTCATTTTCCAGTATGCACTGGGCAAAAGGTAGAGATATTTGCAGTGCATGAATATGACATCTGTAAGAACTACTTCACAGTTAGGGCGGCTAGGATCTGGAACCAACTTCCAAGGGAAGTGGTGCTGGCTCCTACCCTGGGGGTCTTTAAGAAGAGGCTTGATGCCTACCTGGCTGCAGTTATTTGAGCCCAGTTTTTCTTCTGCCCAGGCAGGGGGTCAGACTTGAAGATCTACAAGGTCCCTTCTGACCCTACTTCTATGATTCCATGATTCTATAATATATAGTGGCAAACTCCCTGAACCAAATAGGAAACCATGGACAGGATTCTTGAGCTATTTAAATATCATATTTTGGGGTTTTTTGTTTCCCCAAATGTGTCCATAAAAAAGGAAAAATAAAAAACCCTATAGAAAATCAGGAACTGGAAATAAAAGCCCTACGGAAAATGAGGAACCAACTGAGTTAATTTGTGAGTGGGTAACCCAACTGGAGTGGATAATCCAAAACTTTTACAAGGTATAATAAAAGTTTTCACAGATAGGGATGATCTGAAGAAGAATAGTGTCTTAGTGTAATAAACCTCAAAAGAAAAACAACAAACACTGACTAATGAAGGACAATTTAACTTTCAAAAAGCCAGTGGGTAATCAGACATACAAAAAACTAGAACTCTTGTTTCAAAAGTGATACCTTTTAGTAGACCAACTGGAAAATGGCAAGAAAATTGTCCTTTTCTGCAAGGTTTTGGGATCAAAGTCCCTTCATCAGGATCTGGAAAAAGTGTAGATGGTACAAGATGGTAAAATGTCCCCCATAGGTAGGAAATATTCATTTTTGCACAAAGGGAGCTGAAGATGGAAGGCTGTCCCTCTGGGTCCATGCGAGTGTGTGAGATGTGTTAAGTAGCTCTTTGATGTGTTGATCAAGTAGCATTCCTTCCCTGGAGGTGTCAGATGGCAGGAAGGGAGGTAAAAACATTTCCTTGTTGTTCTGCAATTAAGTTTAAAATCCAAAATCAGCTAAAATTTGGCATCTTCTATGTTTCAGGGGAGTACTTGGCAGCCGTGTTGGTCTGAGACAAAACAACTATGTCCTTTGTATGTCTTTTATATGTCTTTTTGTCTCAGACCAACATGGCTACGAAGTACATCCCTGAAACAGCAGATAATCAGAGCACATAAGATAAAAAGCAGATAAAATCACTCATTCGTGATAATCATGAGTTGGAACATGATAAGAAAGAGAAGTATATCCAGGAATCAAGTATATACAACAAAGACAGCAGGACGTAATAGGGCATCAACTACATGACTTATTAAAAAGACTTAGATAACAAAGGCATGAACACATGAAGTACTTGGCCACTATACTCTGTAAAACAAGGCAAAATATCTGACACGAGGGAAGAGACGCATAAAGTTCCCCATAGCAAATCAATTAGTGAGTACAGTGTGTCTTTCAGAAAGAGACATGCAATTACTGCTTCTTGATCAGTCTCTTTGTGTATGCTGTACTGAGTTACTGAGAACAAGGTTTGTGTTCCAAACCCCATTTAGTTACTGCTAAATTTTGTGGACCTACATTGCTTTGAGCAGTCTAAACAAATGATCTTAGATGGCGCCTGCCCCTTATAAGTTAGACAGGGGTGGGAAAAATACATTCTATGGGTCATATTTGGCCCACCAAGGGATTTTTTTCCAGCCCAGGATGGGTCCCTCAGTCCTGCCCAGCCCAGGCATGGGGGGCAGCCTGGGCTGTGGTACATGCAACTGGTCCCATATAGCATCCCTGGGGCAGTGCAATGGCTGAACTTGCTTCCCAGCAGCCCCAGTGGTGGTGGCTCCTTCCAGCAACCACAGATGCCACACCTGGCCCTGCTGCCTGGGCACCCTGACCTGTCTGCCCTGCACCCACCACTGGCCCTTGTAGGCAAGGTGCTTGGCTGGGACGCTGAGGTGGGGCCATGGGAAAAGAGGCAGCGGAATCCAGGAGTGAAATGAGTCAGCAGGGTTGGGGGGGACCCCAGGATTATAGGGCAGTGACAGCACGGGGATGGGGGCTGGGACAGAAACACAATCTACTGCCCACATTGCCCTGGTTCCATGGGTAGGGGTATGTGGGGAGCAGATTGCAGCTCTGCCCCAGCCCTGGCGCTGGCTCTGGCCCCTACCCTGGCCCTAGCCCCAGCCCCAAACTGTCACTGCCATAAGATACTGGACTCAACCCTGTTGCAACTCCCCACCTACTGTGGCCCCATCCTGGCTGCCCAGCTGCATGCCTTGTCTGTGTGGCTCCCACCTGGTCTCCATGGAGACTCCAGGATTGCGGGATAGCAAAAGCACAGGTCTGGAGTACAGGGTAGAGCTGCAATCTGCTTTCTGCATTCTCTGCAATGGCCACCAGTTCTTCAGGCAGGGACATGCAAGGTGTGGATTGTGGCTCTGCCCCAGGACCTGACCCTACACTGTTACTGCATCACAATCCCAAGGTCTTCATGGAGACCATTCAGGAGCTATGTGGGCAGGGTGTGCAACTAGGAGGACGGTATGGGGTTGTGGGCATGCCAGGAGCTATGTCCAGGACTGGGTCTGGGATCTTGGGGCAGTGACAGCATGGGGCTGGGGCCCATGGAAGAGCTACAATCTGCTCCCTGCATGCCCCTGCCTGCAGAACCAGGAAGGGGTGAGTGGGCAAATTGTGGCTCTGTCCTGGCCCCTGGACCCATGCTGTCCCTACTCCATTGCCACAACCCATGATTCTGGCCTTGCCCATGCATCCTGATCCTGAACTCCATTCCCTGCCCACCCAAGGCCGCATCCCACATAGGGTGTTTTTCTGAGCTGTTGGGTGGGGGTAGTGGGTGCTGAGCCAGCCTGCAACAGCTCAGCAAAACTTCCTATTTGCCCCGTGGGCACAAATAATTCCTGCCCCCACCTCCAAGTTAGGCAATTATATAGAAAACATTCGAAATAGAGGCATACCTTAGGTACCCAGTATTTGAAAATGTTGAACTACAGTTTAATGTGAAGGGCTGTTGAATATTGTAATCAATTTCTATAAGTTTAAAAAGCTTGATTTGCATCTGTTACTCTACTATTATGATTCCTTAACTTTACTGCTGAATTTAAGTAGAGACATACTCTATACAACTGAAATAGTTTAGTGGCAATTCTGGCTCCATATCATGAACATACTGTCCATTCAACTGATGACCATTTTCCCACATATGATAGAGTTGTGTGTGTACACAAGACATTGATCTGGGAAAGCTCTGTGTATGTGTGTGTGTGCACATGATACAGCAGACCTGCGTGTTTATATGTGTGCATACACTTGTGGGATATGGCAGTGCTCTGTGGGTGTATGTGGTCATGAATGTGCATATGTCTCATTATTAATACAGGGAAGACATAATTAGGGACAAAAGAAAAAAGAAAAATTCCAAATTGCAACATTAGTACTTTTGAAAAAATAGCCCTTGGAAAATTTCCAAGGTCTTATATGTGGTACTTCAACATACATTTTAGATAATCTAAAAGAGAAGGGAACCATCAGGATAATAAAGACAAGAGTGCGGTTGTGTATCTACCTTACTGTGTGCAAAACCTGTGGGGATCTCTCAAAACATATGGTTGTTACTAACTAACTGGCAAACGTAAAACCAAACATCTGTGTGTCATCTATCTACTATTTGTGCAGCAGTGCTGATCCATCTGTAGTATGCTATACATAACAGACAAATTACCAAGAAGAATACAAAAGGAGAGGGAAGCTGCACTCTGCAATTAAAACTCTTTTCTTTTCTTTTTTCTTTTCTTTTCTTGTCAATGTTTCCTACTATACTTTCTCCCTCCATCCTAAGGCAGTTGGTGTTTAATACTGTTAAAGCAGTTAATGGTTAATACTGAAGAATTCCATCTCTGGTTTTTACAAATCACTGGTAAGTTCTCTCTCTCTCTTTCTCTCTTGCTCTCTTTCTCTCCCCGCCTCTTTTTATTCTGGCAGGTTAATTTGCATCCCTTTATGAAGGAACCCTCAGATCAAACACCACATCTTCACTTGATTGTTTGATTTTGCAAGCTACTGTTATTTGCTTTTCTCAGTTAAATTCCAAGAGCCATTTGACATATATTGGGGTAAACAACCTTTCCTGGCTGTGGAAATGATCTATGCACTAAGACCTTCCCACCATTGCTCCTTGTCTCCCTGCTGGCATGGACACAGCTGGCTTTTATCCTCATGACAGCACAGAGAAAGCAACTTCATTGGCATTTGTTTGTCCCTGTGGCAGCATAGGGAAAAGCACCTGCAGAAGACACCCCCTGCTGCTAAATGCCACCAAGTCCCAAGTCTGCAGGCCAGATGCAAAGGCTCTGTAGGCCACAGGTAGCAAACCCCTGACAGATAACATTGTGGTTGATCTTAGCTACTGCTAATATTACACAAATATAAATATAATATAGCCTAAATATTATAAACTGCCTAATCCAGACAAAACTATGTTGTTCTAAAATACCTTACAGGAGTTAAGGGTTTAATCAACATTAAACAAGATATAATTAATCATTATTTTCTTTCGATAACAATAGACTATGGGTAGATAGGTACCAATGATTTTTTATTGTCAACAATATCGATGGAGTAGTGTATTAGATGGAGCACATAGTTTCATAGTTTCTAGGGTCGGAAGGGACCTGAGCAGATCATCTAGTCCGACCCCCTGCCATGGCAGGAAAGAGTACTGGGGTCAAACGATCCCAGCAAGATGTTCATCTAACCTCCTCT
>NW_017728886.1:115432412-115436828 GCF_001723895.1 Crocodylus porosus
GTCATGGCTGAGGAAGCCAAAGCCCTCCTTGAAGCACCATTCCTGTAGCTGCCAGTTGGTCTCTGTGGTGCACATTTTATGCCGTCTGCCTCATCCACTCACTGGCAGGATAGAAGAGAAAACCACCTGTGTGCCCATCTCCTTCAGCACGCACCCCAGAGCGTGGTAATCCTCCATCAAGCGATCAGGGCTCCTCCTGGCCGTATCGTTAGTGACCACGTGGACTAGTACCATGGGGTAATAATCGATGGGCTGGATTACAGTCTGGAGCATCCCTTTCACATCCTGAATCCTCGCTCCAGGTAGGCAGTATACCTCGGGTGCCGAGGGGTCCCGGCGACAGATGCTTTCTCGTGTATTTTCCTCATGCTCACTTTATGTTTTTCAGACAGGAGTGAGAAAAAAAGAATATTTAAATAGCATTGTAAATACATATATAATATACATATATAATAATCCACCTACCCATCTACAGCTGTTGCATTCTTTCCATTCAAAAAATTATAGTTTTTGATCAGTTATGAATTAGTGGATGGACTCTTCTTTTCTCATCATGTTCTTTTGTGAACTTGATATCCTTGTTCTTTGAATTTTATACCTTAAAACTCCGAACAAACTTGCGCAGATACAAAATATTTTCTGGAAATTTTTCTTACACATTCTTTCTGGATCTGCAATGGTCCTTTTCTACTATTAATTTCACAAGAATATTCTGATTCTTATTGGCAGTATAAAAATCTTCATCAATTACACTAAATTCAACTTACATGTAGCCAAAAGCAAATGTATAATATTCAAGGACATTTGTTCATTCAATCTCGGAGTCAGAACCTCAGCAAAATACATTCGTATATAGAATATGTGCTCATCCAAAGTGCACACAAATAATTACACTCTACCCTAATTTTCTTAAATGTAATTGAATTTTATGGTGCATGGAGTATTGTGGAGTTACCTACCAGGGGTTTCAATAAGCTTTGGCAGCATTACAGACAGCATGTTTATAGCATCACAGTGGGAAGTTTAAAAAGTTACTAATTCCCTAAATGCTAAAACATAAAACAAGCTTTTTGGGGGTTTGTTTTGAACAGTCAATTTGATTCTCTACACAAATCCCCCTGATGCAGCTGTCCCTAGTCCAATAATTTCTGTTCACTAAAGAAAAGTAAGTGACAATTTCACTTCTGCAGAGTAATATTCCATTTACAATTCATGGCATCAGCAGAAGATCCTTCTAGAGGGATTTAAATGCCCTTGTTTTTGGCAAGTGACTGAAATGGTGTCCATTCTTAAAGAGAAACTAAAGAAGTTGGCCATGGAATCATTTATTATACCCTGGGAATCTGTACTTCTCCCCTAAAAGTCTGATGGAAGGCTTAACTTTCTGCTCCTATGAGCCATTTTAACGTACTTTTAATTTATGATTCTGTGATTTTCAGCCTACAAAAATACATAGACTTTGGTGTCCTGATAGGGTTACCATATTTCAAGTCTCAAAAAAGAGGATAACTGATAGGGGGGATATGATTGGGGTAGAGGGGGCAGTGATATCCTCATGCCCAGCCCCTCACTCTGGACTCACAGTACCCCACCACCAGGCCTGCTGCCCCACCCCAGCTCTTTCCCTCCACTGAAGGAACAGGCACCTCCTCTGCCCTGCTGCAGCCCAGGGCTGGGGGAAATGATGCTGAGCAGAGAAAAATCCCAAATCCTGGACATTTGTTGATATTTAAAAAACCCACCCAAATGGAGATGGGAGGACCTAAAAAAAGGATATGTCCAAGAAAACCTGGACATCTGGTAACCTTAGTCTTAAAACATATGCAAAATAGTGCTGTATTCTCATTAGTTTCTCTTTCAGTTTGTCAGTTATGAAAGGCAACACTTTGCCCCCAAGTCTCATTTTTCTCTCATCCATCCTTAAAAGGAAGCTGGACATGAATTAAGAAATGAGGACCACAGTGCTTTAATGAAGGTTATCAATTGAAGCAGTACTAAGGCAGCTTGAAATGCTGAAATTTTAGTATGGAGAACATAGCACCCAAAAAAGTAATGTAATAATAAAATTATAACTAAATAGAACTCTGCTTCCATTATTATTAATAGTGTGCATACATTTAATACTTGATTAATTGTGCCTTTGCACCTGGCACAGTAATTTACACCTGTAAAGAGAAAAAGAAAGAAAAAAAGAATAAAATGTTGTATGGCATGGGGGTGGTAATGGGGAGGAGCTAGGCTGAACACTGGAGGTGGGAAGGGGAGAGGATGGAAAGGAAGGAGGGAGAGAAAATGAAGTTTTTACCTTATGGGGCTCTCTTCACTGGGACTGCAGCTGCAGTCATGCTGCCATATACTGCCACTGCTGAGAAACAGTGCAGTAGTGACACAGAAGAGCAAAGTCCTTGGGGCCCCTCCTGGTGCCCTGTTTTGTCACCTCCCCTCCCCCAAGCCCATGGCATAGAGCTTTGCCTTGCACAGCAGAGCCTGGGAGGGGGTGTCATCCACCTCTTGCACCCAGGTACCTTGCTTGGTGCTGGGATGTGCATGCCTGACTCCTATGATTGCATAGGGGCAGTGCAAAGTGTCGTGTCACCTCTGTAGCAAAGATGCCTGGTGGGAGGGGGTTACACTGGCACCCCTTTAAGGTAGTACACAGGACTGATGCCCCACTTGCCCCACACTAGTTATGCTACTGTTTAAACCTATTTAATATAGAGTTGGAAAAGACTACTAAAGGGCCATGACATGAAGATTTGAGTCAGCAGTGCCTATATCTGACCATCAAACTGTTTGACAAGCAATTGCCAGTTTATATATTTTAAATACCTGATTGAAGACAATCGAATCAATTATAACAAGTAATTTATTCTGAGTGAATTCTGAGTCTTTCTTTTTGCAGATTGTCCGTGAACTGATAATGATCATGGCAATAAGAATGTCAGTGAGTACCAGCTGTAATGGGGATTTTTGTGATCTATGCTCTTCTCCGCAGGATACGGGTTCACTGGAACTAGTTAAATCAAAGACAGACCCTCATTCTTTTGCTGTAAAATCAATGCTCTTTACCACTTGTCTGAAATTAAGAAATTTGGGCCTGTAACTCCATTTATAAGTGCAAACTAAAACAAATTCTAGGTAGCTTTAAGGGAGCTCAAGGAAAACTATGCCTGATATTGGTGGATTTATTATCCCTTTTATTAGTCAGATGCTGTAGGCCAACCTCAGTTATATAAATTAAGATGATCTAAACATTTTAACCAAGGTATAAAACAGCTGGTATTGACTTCCTCTCTAGACTGACTTGGTTTCATTTGGATTTGTTTAATTCTGTTGCTATTGGTAACAGATAGGTATAGTGAGTTACCAGTGACAAGAAAGTCCATTATTGAAGAAAAGCATGCACTTAAACCCACTTATAAAACAGGAAATGACTAAATCTCTATTAAAAATGTAGGGACCTAGGGAAACTATTTGAGCCTTTGAATAAAACAAAAAGGGGAGGAAGGTCATTTTGACTATCTTAACCAAAAAAAATAATTATTCTGTATAAAGATTTCATATCCAGTTTCCCACTGATGAGGAATATGCTTCCATTTATTTACAAGTACTTTTAAAAATTATTTTTATCGTTAGGTTTATTAAGAGAAGTGGTGTTTCCCATGAAAATTTCCCCCAGAAGACTTGAAGAGAGATAATAGCTTTATGATTAGATTGCATGATTAGCAGAAAATTTTGAACCAGTTGCTTTGATAAGCAATGATCAAATCCAAAATGCAGGCTATTTCATGTGTTTCATCCTTCCAACCTGCATGGCAGTCTCTTTACCTTGTGAAAGCATTCATCATAATAGTGACAATCTTTTAAAAAATGTTCTAGTGGCATGACTGAGACTTAACTGACTTGTTTGACTCTACCCTGGTTTAGATGTACAACAACAATATGTTCTGATTGTTCTAAAAGAATTCTAATGTATAGAGAATGGTTTGATTGTCTTGTTCAGAATCTGTTTGGAAGTATAGTTTCAAAAGTAATTTAGTCACAATGTGTTGTTTTACAAAGTAATTTTCCCCTCTTAAATGTCCAATATATTGCTGTCTTCTCTAGAATGAGTGCATTTTAATGACAAAAATATATAGTGTGGATTTTGCAAAGTAATAATTGCTTAAAGGGAAAATTAGGTCATTTTACCTTAAATAACAAATATATTTTACTCACTGTTCTGTTTCTAAACAGAATACTACAAATGTGACTGGCAGATATGTGGGGAGCTGGAGGAAAAGCAAGGGCAACTTTGGACCCCTGCTAAACCAGATGGGGCAACTGACAACTGACGCCCAGGAAAAAGCCGGCCCTGACAATCTGCACCCCAGGGTACTCAAGTAGCTGGTGAGCGTCATAACCCAGCCCCTGGCA
>NW_017728886.1:115436928-115438544 GCF_001723895.1 Crocodylus porosus
TGGGCGGGGGGCTGGACTTAATGATCTTCCAAGGTCCCTTCCAGCCATAATGTCTATGAAATCTATGAAATCTTCAAGGAAAATGCTTTACTAGATAATCATCTTCATGGCCTAGGGCTTTTAACAAGAATTGTTTTACAGAGGTATTTGGAAATAAATAGAAGCTACTTGTCACCCCCCTTTATTTTTTTTTTCCAAATGGAATGAGTAGGTAGTTAGTCAACAAAACTGAATTTCTGCTTCCTTATTTTAATGGCTCTGAGTATAGCCTTGTACTATTACAAACTACAGTCAGATAGAAACGCTTGTATTTATCTAAAAAATGAGCTGGAAGACTATGAAACAATGGGGAGTTTTATAGATACAAAGCTTGTAAATGATTTGCCATATTTAAGTGTAAAAGTTGTAAGACTTGCACAAGTTATATGCATTGACAAGGAAAAAGCTATTTTTAGTAACTACTGTCACAACAATACAGGGGTTTTCATGCAAGTTTTGAAAAAGAAAGAGGTTTTATATGAAATTAGATTTATTCTGCAGAAGCCAGACAGTTTTTAGTGAATGTGAAGAACAAGAGCCCTTGATTTCTTGTCAGACTCAGAAATATTGTCCTCCTGTGCTCCTTTACCTACCGTGCCTTTAAAACAAACATGCAATGCATTTATACTCTGATGTAGATCCTACAAAGACACATGTGTTTGCTTAACCTCACACATCCTGAGAATACCTATGGAATTTAAAAAGCAAAATCACTAGTGTTTATGGGTGACCACAGTATAAGCAATATTGTTCCATAAGTGCAGTTACTTATGGAAAATACTGTTGCAAAGTAATAGCAGCTAAACAAGTATGGTGGCATAGAAAATGTACTAATATTCTATGACTTTTTAACAAAGGATTATATACTTATTTCAGATTTCTATAAAATTATGCAAGGTACCCATTATAGAATTTAAAATTTCCATTAAATTTAAGAGAATTTTAGTATAATTTCTATACAACCATATTCGTTTAATAGCTATCATAGATATTAGGGCTAGAAGGGACCTTGTAAGATTATCAGGTCCAGCCACCTGCCCAAGGGACAGGAAGTCAGCTAGGGTCAAAGGATCCCAGCAAGATAAGCATCCAAATGTTCGATGAAATCTAGCAAAGAATTATCTCCTTATTTCAGATTTCTATAATATGGTCTGGTTTAGGATTATAGGAAAGTAGAACTGGAAGAGAC
This sequence comes from Crocodylus porosus, assembly GCF_001723895.1. Lineage (NCBI taxonomy): Eukaryota > Metazoa > Chordata > Crocodylia > Crocodylidae > Crocodylus > Crocodylus porosus. Next base: position 115,438,157 of record NW_017728886.1, read on the forward strand.
CTCATGAATTCATCTAGTCCAGGCCCCTACTCAAGACGAAACTGGACCAAATGCCAATGCGATGAAGCAATAGGCAGAGCCAACCACACCCTGTCATGCATCAACAGGGGCATTACTAACAGGTCCAGAGAGGTCTTGCTCCCCCTCTATGTGGTGCTGGTCAGGCCGCAGCTGGAGTACTGTGTCCAGTTCTGGGCGCAGCACTTCAAGAAGGATGTGGAGAACCTGGACGGGGTCCAGAGGAGGGCCACTCATATGGTTGAAGGCCTCCGTGGCCAGCCCTATGAGGAGAGGCTGAGGGACCTGAATCTCTTCAGTCTCCACAAGAGGAGACCGAGAGGGGTCTTGTGGCTGCCTACAACCTTATCAGGGGCCACCAGCAGGGGCT
>NW_017728886.1:115438714-115442013 GCF_001723895.1 Crocodylus porosus
TGGCTGGGGTCTTATGACCCCTGCCACCCCCAGTGCTCCTTCCTGCCCATGGCAGGGGGTCAGACTATATGATCTGTCTAGGTCTCTTCTGACTCATTGCTTCTATGATTCTATGAGTCTATATCTGTCTAACTTTCTCTTAAAATTTCCTGGAATGGAGATGCTACAGCTTCTCTAGGTAGCCTCTTCCAATGATCAACCATTCTAAACTCATAGTTTAAAGAAATCAGATTATGTTTTAGAATGAAATTTTATAACATTTTCCATAAAGAAAAGGAGTGCCAAGTTAAATTAATATAATAGTACTGCAAAGTGGAAGATTAACTACATTAGGAATCAAAATCTTGGGTTAATATAGTAAGACAACACACAATGCTGACTTATGGGACTTCTACTGAACATATCTCCAGTTGAAGAGATCAGATTCAAAATGGGAAGGCAGTTCAGCTTTCTTTTCAATCCAAACTCTGGCCTTCATTCTGATTTTTACAACTACAACATAGCTGTGTAGTTATTCATAGTGAACGGCTTAGTCATGGTGTATACCTTGAAATTTCATACTAGGTAAATCAATGTATTTTTCCATCACATGCTCTAATCAAATTAGTGCCAGTCATGCTGTGTTTTGTTCTGCTTTTTATTTTTGGGGGGGTTAGTTATTTGAATTCTGTGCAGTGATGATTATTTTTGGGTACCTAGTTCTTTTTTATTGGCTTATTACACTTGTAACTTCAGTGTACTTTTAAGTGTAAGGAACACATTAGAGACATTGGCACAAATGCCTCCATTTTGTGTATATATCTGCGGAGGAAGAGACTGGGCAGAAGGGAAGAACTCCAGGAAAGAACCCTCACTCTCACCTATCTTAAACACAATGGAGAATGCTGGCAGTAACAGAGCTTCACACAGTGGTTCCAGAGTCATTGCATCCTTCAGATTAGAGATGGGTGGATCCAAGAAGGATCCACAAGAATCCGGTACCAAGAGGCCAGAACACAGTGGGAGCCACTTAAGCCATGAGGGGTATTCCTGCCTGAAGAAGACAACAGGTCAGGAGTAATGGGGTGAGCTGTGGGACTTGGAAGGAGCCACTGGACACCTCAGTTTCCCAGTTCACTGTCCATAAGTTACAATATTACTTCATAAGCAGAGCAAACAGAGGGGTTTGTCTTTGCCCCTGGACTGGAAATTAATAGGGGGAAAAGTGCCTGGAGAGGTTTGTGCCCCACTCAGAGGACTGGACATTGATTGAGGAGTGGAGACATTCAGTACATTCTTTGGTTTTGGTTTTGAACTGTTGGAAGCAGCATCTGATGCTGGCTCAAAGGGGCCTTGGGCCCAGAGTTTTGACTTTGTTTGGAAAGTTCCCCTCAGTTGGGTTAAGGTGGATGGTTACACTGATTGGAAAGAAGAGATCAAAGAAGAAAAAAACAGGAATCTAGTTCAGTGCACATGTTCAGCATACTAGTGGGGCGGGGTGGACCTTTACCCTCCCTACCGTCACCCTATGTCAGAATATCATAGAAAAGTGTGGATGTGTTAAGAGTGGGGTGTAGGGGAGATGGAGCACCATGAATAAACTCTGTCCCCCACGAGTCTTCGTGAGTCACCACTAGGAGTCTGGCTCTCCGTGTCAGTGACCACCCCCCTTTACCGGGCGTGGGTGTTACCGTGGTCATTCGTCTTCCCAAGTCGCCAACCCCGCTCTCTCCTGCCACGACTTGCTGTTACACTAGTGGGGTGGGGCTAGTTCATGGGTCCCTCGGTGGCCCGGGTCTGCCTCATCAGTTATGCACAGAGCTCCTGCCACCCCTACACCCCGGCCTCAAGCCACCTGTGGCCTCCACTTCCCCGCGCCTGCTCAGTGATGGTCCTGCAGGCTTCTATAGTGGCCTTCATATTCAAGTTTTTCCCCAAAAGCCTTGGGTCACTCCTGTCCTGACGCCGGGTCCTTCGCACCAGCCTGTACTGGTGCCTTAGCCCTACTACAATAGATACCTCACCACAGACCCATCACCCTACACACCATGAGCTACGTGCCTCCTCAAAGGGGTTTTACTGTACCGACTACCTAGCTGACCCACCACCAGCACCCTATGATCGTGCCCGGGAGTAACGCCTCCTGGCTATTTAGTGCTGCACCCCTTATCCTTCAATCGGTGTCCTCTATTCTCAGCAGTGATCCCACCCCGATCTCTCTCTCCCACCAGGTGATCCTTCGGCCTCTCGCCCCTCTTCAGCGATTCCCACACCCAGCACCTCGGCACTTACTTCGGGGTGCTCTGGATCCTGGTTGGTCTCAATCTTCCTTTGCTCACCCGATCCGGCACATCGAGATTTATCCGCCGGCGATCCTGTAATTGCTCCTTCTCTCCAGACCACCGTCCTCTCCAGCACGCTGGCTCTTCACCGTCCGTCCTGCAGGGCTAGCATCAGGGACAGCTCGGACAGCCGTTTGTTCCCCTTGCTATCCACCACCTCTGGAGTGGCAGCCACTGTTTTTAAATCCACTGACCGGCGTCTGACGATATCGTCAGCTGCTGGCCACAGCTGTACATAGACACGGCTAATGAACTGCATGGGGTCTCCCTCCGGTGCGGTGTCTCTCTTGTCCTGCTTTCCAGGTAAGTTTTCCCTGCTTTCTCAGGCCCCGGGACAGACTCTTTTAACAGGCCAAAGGTGTCTCTTGTTGTAAGTAGCTCCCAAATTAATGCAACAACAATGTTGTGGCATGCGAGAGAAAACATGCAAGAGAACCTGAGTAATAGCTCAGCTCCTCCACCCTAGAAGGACACCAGGTTGGAGGAGTCCCAGGCCCTTGTCCACCTATTCTCAACAATATCTTTCAATAAGATTCAAAATGTATGTTGTTGCTATAAGTGTCTAACTAAAAAGAGAGACCTGATGAAGAATGTACTGCATTCAAAAGCTTGTCTGTCTTTATTACAACCATGCAGATAGTCCAATAAAAGATGCCAACCCCTCAAAAAAGTCTTTGTTTTTTGCATAATTACTCAACCAACATGGCTACAACATCATTCTAACAGTACCATAACCCAGTAAAAGAAGTTCTCAGTTAAGCTGTAGAAGTGTGGCTAAAGCAAAAGGCCTCAAAAGCCTGTTTCTGGGTGACTGCAATGTGAATTTTTGCAAGCCAAAAATTTGGTCTGTAACTGTCTTATAGTTTTTAGCAAAGACTTTATATTATTTTCTCTTTTTTTTGTGTAACTGCCGCGCGGCACTCTCACATTTATGTAACCTTGAAGTAGACTGTTAATCAAAATGAACGCTTTGTACTT
>NW_017728886.1:115442763-115462511 GCF_001723895.1 Crocodylus porosus
GCAAAGCCCGCGGCTCCCCTAAGCGGTGCCGGAGCCGCTAGCCCGGCATTTCGCCACATGGTCATCAAAAGAAAGAAAGAAATTAGCATATCCAGTTGAACAAGATCAAATGAAACGAAACATAAGGCCTTAAATTATATTATCCAAACATACTATATCATATCTTATATATGTTTGCAGAAATAACTGATATAACTAAATATATTAGATTTTAGTTTGAATAGATACATTTGCACTACATTTCTAAGGTTGTAAGAAAAAACAGTATTGCCAGTGAAAACAATAAGTAAGACAATAAAAAAACAAATTACTGGCATTTAACATTCCATCTTGGTGAAGGAAAACCATACAGGAATAATTTCTTCCAGAAGTATAACTTCTACAGGAACATAAATCCCAATTAATTGAAAACTTCCTTGTCCACAGGAGAACTGGTTCAGTCCAATTCCAAAAGTTACAGTGCCACAAATATATTTACATTTACCCTATCAAAGTGTTGATAAATGTATATCTGTAATAATTTTGTGTAGTGTGTGTGTGTGTGTGTTTCTTCATGGCAAGTTTACCATCTTACCCTTTATTTTGTTTATTGACTTACTGAAAGATGCTAATTAGACCATCTATCACTATAATACAAAACAGAAAGGACTGACATAGCTCAAAATCCATTAAGCATTAGGTCCTTTATGTTTCGTGTAATGCTGAATGAAGGGAAACTCTCCATCCCCAAATTAAGACAAAGGGGACTTCTTTTATTAAATAAGGCTCTAGAATAAAGATGGAGCATGACTGTTTCTTCTCAAGACAATCACTTTATTGGAAAGCTAAATGTTAATTTAACTAGCATTAAGATCAAGCACTGGAAATGCAACCCCTCCCCCCCCCAAAAAAAAAATACTCATAGATGGGAGGATGGTTGTAGGCCAGACCCCAGGATCGCTGAGCTACTTTTACTATTCAATTCCCCTAACAACTCAGGTTCATTATTCCCCAAACTACCCAGTTTTGCGAATATATATATGCATTATCCAACTATGTACCTTACTAAATCTATCGTTTGGGTGTGGCAAAGATGAACTGTATGATTTTGTATAAATCAAATACAGCACTCCAAATTAAATAACTTCAACTTCTTGACATGTTCCCTCAGGGCCAACTGAGTAGATCTTGTTCACTATAGTGTACAGTCCTGTTAAGATCAACATGCATGGAAGTGCTCAGCTCTGAGAGGTTATAAAGCATTACTGTTTAAAAAAAGATTCAACTTTATTTTTTTAAATAGCAAGTCATCAAGTCAGCATCCCTTCCTCTCTACTAACAAAAACTCTACTAATAACAGTATGTTAATATCGCATTATGGCAATGATTTTGTCCTAATCCTGCAGCAAGATAATCTCATACCTTATGTTAGAAGAAGGCACTATTGGCACAATGTTAGGGAATATGATTTTATTACACTAATCAAGAAAAGTCATGATTTTGATTAAAAACAAATAAATACTCAAAATAATATGAGAAGATGTAAGGAATGGATATGTTTACTCAACATATTGCCATTTATTTAGTCACTGAGAAAAATAAGAAGAATTTTACACTCCTTTTCCAGAGGTGAAAGTGGCTATCCAAGGTGTAAATCAGGAGGGAATCTAGCCTGACATATTCAAATATAAAGGCCTACACTGTTAAAGAATGAACTTAACTTGCAGGACTCACAACCTCTCTTAAGCCAGAAGGAGTAAAGAAATAAAAAGAGAAAAAAAGGAAAAAGTTATGCAGATATGTTGAAAAGTTGGACACTGGAAACCACAAAATTTGAGTTATGCCAGATTTTAAAGTGGTGACTCAAATTATTTTCATGGTCAATGAACCTTTAGTGTTTGAGACTAAATATTAATTGCATTCTATTTGTCTCCAGTTCAGCGAACTGAGAGAAAAACCTGCTGAGGCCACCTCCTATGCCAAGGCCTTAGGGCTTGCAAGACTTGTTAGCCCTAGTGTACCATGGAAAAAATGAGTTGTGACAGGTTTACCTTGGGGGGACACACTTCAAACCTAATTAGCAAGAACACCTTTTAACATATGACCCCGCCCCTTCCACCCCTACTCACACACAATGTCTTAGCAACCAATTCCTTAAACATTTGAAATAGTCCTATGCCAGAAAAAAATCATATTCCATTTAAAATACAGAATGGAGAGGTCTTTACAAAAATCATACTGATGAATCATGCAGATCTATGTAGCTAGAATGATTGGCAAGGCCACCTAAAATGCATACTGTGGCAGAATGCCACCTCTGCCTCTCCCCAAAAACTCTGCTCTGTGACAATTTGGTTAATATGGGCCCTGAAGACAGCAGACATCCTATCTCTTTAGGTACCCTGAGTTAGATACATTCCTGAGGGAGGGGGGGAAACCTGCTCCCTCTTCTTACATGACTGGCATTACATACCTGGGTGAGGGGCTTGGGCTCCCTATTCTTCTAGAGACCCTGCCAGTCTGCCTGGCAACCAGTGATGCATTTCAAATTGGTTGGTTGGCTGGCAGCCAACAGGTGCTGGCCTCTATTGGACCGGGTAAATGAGATCATAAGAGCTATATAAGTTAAGGACTGCCCATGAGGAGGGGCAGTAGCCATGATGAAAACCCATAGAGAGAGAAGAACTGGATCATCTGGAATTTGCTCTGCCTCTTGAAACTCATGATCAATGAACTGCCTGCCTCCAGAGGGTATCTCCACTCATCTCTGGAAGATACTTATAAGTAAGCTAGCTGAGATCTAACTAGATATATAGCTTGCAGTAACTCAGATGTGTGATCAAAGGCTACCCAGCCATGCCAGTTTGCTCTATGGGATTTCTCTGATATTGCTCTACCCTGTACCCTATTCCAAACCTACTCCTTGTAACCAATAAAGTTATCTTCTGTACCTAGCATGGGGGACTTACTGGGAGTGGGTCTAGATTATGCTTTGAGGTCCTCTTCATTCAGCTGAGGGAAACCACTGTTTGTGCTTCAGACTGAGGGAAGCACCCCAAGTTCTTGAAGTGGGTCGAGTACCCTCAAGGACTCAGCACAGGAGCACTCCCTACTGCCCGCCACACATACTCACACCAGTTTAAACCTAGAAATATCCTAGTGAGTTAGACATTTGTGGCAGATATATTACAGATATATAAATTAATAGATTAATAGAAGTTAGGGGCTGGAAGGGACCTCATTGGGCAGGAAAGACTGGTAAGGTCAGATGACCCTGGCGATGTATGCATCCAGTCATCTTTGATGATATCCAGGGAAGGTAACTGTACTACCTCTGGGGAGAGTCTGTTACAGACTTTAGATACACAAACTGTAAAGAAGTATTTCCTTATGTATAATCTGAAGCATTCTGGAGTAAGGGGTAATCGTAAGAGGGCCAGACAAGTTTAGGGATCCTTGCTGCCACACCCCGGATACGTGCCCTTGGGAGGCAACAGACCTCATGGACTAGGGGATCAGGGTGGCCAATGAATAAGTTAAAGCCAACATTTTCAAAGATGTTTGCTAATGCCAGATCACATATATTTGGGATCCTCAGCCAGAAACATTGAGGTTTCTCAGGTTTGGAAATCAAAACTGAGAGATTCAAAATTAGCAGACACTTCTTTGGAAATTTGGAATAAGGCTACAGTTTTTAAAAAGCACAAACCTGACTTAGCAAGCTGAGCTGGAGGGAGCCCCCTGGAGACCCTTGTCAGCCAGGGCTGCTCTGAGTAGGCTCAACATGTTGTGCTCCCTGGTACACATGCAAAGAATGCACCCAGAGCAATAAACTGTGAAGCGATAAGCTCCGGAGTTTATTGCTTCAGGTTAATATGCACGTGTAGACGTGTCCCATGGAAATCAATTGGACTGAAGCTCCTAAGAATTTTGGGAAAAACTTGGCTTTGTGTGACCTACAAAAGTTCACACAGCAAAGGTGACATTCTATCCTTTTCTGATCATTTTTGGTGGTCTAAGTGGTCATTTTTTGGTTGCCTACAGGGAATTTTTGGTATATCCAGAGGCATTCTAGTCCCGGATGTGTAGCTGTGCTGACCATGTGCAGTCATAATGACCATGTGCAGACTAACCATGTACAGTATAATGGTCACAGCACATACATATGTACACCTTTTGTGGATGCACTGCAGACTTAGATGCCTAAAGATGAAATAAGCCAAAACCCATGATTTCCAGACTTAACCTCAGGAATCTAAAGGGACCATTTGTGTACACCTACCCCTCTTTGGCCCTAGTAGGTCTCTTGCAGCCTATTTTTTGGAGGAGGTGGGACCCCAGCCGTACCAGATTGGAAAGGGGCAGTGCACAGTTTCATAGATTCATAGATGGTAGGGTTGGAAGGGACCTTAGGATGTCATCAAGTCTGACCCCTGCCCTTGGCACGAAAGAACACTGGGGTCAGACGACCCCAGCTAGGTGCTTGTCCGGTCTCCTCTTAAAGACCCCCAGGAAAGGGGAGCACACCACCTCCCTTGGAAGCCCATTCCGGATTCTGGCAACCCTTACTGTGAAGAAGTCCTTTCTAATGTCCAAATTAAATTCACTCTCCATCATGTTGTGGCCATTGTTCCTAGTTACTCCAGGGTGTGCCCTAGTAAATAGAGCATCTCCTATTCCCTGCTGCCCTCCCCTGATGAATTTATAGGCAACCAACAAGGTCACCTTTCAGCCTTCTTTTGCAAGACTAAAGAGATCTAGGTCCCTCAGTCTCTCCTTATACGGTCTTGCCTGCAGGCCTCTGACCATACAAGTAACCCCCGTCTGAACCATCTCAAGATTCTCCACATCCCTTTTGAAGTGCAGCATCTAAAAATGGATGCAGCACTCCAACTTCAGGCTGACCAGTGCTGCATAGAGGGGAAGCATCACCTCCATGGACTTTTTCATCATGCATCTGTTAATGCAGAAAAAGTGTGGTTAGTGTTGTTGATCACTTTGTCATGTTGATGACTCATGTTCATCCTGGAGTCAACTATGGCTCCAAGATCCCTTTCTACCATTGTGCTGGTGAGAAGGTCCCCCCCAGCCTGTAAGTGTGTTGATGCTTCTTTTTGCCCAGGTGCAGCACTTTGCACATGTCTTTGTTGAACTGCATCCTGTTTTGTTCCGCTCATTTTTCCAACCTGTCCAGATCCATCTGGATCTGATCCTTATTCTCTGTTGTGTTAACTTTACCCCATAATTTGGTATCATCTGTGAACTTGGACAAGGTGCTCTCCACGCCCTCACCCAAGTCATTGATGAGGACATTGAACAGCACTGGTCCAAGGACCAAGTCTTGTGGGACTCTTTCCAGGTCAATATCAACCCACCATCACTCTCTGGGTGAGACTCCTAAGTGAATTTGCAACCCACCTGACCGCATAATCATCTACATCGCAGCCTGTCAGTTTATTTACAAGAACAGGAGGATTATTCTGCACTGGTCAGGTCCTGCAGGGAGCAAATCAGGAAAGCCAAGGCTGAAACTGAACTCCAACTAGCTTCAAGCATCAAGGACAATAAAAAGTCCCTTTTCAGATATGTGAGGAGCTGGAGGAAAAGCAAGGGCAACATTGGACCCCTGCTGAACCAGATGGGGCAACTGACATCTGACGCTCAGGAAAATGCCAACCTATTAAATGGGTACTTTATGTCGGGCTTTCATCAGTCCCATGGGACACCCATGCCCACTACAGGACAGGGAGATCCGGGTGATGGGGATCCCCTACCCTCCATTAATGCTGACCTCATGAAGGAACACCTTGAGAAGCTGGATACCTTCAAGTCAGCCGGTCCTGACAATCTACACCCCAGGGTACTCAAGGAGCTGGCGAGCATCATAGCCCAGCCTCTGGCATGGATCTTGGAAAACTCCTGGCACTTGAAGATTGTGCCCGAAGTCTGGAAGAAGAGTGGATCCGGCTAACTACAGGCCCATTAGCCTGACTTCTATCCTAGGGAAGATCTTAGGAAAGTTTATTAAAGAGGCCATCCTTAATTGACTGGGCAATGCCAACATCCTGACAGATAGCCAGCATAGGTTTGTTGTGGGTAGGTCTTGCTTGACCAAGATCATTTTGTTCTATGACCGCCTTCAATCTGGTATCCCATGATCACCTCTTGGTGAAACTGGCCAATTGTTGCCTTGGGTACACCACAATCCACTGGCTGGAAAATTGGCTCTGTGATCAAACCCAGAGAGTAGTAATTGATGGAAGTCATTCTTCATCATGTCCTTGGACTAGTGGGGTCCCCCAAGGCTCTGTCCTTGGACATATATTGTTCAACATCGTCATTAATGATGTGGACATTGGAGTCAGAAGCGGACTGGCCAAGTTTACCTATGATACCAAACTTTGGGGCAAAGCATCCACACCAGAAGACAGGTGGGTGATCCAGGCTGACCTGGCACACAAGAACCTAATGGTGTTTAACACCAAAAAATACAAGGTTCTCCACCTTGGGAACAAAAACCTGCAGCATTGCTGTATATGAATCTTGTAGGGCTAAAAGCGAGGCTTTGTGATTCTAAAAGTGAGGCCATTTCTTTGTCCTTTCGCCTCTTTTTTCCCAAAGGGGGCCCCGCATTTATGAGACGGCTGGGAGGGAAGAGGGGTACTGGTACTGTGTGAGGGTTACTGATAATATATGAAGCCAACTGAAGCCAGTCAACCAGCGAGTCTTGTCAACAGGGAAACCTTGAAAGTTGGGCATGGATTGTGTTTGTAAGATAAAGAAATATCTTGAGACAAAATATATGAGGCATATAATTCACAAGAGTTAAACTTCGGTGTTCACGCTCACAGTGCCGCTTGATTGGATAGAATAGTTATTTAGCTAATAGAATATTGGGTATTTTTATGAGCACAAGCTAATCACAAACTAACGCTGTCGCCTTGCTAAGTATAAAAAAGTATGATAACTAGTAGGCGGGGTCCCTCTCTCAAAGAGGCACCTTGCTCAAGTGAATAAAGATTCTGTATTTGATTTTGAATACTTGCTCTGCGTGGTTATTGCCCCAGCCTAGAGCAAACTGCACATGGCTTTAAGAGCGTAATTCGTAACAAGCATCTTTATAGGCTCGGCAGTGCTACCCTGGCTTGCACTATGGAAGAAAGAGACTTGAGAGTCAACATTGACTACAAGATGAACATAAGCCTGCAATGCGATGCTGTGGCTAGTAAAGTGACCAAAACACTGGCTTGCATCCATAGATGCTTCTCAAGCAAATCCTGGGACATCAGTCTCCCCTTGTATTCGGCCTTGGTGAGGCTGCAGCTAGAATACTGAGTCCAGTTATGGGCTCCACAATTCAAAAAGTATGTGGAGAAGCTTGAGAGAGTCCAGAGAAGAGCCAGGCACATGATCAGAGGTCAGGAAAGCAGACCTTATGATGACAGGCTGAGAGCCATGGGGCTCTTTAACCTGGAAAAGTGCAGGCTCAGGGGTGATCTGATGGCCACCTCTAAGTTTATCAGGGGTGACCACCAGTATCTGAGGGAACATTTGTTCACCAGAGTGCCCCAAGGGATGACGAGGTCAAATGGTCATAAACTACTACAAGACCATTTCTAGGCTGGACATAAGGAAGACTTTCTTTACTGTCTGAGCCCCAAGGTCTGGAACAGCCTGCCATCGGAGGTGGTTCAAACACCTACATTGCCCTTTCAAGAGCAAATTGGATGCTTATTTTGCTGGGATCCTATGACCCCAGCTGACTTCCTGCCCTTTGGGCAGGGGGCTGTACTCGATGATCTTCTGAGGTCCCTTCCAGCCCTAATGTCTATAAAATCTATTAAATCTATGAAACAGAATGTGATACCATACAGAAATCTTCCTCAATTTCTGTGTTTAAGCATTTTGTGACCTGATCATAAAAAGAAACCAGGTTGGTCAGGCAGGATCAATATGCAATGAACCTGTGCTGGTTTCCTTTCAGCATTATTTCCTCGTTGGACTCCCACAAACATGATTCTTAATGATTTTTACAGAGTTTTTCCAAGGATAGAGGTGAAACTAACTGGCTTATGCTTCCTCCCTTCTCCCCTTCTTGAAAATAGGGACTACATTAGCCCCTTTCCAGTCCTCTGGAACCTGACTGGAGCACCATGAGTGCTCAAACAGCCATGCCAGTGGCTCTGCTATGGCACTGGCCAATTCCTTTAGCTCCCTTGGAGAAAGTTCATCCAGACCTGCTGATTTTAACACATCCAGCCCCTCCAAGTGCCCCTTCAACAAGTCTGTGTTAACAGTTGGTGGGCTGGTGTCCCCCCTGTGCCTATCTATGATCCAATTGGGAGATTTATCTTGGTCTGTGTCTATGAATAAAGATGAAAAGGACTCATAGAAGAGCTCAGCTTTGGCCCCACTCTCTGTTGCCAATTGCCCTAGTTTGTCCTGTTGGGGTCCTATGCTACCCTGCGCTTTCCTTTTGCTCCCCATATACGTGAAGAACTGTTTTTTGTCCTTAATTTTTGTCACCAGCCTAAGTTCTAATCCTGCTTTGGTCTTCCTGATTCCCTGAAAATGTAAGCCAGGGAGGTATACTCCTGCTTGGTACCTATCCCCTGTTTCCACAGCCTGTATACCTCTTTCTTTGCCTTTAGGCTTTCCTGGACTTCTCTGTTCAGCCAAAAGGGCTTCTTTGCCCCTTTGCCCCCTTTTATGCACACTGGGATTGTCTCCATCTACACTTATAGGACCACCCCCTGGAAGAATGACCACCCTTCCTGGACCCCCATTTCACAAATGCTCTTGAACTTTAACACCTCACTAACTAATCTCCTGGGTACACTGAAGTTAGCCTTTTTGAAGTTTAGCACTTAAGCCCTGCTGGTTAGTTTACCCACCCTTTGCTAGATAGTGAATTCAATCAATCAATGGTCACTGTCCCCTAGGTTACCTTGTACCTGCAGATTCCCCACTGGGTCATCCCCTATAGGTAACACCAAGTCCAGCAAGTCATTTCCCCTAGTGGGGATCCTATACCATCTAGTATAGGATGGTCCCAGGATTTCTCTCTCATGGATGTGAAGATCATGGTTATAGAAGCCAAAACCTGCATGATGGCATCAACTCTGGAGCCACAGGTTGATTTCCTTGATGCAGGTATCCTGATGCTGATGGTGACCACTGACCAGAAGGATGGACAAGAAAACCATCTATGCCCCCAACTTCCTAAGCCTGTCCCCCAGAGCCCTGTAGTCACTCATGATACAGTCCTGACTACTCCTGACCACATCATTCATGTCCACTTGGATGAGGACCATGGGATTGTAATCAAAGTATCAGGCGAGGTCAGGAATCCTGAGAGTGATGTCCCAGATCATGGTACTGGGTAGGCAGCAAACCTCCTGTGCCATGGGATCCAGTTGACAGGCCCCTCCGTGACTCTCAGGAAGGAGTCACTCACCATAATGACTCTTCCTCTCGCTGCTTGGCTGTCACTCAGCCTGCCTAGTGTTTGTTGCAGACATGTCTTCACCTGTGGCTTCCTCTGCTGCATCATCCTCAAGTGCTGCCAGGGCTTCATATCTGTTCCCCAATTGGGTCTGAGAAACAGTCACAGCCACATGCTGTTTAGCTTTGGCGGTGACCATGCTCCTTTCAGCTGTCCTGACTCTTCCATGATGTCTCAGTGCTAAGTGTCTGTTCCTGCGGAGAATTAAAGTATCTATCAATCTGATCCTCTGCAGCCCTGATCCCCTGCAGCTTGCTCACCTCTTCCTAGAGTTCCCTCACCTGCTCCTCCAGGACCTCAATCTGGGTACATCCTTAGGTTAAGATGCATTACTTTTAGGCACACAAATTCACATGTACACATGCCCAGTGAGTTTGCTGTTCTGTTCTCTTGTGAACTCATACACCCATCAAAAGGTCAATTAAATCTATTGGCAGGATATCTTTAAAATGCTTCTTTGGTACACTTGCTTAGTTTACTTTGTTTCTAAAGTTAACACAGTACTATGTTTAGGTATCTATTGTATGATAGTCTATAGCTGAGATGGCACTTCCCTCTTTAAAGAGCTTTTTGAAACCAGTTAGTCTCTGGATTCTGCCCCTATGTGTACTCATGCAAGGTCAGAAAGGAAATGTCAGGGGCCTTAAACTTCCCAGCATCACAGAGAAAGGTAACTTTTTTGTTATTATTTAAAAGACTGGGGTTTTGGGGAAACTACAGACACTTTAAAAATATCTGACCTATTTAAGTGCTCTGATCTATGACACCTCTTCCCATGCCAGAGGCAGCTGACAGATTGCTACTTGATTTCAAAGACTGTAGAGGAAAGCAAGCAGATCTGAGCTGGTGCTCTTCTTTAGTACCTGATAAATTACAAAAATATGCATTGTGTTAGTATTAAAAGAGACTGAAAAAAGATTTTTGAGCTATCCTTAAAAATCAGGGGTGAAAAGTTACCAATATCTCTCTATTATTCTGGAGTATTGGTGTTCCCTAGTTAGTAATTTCTCATAATGGTTGGAAGCTTGTGGTGAAAGATGCTTCAGCTGCTTGCTAACAGTGCCCAAAATAATCTCACAATTTGTAAGTTATTGCAAGGTCTACTATGATGGTCATTACTGGGACAGTGCAGGGATCATCTAGGACAGGGGCAGGCACTTATTACACTTATAGGGCCTCTTAATGAGTTTTGGTAGACTGTAAAGGGAGGCATGGGTAGCCCCACCCCTTGACAGTTGCCCCTGCCCCTTGGTCATCATCTTTGGAGCGGAAGTCCTGCCCCCTAACCACTGACCTTTACCACTGGACATCCCTCCCTTTGCCTCCCCCCTCCAGAAATACTCCTTTAGGGATGGAAAGGTTGCCATCTTGGAACCAGAAAAATACCATATCATACACTTAAAGTCAAACACTTACTGCAATACATTTAAATTTTATTACAAAAAAAATTGTCATGATTTGTGTTTGCATACTGTATATAGAGGGGATTGCATAATAACTGAACAATAAAGTCTTACTGTTGAATATTGTGTGGGGGAAGTGTGTGCGTATGGTGGGATGTGGGAGGGATCTGGTGGGGGTTGGGAGGAGTGGGGCAGTATGCGTGGAGGGGTATGTGGGGGGGGTATGTGGGGGGGTGGTGGAAGCAGGGAGTTGGGGTGTGAGATTTGTGGGGTGTGAGGGAGGGTGGGGGTATGTAGGGACCTACCTACTCACTCCCCCACATGGCATGCAGCCCCCACTGCCAGAAGCAGCAGCAGGCAGGAGTGTTCAGGGCACTTATGTCCCATGCAGGCACTGGTGCTGGGTGGCACATAGCTCTTGCCAGCACTTTGTGCAGGGGTGAGGAGAATAGCTTGTCTGGCCGACCTCTATTGCAGGGGCTCCACATAGTGTGCCTGCAGCTCCCACACTCATGCAGCACTGGGAAAAGCCCAACACTGGAACCAGCTGCCTTCTCTGCTCCCTGCTGTACAAGTCCCAGGATTTTGGTGGGGTGGGGGTGTATACCTGGGCACATTGCTTCTACCCTCATGGGTGGAAGGCTGTATGAGATACAATTTATTGATGGGTGCCTGAGGCTGGATGAAAGTGCCTGGAGTGCCATATCTAGCCTGTGGGCTGTATTTTGCCTCCCCCAATCTAATATAACCTACATGAACCTCTACTTTTACCAAAAACCCAGGACTGTTAGGTCTTTAGAGTGACAAGACTACAATGGAGTCTCCTGGTGGCCTCTCAAACCAGTCTCCTGTCCCACAGTACACTCGGTTATAGTCCACCCAGGTACTGCACCTGTGCCCTGCCACTGTAGCCCACAGATTCAGCTCCATTGCAAATCTGGGCTCCATACCTGAGCCCTGCCATCATGGTTCACCAAATTGGCCCAGCTGTAGCTTCCAGGTCCCTTCCATGAATCTCACTGGCTGCCATCCCTCCAGAACTACCCCTACTGAAGCTCCCAGGCCTTTGCTACATGCTTTGGTAGCATCCAGTCCCCAGTAAGGCCTGCTTCAGCTCCTGCACCTCCACTTCACATCTCCCTGACTTCTGACTCTCTCTGAGCAGCCCTGCTGCAGCTCTTGACCTCTGCTGTGCATCTGGATAGCTGTAGCTTGCTAGAATAGGGTGACAATTGGTACTTAAGTAGGTGGAACAGTCCCAAAATGTAAACATCTAGTTCTGGTCCTGGGCTGAATGACTCCAGGACAGCATTTATTCCAGATTCCCCTCAATACAGTCAAATCATAGCAGTATCATGTGTAGGGATCCAGGTTTTCTGTTTGCTGCTTGGGGCTGCAGGTGGTGGGATACAGGGGGCACCGCATGCATGTGTGCATGCACACACATTCAGGTGGCCAGCAATACAACCAGGCAGTGGTGGACAGCAGCTCCCCCAGGTGCCTGCAGGTAGGTTTTTGTGGGGGAAGAGGGCATAAGTGATGTGGGGGGTGCAGATTGAGGTTTCGATAGTGATGTTCCCATGGGCACTGCCGAGCCAGCGTGGTGCATGGGCCCTGGAGCCCAGGGCCTGGGTGGGAATGCAGAGCCATGAGGCCTGGCTGGGGAGCAGGACAGAGACACAGTCTGCTCATCTGGAGGGTGAGCAGGGGGCTGGATTCCCATTGCTGCATGCACTCCCAAGGAGGGAGATATGGGGAGGGGAAGGCACATTCCCTCCAAGATTTGTGCTCAGGGAGAGGAATATGCAGGATTCCTGTTGAGGGCTTGGGGCTGCCCACCCTGGGGCATTCATGGCCAGTATGCTGGACCCAGAGTGGGAGGGTGGTTTTGAAAAGATGGTCATCCTACCCTAGAGTCAGGCCTGCTGCAGCTCCTGTGTCTCTCGTGTGTGTCTCCCCAGTTGCATCCTCTCACTCCCATGTGCTGTGTTCCAACTGTTATTTCTCAGGACAAAACCCAAGCTTCCCTCATTGCAAGGACCCACTTCAGATAAAGAGGGAAAAGACAGGTCTGTAGACCTTTATTGATTATACTCTAAAGCACTTACCTAAGTGGCTATCAAGCTAAATAAAACATCACAATACAGATTCTTACCCAAACTGGCTGAGAAGACACAGGAAGGAAGAGCCAGGTAGCATGAAGAATGGTAGAAAGTAATCTTGAATTTGCTGAGGTCTCCAAAATCCCCCCGCTCCCTCCATTTAAACCCACTATTTACATGTGTCTAATTTTAATAGATATGCTCTGATTGGTTTTATTCAAGTTTATTTCTTTTACTGAGACTTTGGGAATCAGATTGACCTTGTTTCCCTATGGACTTGGAAGAAGTCAATTAGCTGATTACTATGTCCTTGTGAAAATTACATTTCTAGGAGAGAGAATTTCTTATCTCTATCCTTCATTATCTGGGAATGCCATTTGCCATGCCCTGTTTCTTCCCACTTTGCTGACTAGGCTAATCACAAACAGACTTTTGGCCTTCTGCTTTTGCAATGTCTGAAGATTAGCATAAGCCCCTGAAAATGGAGAAGGTTGACAATGGGTTGCTTTGGTAATAGACTCCTTTTCCTCTGTATTCCTGGATTCACACTCTCAAAGCTCTTTTACATTTCCCTCTTCATTTCTTTTCTACACATACCATTATGCCTTTATCATATTCAGTTAACAAACACACATTATTTTAAAAGCAATAATAACCCCACACACATCCCACCCCATGCAGGTACCTAATACCTGCAGTACCCTAAAGGAGGTAGAGGAACTATGATAACTATCTTGATCCCAGCATCCACACAAAGACTTCAAGACTAGGAATCTCCTCTCTCTTGCTTTCTAATCACCAAGGAGGGGATGGTCAGGATCTGATCCATAAGAGTATGCAGAGAAGAACTGTTTCTTTGCTACACAGACTTCTACAGTACACCGTTTCAGGGTTGTTTGTTATAGTTGTGCTGGTCTAATGAAACAGGCAGATGAGGTTCTTTGAGTAAATGTGATATTTTTTATTAGACCAAATAAATAGTTGGAAAAATTGTTCTTTGTAAGCTTTCAAGAACAAGAAACCTTCAGGTGTTATTTCTCATACATTAAACATAAATTTACCTTTATCTTAAACTCCACTGTTGAACCTGCCTTGCCTGGTAAAAAGGGTTGTCAGAGGATCTGGAGAGAGTAAAGGAATGTGTGCTGGATAAATCATTCAGTGGCAATGCCAGTTTTGTGTTTGTAACACTTTAATTTTCAACTTTGTTTTTCTGGGCTGCTACTCCTTGCTGATTGATGGCCTTGGTGTAGCAAACAGCTTTATTGTACATTATTATTATATTACAAGTCAATGTGTCATCCAAGCATGTTTTACAACAGTTTAAAATAACAAGACATCACTGCAAAAATAGGGACCACATACTCCGTGACCTTCCATAGCAACTTTCTTTTTCCCTTGAAAAGGCCCATATCAACATGATGAATATTATACAGAACTGTAAATATCTGATGTTTGTTGTTAATGGAAAGCTTAGAGAAACAGGTTATATTTCACCTGACATGTGGCTAAGCTAGGGTCCCAACATATTTATGGAAGGATTCAATTCCTATTTTCAATTGTCCTTATATTGCAAGAAGGCTAAAAGTTAGAAGTGCTGTTATACCAAAAATAAAAGAACATCCTTATCTTGCAAGAAGGCTAAAAGTTAGAAGTGCTGTTATACCAAAAATAAAAGAACATCCAAACCAAACCTTTATTTCTCAAACCACAGGACGGAGTTCTGCATGATGAAAGTTGAATTCTTAGCAGTAAATTGAGCATGTCTGATCTCAGGGTAACTAAGAAATGATAAACCTGGAATTAATTAGGGTGTGTGCAAATGTTACTTTTCTACTAATGGAATCACACTTCCGGTGATAGAAACCCTAAATATACAATCTATTGCTCTGAGGAGTATGTTCAGATGGCACTTGTTCACTGTCATTCTTGGTGTTCAGGATGCTTGAGTCTGTGCGCCCTGGGAGGTTGATGACAGTGAGCGGCCTCCTGGAGCCCAGCTACAATTTAGAAAGACTGACTCAGATTTGTCATTGCTGGTTAAAATCTCAGACAAATTTATTATTATTTTGCTCCCCCTTCCCAGAGCCCTGCACCTTTAGCCCTATATTCAGGGTTGCAAGTGCTGCCTTTATAGTACCATGCAGGGGCAGCATTTCCCTTGAAGCATATGAAGAGCCTTTTCTCTGCAGCTCTGCACATGGGGCTGAAGACACAGACTTTGAAGTGCCACAGAAGAGAGAAGGTCCCCATGCAGACTTGAATGCCCTGGGCCCACATGTTCAGGGCTGCAAGCATGATCTTTAAAGTGTGGAAAGTGGGAGCCCACTATGCCTCTGCTCCAATGACATGGAGTAGCTGCCCTTGCCTCCACTATTCTTGGAGTCCTCTGACTTCACCTCTATGGACTCTGCCTGGCCCATCTCCCCACGACTAATCTCAGAGCCCTCAAAATCCTCCCCCACCCAGACCCTACTTGAAGGCCCAATCCTTGTGGGTGATAGGGGGTTGATGAGCTTAATTCACAACAAGAGCGGTGTTGTTTGGGTATATGAGGGGGTGTGGTCTTGGGACCCTGCCCCCCATATCCAAATAGGATAACCTCTGCAGGAAATGCAGCCCTTTACCCTTCCTTCCCCCCAACCCACTGGCAGTGACTAGCCTGACCTTATCCCTGCCAGGACTGGAGACCCCAGATCTGTCAGTCCTGCAGAACTGGATGCCTGTACAAAGACTCACCAGTACCTAATCCACCAGGACCCAGGCAGCACCTAATCTGCCAGCACTCAACCCTGATCAGACAGTACCCATTTCCAATCAGTCTCACCTAACCTGTGCTGGAATTGGATCCAGTTACTATTTCCATAGGGATAAAGATTCATTGGGCTGCTGCAGAAGAAAGTAACAGGCTTGAAAAGACAAAAAATATGCTAATATGGGTCTGCTCTCTGACAGCTGAGAGGTGATGACTAGAAAATGATATTTAGAGGATTTCTGTTGGGAATTGGCCTATAGGTAAAGTAGGTATGCATTAGAAGAATGGTCCAGGGCAATAGCATGGGTTAACTGATTTCTGAAAGCCTGTTTCTGAAAGTTTCCTCAAGGCTCACTGTGTCTGACAGGCAAGCAGCAGGCAGACACACAAACTGGGAAATTAAAGACATGTATTTTAATTACAGACCCAGTGTTCCATAACATGAGCTCTTCTGCAGTGGCACCAGGCCACAGTGCTAGACTGCAGAGCACTTGGGATTTCCAGTTTTGGAGAACAGACCAAACTAGGAGAAGACTGGTAAAGCCCAAATTAAGATGTGTGCATGTGATGAGTTTGTGAAACAAAGAATTATGCTGACAGGACAGAACATGGAATGTATGACAAGCACTAGGAGAAACTAGTGAACAGTGCCCAAAGAGGAAGAGTCATCAGAAGGGGAAAAAAATACAAAAGGGGGAATTTCAGAGCAGAAAAGGGACCCTGAGGCCATCATGGACAGAGGGCATACCGCCAGCCCATCTTACCCACCCCACTCTGTGTGTGTGCATGCACACGCACGTGGGGGGTAGGGGGTGTTGGCCTCCAGGCTGCTGACATTTGACATTCAAGACAGAACCTCAGAGTGAAGCTCTCATACTGGCCAGATGTACCTTGATTCTGCCCTGGGACTGGTAGATAAAGAATTGTTTGCATTATTCTTATCTGCTATCACTATGTATCAATAAAACTATCCTATTATCAAATGCAGAGATTGTGGTCGGTCTGAGGGTTTGGATCCACCTGGAACAAGGTACCTGGGTGATAAATCCAGTGCCAACAGGAGAGAGGAAAGTAGTGGAACACACAATTTCTGCTTGTGCTGCTGGACAAAATAAGAGCAAAATTAGGGAAATTAGTCATTGAAATGAATCAGGGCTGGCAAGGAAGACAGTGTGGTTGGAGAAGAGAGCGAAGGTATAGGTTGGAGGAAAGTAACTCTTGAAGAAGTGGAATATGCTCAATAGCTTCCTTTGGTATTCTTAGCCATGATGGGCTCAGGAAATTTCAGCTTCTCTTAAACTATCCTTTTGATTATACAAAGGCATTGCCTCCAACGGTTCAAACAATTATCTCAAAGCAAGCGTCCTCCAACACTAGACGTGGTTTTGTCAACCTTTCCACTGATGGTCACAAAATCAGTTTTTAAAATCTTCTGTTTTACCTTTTAATTATAATTGCATTTACAGAAGTACAACAGAAATAAGTATTTTCCACTATATCATATTTCCAGAGGACACAGCCACACATCAGAACAAGTCCAACATTGTGTTTTGCCAGCCTAAGTTATTAAAAACATTCTCCTGTCTTTATTAAAGAGGAGATTAAGTTGAAAAATTAGCATCGAGCTCTGCATATCCTCAAAGCTTGGAGGTGTTTGAATCCAGGGTTTTTAGTCTGACCTCATCTCTAATTTTATACTAACCCCATATGTTCTATCCTTCCAAGTGAAATTGAGAGTCTATATAACAAAAACAGCCAAGCACCAAGCATGCAGATGGAAGAAATGAAAATAATTTTTCAATAAAACATGAGACAAATGGTTATTATACCAACTTTTGGGGATAGCTCCCTTCAGAGAAAGTGTTTGCTTTAACAAGATCAATGAATCCCACATTAGGAAAAAAAGTTCTATTAAATGTTTGATCAGTAGCTACTTGCTTTTGATGCAAAAGCTTGGAACACAGGTAAACAGGAAATTTAGTAGAGAAATAGTTTTTCTGATTCACTTTTCTTTACATTTTTTACTGCAAAACTTTCTTTTTAGTTGCATCTCATCATTCCTAATTTATATGAATCATAGGCTTAGAAAGGGAGAGCACAATTTGTAAGTTGGCACTGTACCTGAATATAATAATTTTCCAAAAAAGTTACTTCATTTTATGCTGAATTGGTAAGAAAAAGTTGGTATTTTTTAAATGAAACTTCAGAAAAGGAACGAAAAAAGAGTTTTCTTTCTATGTTGACTGTGTAGTAGTCCTTAAACAATTATATCTCTGAAGTGAATTTAACCAATTTTAAAATTAAGCCTGGAGGGATAGAAGGGGCTCATATTTGTATGCTTTCCCATTCACTTTTGCCAACAATTCTCAAGCTTCAGTATGTAATATGCTCCATCTCAATCGCAAATCCATTTAGCATATTATCTTTGTAATTTTAAACAGTGCAGTTATAAAGAATATCACAGATTCACAGATGTGTGACATAGCAGGAGGCATAATTGTGTGGATTGTGCATTAAGTCCCATTACATTTTTACTTGCACGTGTAGAGGGGCCCCAGTAGACATCATTTATAATTAGTAGACATGATCTGAAAAGTCTTCATTTTTTTAAGCCAACTTGAGTACCACATTGCTATAGTTTGGTTAACTGGAGAGAACCATCACTTTAGGTAAATTATATTATTACGTTCCTCTTGGTTTCCTGCTGGAAAATATATTTATCTATTAATCTCCCTCTCTCATATATATTCATATATATATCCCTAGTAGAATCCTAGTTTCTTTTGCCATCCAAGCTTCTCTCCAGAACTCTGTGTTCCCAAGTCACAGCCATTAACCACAAAGAGTAAGTCTGACCTCCTGTTCGTTCACTGCATCATTGACTTATACTCAGATCTTGTTGTATGCATATGTAGTCACAAATGCTTTGCAAAATTCAATTAAATACCATTTGTGAAGATGCCTGAAGCTGGATGACATTTCACTTCTGGTTATACAGTGGCAAAATCCATGACATTTTATATCAGGTCCACATATGTTGTCGAATTACTTGAGGCAGAATACAGAGTGTTTGCTCAGTCCAGTTTTAACTATTTAGGGTCACCATGCCCTCACCAACTTACTGTAGAAGCAGTCACTTTATTCCAACCTATATCTTTCCATGATTTAAAATAGCTCTATGTGAAGGAAATGCATCTGTTCAACTTTTTTAAACACCTTGGAAAGCAGGTTTGTGGATTTACATCAGTTTATATCAGTCTATACCAATAAATCAGGGCTCATAATATTCTGACTGAATCACAGAATCATAGAAATTAAGGGCTGGAGGGGACCTTGAAAGATCATTGAGTCCAAGCCCCCTGCTCTGGGCAGGAATACTGCTGGGAATCAAATGATCCAAGCAAGGTGTCTATTCAGTCTCCTCTTAAAGACTTCCAAGTTTGGGGACTACACCACCTCCTTGGGAAGTCTATTCCAGACTTTGGCCACCCTTACCATAAAGAAGTTTTTCTTTACATTGAACCTGAAACCATCCTCTAACAGTTTATGACCATTGCTCCTTTCCCTCCCGAGTGCACCCTAGTGAACAGGTTTTTTTTCTCCCAGCTACCAATATTCACCCCTTACAAACAGTCACAAAGTCCCCACTCAGTCTTCTCTTCCACAGGATGAACAATCTCAGATCCCTTAGACTTTCCTTATAAGGTTTTTCTTCCAGGCCCTTCATCATTCTTATGGCCCTTCTCTGGACCCTTTCAAGATTCTTTACAGCTTTTTTGAAGCATGGCACCCAGAACCAGACACATTACTCCAGCTGGGGTCTTACCAATGCTGAGTAAAGAAGAAGTAATACCTTCTTAGCCCTGCTCACAATGCATCAGCTAATGCAGTGGTCAATCCCTGAGACTCAGAGAATAGATCTGAGGCTGGGGGGCTAAGGCCCACCCCGCCCAGCCTAGCAGGTGGGGAGGGAAGGGGCAGGGGCCAGATTGAGGCCCCCAGAG
>NW_017728886.1:115462781-115463990 GCF_001723895.1 Crocodylus porosus
AGTGCTGGGAGAGGGGGTTGGGTGGCTGCAGCACCCCCACCCCTGAACCCCCCACCCAGCATTGCCACCCACCCCAACCATATCCAGGCCCAGCCCGCAGCAGCAGCTTATGCCTCAATCTGTATGTAAGGCAGGAGGGCTGGGGCAGTCAGCTTATCCAGGGCTGGGGGGGTGCTACGACTGCCAGGGCCCCCCATGCAGCCCTGAACAGACTGGTTGTCCCAGCACTTTGCCCAGCCATGTTCTGATGCTGTGGGTGTCCCATCACCAGGCAGGCTAGACCCCCACTCATCCCTACCCCTGCCCCACTCCCTACCTCACTGCGAGGCACCTCAATCACCCCTTCCCTCCTGGAAGTGTGGCAGTGGGGCAAGGCAGATGGAGTTGAAGCGGAGGGGGGGGGATGGTAGATCCTGGGTTGCCCCTTTACTTAAAAAACTGATCTTCATCTTAAACAGGTTGAAGACCACAGAGCTAATGCATCTCAGTTTGCAATTAGCTGTGTTGACTACAGCATTGCACTGGCAGCTCATGTTCATCCTGTGATCAACAATAACCCCAAGTTCCCTTTCAGCCATTGTGCTGGCCAGGACATCTTTTTCTAACCTATATTCATGTCACTAGTTACTTCTCCTCAGATGAAGCATTCTGCACTTATACTTATTTAACTGAAACCAGTTCCACTCTGCCCACCTCCCAGATTGTCCAGGCCAGCTTGGATCCACAGCCTTTCCTCTAGCATGACCCCTTTCCCCCCATAACTTAGTATTGTCCATAAACTTAGCCAGTGTGCTTTCCACATCCTCATCTACATTGTTGATAAAAATAATGAAGAGCATGGGGTCAAGAACCAAACCTGTGGGAAACTATTTGCCACCACCCACTAAAATAGATTTCATAGACGTTAGGGCTGGAAGGGACCTCAGAAGATCATCGAGTCCAGGCCCCCACCCAAAGGGCAGAAAGTCAGATGAGGTCATAGGATACCAGCAAGATAAGCAACCAATTTGGTCTTGAAGGTGTTCAATGTAGGTTCTTGAACCACCTCTGATGGCAGGCTATTCCAGACCTTGGGGGCTCAGACAGTAAAGAAATTCTTCCTTACGTCCAGCCTGAAATGGTCTTGCAGTAGTTTATAACCATTTGACTTCATCATCCCTTGAGGTGCTCTGGTGAACAAATGCTCCCCCAGGTACTGGTGGTCACCCC
>NW_017728886.1:115464710-115466457 GCF_001723895.1 Crocodylus porosus
CTGTTATCTTCAGCTCCATGTTCTTGGGGAACCCTGACACAGGACACAGACTGTCTGACTCACAACCCCCCCCACCTAAACAGAATTGATTAAGATGCAGTGAAAGACACACCTAAAACCCTCCAAATAAGGGTGATAAGAGTGAAACAACTGCCCTAGGTCTCATTTGCATCTGAGATGGAACAAGATGACCATTGATTTACATGAGAGATGGAGAACAGAAAGTCTGAAGCAGAGACTGCAGTGAATTCTAGGATCAGAGAAGCAGGGGAGCACTGCATGATGGGGAATCTGTGCTCCAAATGCTAATCAACCCACACACCCAGCTCAGCATTTATTAGACAAGTTCTAATCTGGATTTACAAAAGACTTTTCCTTCCCCGCCGCCCCACACACCTCTAAGCAGAAGTAAGTTCACTAGGCATCTGGGGCCATACATTCCCCCCTCCCACTATGGGAGGCCTATGCAAACTTAACTGGCTACAACTCGGTTGCCAGGTTAGGGAATGCTGAGGCAAGACACCGAGTCAGATGGGGTATGGGCAACATTTGAACAGCGTCCAGCCCGTTGGAGCTCTGACCACAAGTGCTGTCAGACTTTTCCCGGGACAACTGGTGGAAGTCCTCTCCACAAAAGGTTATGAACACTCCAATAATTGCCTTAAGTCTGTTAAAAGACTATAGTAAAATATGGAAAAGTCATGCTAAGCTGAGGCTTGTTCGCAACAAGTAAAAATCCAAAACCCTGATGCTGCAAGCTGTCTATTGTTTCTGAAGAAACCAGGAGATATCCCATCAGTGTATCTGCTATCCATGGGAATGTCAAGCTGGCTCCTAAGTATGTGTTTCAATCAGTTTCCTGAGATGTTCCAACCAGAATACCCCTTGTCAATAGAAAAGACAATTTGATTTACACTATTGAGAATGCTTGAAATAAGCTGAACTGAGGGTAAAAAACTCTGTAAAAGAAGCAGCAGTGTGTGTGCTGACACCACCAGCTTTCTTCTCGAGAGGCTGAAGGGGGCAGATCATCTCCCTTCAAGGGATCGTGCTGAGAACTTCAACCTGTCATCTTTGCAACCCAAGTGCCTTTGACTGGTGAGATCCTAGCTCTCTCTCGTTTCTCTTTAAGCATAGATTTCTGAACCTGAACTGTATTAATTAAGCTTGAGCTAAGTTTCCCCAAATACTTAGTGAAACCAGGATAGTACTGTAACTGTTCGTGTTTGTTTTTCATTTGCATGTCTATTACTACTAGTGTCATTATACATTTCATATACTTAGCAATAAATAACTTTTTAGTCAAAATGGTGGCAACTCGGTATATTTTTCCTTCTCTACTTCTCCTTGCCCACTTGCTCTGCAGCAATGCTTCTTTTACCTAGGCTAAAGATCCCTGTGAAGCCCAAAAGTACTCTGGGGTCTGTTCATCAAGATGCTAAAAGGTTGGAATGTGCTGAGTTTGAAACACATAAGGGGATCAGCTGGTACAGGCTGATTGACCCAATTTGGCTCAGACATGCCCTAATGAACTGAATGCTGGCTCATGAGGGTGTCATCTGGACACCCAGCCCAATTCAGAGGTATTCTGTTTAACTGCGTGCTTGTGTCTGACTGCAGTATATTATTGCTCTGATGAACTGATTCTTGGCATATGAGGGTGTCAGCCTGTCCATGCTGATCAACCCAGCCAAGTCAGGCGCGTCACATTAATCTGTGTGTGTTTGTGTGTATGACTGATTTGGGG
>NW_017728886.1:115466888-115477154 GCF_001723895.1 Crocodylus porosus
GTGCTCATGGGATACCAGATCAAAGGCTTTTTTGAAGTCAAGATATATGACATCAATCTCTTTTCCCTTGTCCAGGTGATAGGTCACCTGGTCGTAGAAGGAAATGAGATTGGTCAAGCAAGACCTACCCGCAACAAACCTGTGCTGGCTGTCCCTCATGATGTTGGCATCTGCCAATCCATTAAGGATGGTTTCTTTAATAAACTTTTTGAAGACCTTCCCCAGGATAGAAGTCAGGCTGATGGGCCTATAGTTAGTCGGATACACTTTCCTCCCTTTCTTGAAGATATGCACCACATTGGCCTTCTTCCAGTCTTCGGGCACTACACCAGAGCTCCAAGATTTTTCAAAGATTCATGCCAGAGGCTGGGTTATGATGCTCACCAGCTCCTTTAGTACCCTGGGGTGTAGATTATTAGGACCAGCTGACTTGAAGGTAGCCAGCCTCTCAAGGTGTTCCTTCATGAGGTCAGCATTAATGGAGGGCAGGGGATCTCCCTCACCCAGACCTCCCTGTCCCATGGTGAGTATGGGCTTCCCATGGGACTGATGAAAGAGTGACACAAAGTACCCATTTAATAGGTTGGCTTTTTCCTGGGCATCTGTTCTCAGCTGCCCCTTCTGGTTCAGCAGGGGTCCAATGTTATCCTTGCTTTTCCTCCATGTCCCGGGACCCAAAGAAGCCGGGAAGACCAACCTGAAAGGCAGGATGGGAGGAACGCTGTGGCGGAGGGAGAACACGTGTGGCTCGTTAGCTGCGTCTATGTACAGCTGCAGCTGGCAGCTGACGATGATGTCAGATGCCGGGCAGGGGATTTTAAAATGGCGGCCGCCACTTCGGAGGTGGTGGATGGTGAAGGGAAGGAACGGCTGTTCGAGCCGTCCCCGACACGAGCCCAGCAGGATGGACAGTGAAGAGCCAGTGTGCCAGGGAGGACGGTGGCACGGAGAGAAGGAATGACGGCAGGATCACCAGTGGATAGACCCCGAGGGGCCAGATCCGGTGAGACACGGAACACTGAGACCGCCCAGGATGATTCAGCGCACCACGAAGAAAGTGCCGAGGTGGTGGGTGCGGGGATCGCTGAAGAGAAGCAAGAGACGGAAGGATCACCTGGTGGGAGAGAGAGATCGGGGCGGGATCACCGCCGCGAATAGAGGACATCGAGTGGAGGATAAGGGGGCAGCACTATATATCCAGGAGGCGTTCCTCCCAGGAGTGATTATAGAGTGCTAGTGGTGGGTCGGCAAGGTAGTTGGCACAGAAGAACCCCTTGGAAGAAGCACGTAGATCAGGGTGTGTAGGGTGACGGTTCGGTGGTAGTATCTATTGCAATAGAGTTAAGACATCTTTACAGGTGGGTGTGAAGGGCCCGACGTCAGGGCCGGGGTGACCCAAGGGCTTTAGGTAAATTCTGAAGACACAGGTCGCTAGACAAATCTGTGGGATCATTGCAGAGCAGTCACGGGGAAGCGGAGGCCACAGGTGGCATGAGGTCGGAGTGTAAGGGTGGCAGGAGCCCCGTGTGTAACCAACGAGGCAGACCCAGGCCACCGAGGGACCCGTGAACTAGCCCCACCCCACTAGTGTAACAGCAAGTCGTGGCAGGAGAGAGATGGGGTTGGTGACGTGGGAAGACGAATGACCACGGTAACACCTACGCCCGGTGAAGAGGGTGGTCACCAACATGAATAGCCAGATGCCTAGTAGTGATACTCGAAGGCCCGTTGGGGACGCTCTAGCTCCCCACATATCTGAAAAAGGGCTTTTTATTGTCCTTAATTTTCAAAGCTGGTTGGAGTTCAGTTGCAGCCTTGGCTTTCCTGGTTTGCTCCCTGCAGGACCAAGCCAGTGCAGAATATTCCTCCTTGGAGATGAATCCCATCTTCCACCCTTTGTAGGCCTTTCTTTTTAGCCTCAGGAGGTCTGCTAGATCCCTGGAGGAGCAGGGGAGGCTGCTGTGCCCTCTTGCTGCCTTTCCTCTGAGATGGAATTGAATTAGCTTGTGCAGAATGATACAGGCCTGTCCACTAACACTTTCTGGGTTTGACCCATTAGCCAGTTCTCACCCCTCCTGACTGCCATCCCACGATCCCTACCCCCCTTTTTTTATAAGAACATTATGGGACACCATCTCAATGGCCTTTTTAAAATAAAAGTATATGGCATCAGCCACATCTCCCACGTCTAGGCCGTTTGGTTACTTAATCATAGGAGATGAGGTTGGTCAGACATGACCTCCCTTCACTGAAACCATGTTGGCTATCCTTCAGCATCATGCCTTCCAGTCTCTCACGAATGGACTTGATTTTTTCCCCAAATATTTACATGGTATCGAGATCAAACTGACCGGCCTATAGTTTCTTGGATCCTCTCTCCTCCCCTTCTTAAAAACTGGCACCACTGTTGCCCTTTTCCAATGTTCCAAAACCTCTCCTGAGCACCACTAGCCTTCAAATACCTTGGTTAATGGTCCCACAATGACTCCACCCAATTCCCTAAGCACTCTTAGATGTAGTCCATCTGGTCCTGCCAACTTGGAGGCATTCAGCTGTTCCAAGTACTCTCTCACCAGTTCAACACTAACCATTAGTTGGCAATTGCCCTCCCCACATCTGTCCAGTATCCAACCAGGTGGGTGACCACCATTTCTATGCAGGAATACTGATGTAAAGTATTCATTAAAGAGCTCAGCTTTCCCTGACTGTCTGTTACCAGTTGTCCCATCCCATTCTACAAGGGCTCCATATTTCCCTTGGTCCCCCCCCGCCATATACCTAAAGAAGAACTTCTTATTGTTCTTGATTTTGGTTGTCAACCTGATCTT
This sequence comes from Crocodylus porosus, assembly GCF_001723895.1. Lineage (NCBI taxonomy): Eukaryota > Metazoa > Chordata > Crocodylia > Crocodylidae > Crocodylus > Crocodylus porosus. The sequence goes on from NW_017728886.1 coordinate 115,469,717, forward strand.
GCTTACTGCCCTTGCCTTCCTTACTGTCTCCCTACAAATACAGGCTATACTTTTGTATTCCTCCATGGTGACTACCCCTTGTTTCCATTGTCTGTAATCCTCCCTTTTTCTTTTTTAAGCACTCCTTGACTCCTCTAGTAAGTCAAGATGGCTTCCTGGCCCCTTACATGTTTCCTGAATACAGGAATGAACCTTTTCTGTGCTCTGAGGATTGCTCCTTTGAGAAACAACCATCCTTCCTGAACTCTTTCACTCCAGTCTCTCTTCCCATAGGGTCTCTGCTACTATTTTCCATAAAAAACCAATGTGACCAGTCAAATCTGGCTGAGTGCTCCTCCCAATAGATGTCATGGCAATTAAGGTCACCCATGACAATTATGTCCCTTGAATGTGCGGCCTTCATCAGGTCTCTGGAAAATTCCAGATCCAGCTCCTCCTGCTGCAGTCCATAGTAGATGCCTACCATCAAGTCTCCTTCTCCTCATCCCTCTCATATCTTAACCCATGGGGCTTGATTTGCCCTTCTTTCAAAGCAGTTTAGGTCTCCAAGGAGGCATACCACTCCTTTACATAAATAGCTACACTTCTCCCCTTCTTTCCTACCCCATCTCTTCTGTGCAACCTATAGCCCTTTATGCATACAGCCCAGTCATGCATCGTGTCCCACCAGGTCTCTGTTATTCCAGTGAGATCTTATTCCCTATTTGTTAACAGGAGTGCCACTTCATCCTGATTATTCCTGTCATTTTTGAATAGACAATTAAGTCCCTCATTGGTAACCCCCAGTTCCCCACTGCCCTTATGTCATTCCAGCATCTCAACACCTCCATGACCACACTCTCTACATTTGTTCTGCTTGGCTGCTTCTGGCTTGCATTCCCATCTGCACACCCATCCCACAGTGCACCTAATTTAAAGCCCTCTTCAGCAAGTCAGCCATCCTGGAAGAAAACAGTTTCTTCCCCCTTGGCATGAGGTGGATGCCACCTCTTCCCAACAAGTCTCTATCCTGAAACAACATTCCGTGATCATAAAATCCAAAACCATTGCTGTGGTACCATCTCCTGAGCTTTTAGTTGACCTACTCAATATAACTGTCCCTCCAGGAGTCCCAATCCCTGACTGGGAGGACAGAAGTTAAAAACAGCTGTGCCCCCAACCACTTAAGCCCAGCCCCGAGGGCCCTGTAGTCACTCATGACCCACTCAGGGTTGTTCCTGGCTGTGTCATCCATGCCCACATGGATGAGAAGCATGGGGTAGTGGTCAGAGGACCAGATCAGTTTTGCAATCCTCTCCATTACATCCTGGGTATGGGCCCCCAGAAGGCAGCAGACCTCCTGTGTGAAGAGATCAAACCAGCAGATAGCACCCTCCATCCCTGTCAGGAGTGAGTTGCCCACTACCACTACCTCACATCTCTTCTGGACAGGATCTTGCCTCCTTTCCTCCTCTGGAGCAAGTGCCTCTGGTCCTTCCTCCACCAGTGATGCAAGGGTCTCACACCTGTTGCACAGCTAAACTGGAGAAGTTTCCTTCGAAGCTCGTGGCCTGGAGCCTGAAGTTAATACCTTCCATTCTGAGAACATCCAAAAAGACAGAGTAGAAAAGAAAAATGATTGGGACTAAACTGGCTAAGAGGTACTCAGTATGAAGCTGATGGAGCTATATTGATTCAAACAATCTGAAGATCTCGTTCAATTATTTCTCTATTTGGTGCCATTCTATCAAAATTCATGTGATCAGAAATTGTTAAATACAGGCAGTCCTTGACTTATGATGGTTCAGGTTCTGATGAATTGCAGTTACGTTTGTAAATTGACACCTGGGTTTCAAAGTTCCAAAATGGGTTTCAACTTTATATCACTGAATGCTGGATACAGGTCTCTCAGTGTAAGGGGAGGGGGAAGGAAAGGGCTGTGGGGGGGCAGATCAGTGCCCCTGTAGGGTGGCGGGGACTGGGCTGGAACAGGGGGTGGGGCAAATGCTGCCCAGCTGGGGCTGTGCTGGGCTCTGGGAGTGGGGGTTATGGATGGTGGGAGAAGTTTCAGCTTTTCCAGATGCTCCCCTGGCTGCCCCCACCAAGGCAAAGCAGGCAGTTATGGGGCTGAGCCAAGCAGCCTCAGGAGAAACTGTTGGCAGCCTCTGTTGCATGTTTAGGAGGGCATGGGGTTGGGTGGGGGAGGGACATGTGAACCCCAGACCTGGTCTGATCAGGGATGGTTGGGCTGCACTTGGGGCAGATCTGGGGACACATGCCTCCTCCCATGCCCTTCTGGACATGTGGCCAGAACAGCAGTGTGCCACTCATCTCGGGGTTATTTGCTAGGCACCTCCTCTGGTGCTCAGCCAACACTGCTGCTGCTACCACTACAGCACTATTGTACTGTACCTGTACTTAATAAAGAATAAGCCCCAGTGCTGTACTATTCAGTATGGTACTTTACAACAAGTTCACTGTGCTGCCCATGCACTGTTCTGTCTCCAAACTTTTTCCAAATTGCCCATAATAATGGCAGAAAATCATAAATCCGGTGAAAGTGATGTTTCTTCTTCTAAGAAACATAGAATAATTACTATGGAAACAAAAATGGAAATAATTAACAGGTCTGAAAAAGGTGAGACCCAACTGAAATGTGTAGAGCTTTGGAAATCCCCCTAACGACTATTGTGACCATCCTGAAAGACAAGGCAAGAATTTAGGAGCATGTTAAGTTCTTGGCTCCTATGCACTCAACTGTGATAACTAAGCAGTGTGTTGGACTTATTGTTCAGGTTGAGAAACAGTTAATCATTTGGATGGAGGACCAAAATAAATGCCATGCTCCTGAGAGTTTAGGCATCATTCAGGAAAAAGGCTAGGAGACTTTATGATGATCTAAAGAAACAACAGGGGGAGAGTTCTAATGCTAAGCCTTTTACTGCAAGTAAGGGGTGGTTTTTGCATTTTAAAACCAGGGCAAATTTGCATAACATCAAGTTCTCAGGTGAAGCTACCAGTGCTGATGAAGAGGCAGTTCATGCTTTTCCTGAGACATTGGCTGAAATCATTGAAGAGAATGGTTGTTGTGCTCTGCAAGTTTCTAATGTTGATGAACATTGATTCTTTTGGAAAAAAATACCGTTGAGAACCTACATTGCCAAAGAGGAGAAATCCATGCCAGGTTACAAACCTGCTAAAGCTAGGCTCACTCTTTTGCTTGGTGCCAATGCTGCAGGTGACTTTAAACTTAAACTTTTACTTGCGTACTGTTTGGAAAACCCCAAAGCTTTCAAGGGACATTCTAAGGCATTTCTCCCAGTGATATGGAAATCCAATCCTAAGGCATAAGTCAATAAGAACATTTTTGAGGATTGGTTTAATCATAATTTTGTGCCAGGAACAGGGCAAAGTGACAGGGATCATTGCAGCAAAAATAATCTTGTATTTAAAGTGTTGTTAATCCTCAGCAATGCTCCTGGTCATCCAAACATCCTTGATGATATGCATCCTGACAAAAAAGTGCTGTTTCTGCCCCCCCAAACCCACCTCATTGTTGCAACCTGTGGACCAGGGGGTAATTACATCCTTCAAGGCCTATCTTAGGTGAACATTTACCCAGGCCATCAGAGCAATGGAGAAGGAAGGTGGACCAACTATGAAGGAATTCTATAAGAGTTTCGATGTTTGCCATGCAGTTAAGAACACTGGTGAGGTATGGAATGAAGTCAAACAATCAAATTTGAATGGTGTTTGGAGAAAATTGTGTCCTAAGTTTGTCTGACTTCCAAGTCTTTACAGACACTGTTAAAGAGGTGACCAAAAATGTTGCTAAAATGGGCAAAGAACTCAGCTTAGATGTTGCACCAGAAGATGTTCATGAGTTGTTGGCTTCCCATTCTGAAGAGTTAACCAATGAGGACTTCATTGTATTGCAACAGCCAAAATGGCAGAGGAAGAAGATGCACCCACTGTTGAAGAGACTTCTCCTTGTAAAGTATTGACAACAAAAGTGTCGGCTTAGGCATTTCAACATTGTTTGAGGAACATGATCCTGGTATTGAACACAGGACATCATTGAATAGGGGCTTATCCAGAAAGTACAGCTGCTACAGAAAAATTTACAAGCAAAAGACAACATCTGTCTAAAGTTCCTTGTGCACTTTCTTTAAGAAAGCAGACAAGACTCCTGAGAAGACTTCAGCCAAGAACCCTTCAAAAATTCCAACCAAGAACCCTTCAAAAAATCCAGCAAAGTCACCTCAAAGAAGTTCTTCCATATAAATATGATTTCTATTTACAATATAAATACATATAGATAAGCAATATAGCTATATTTATTTATTTTATATAATTGATTGAGTACTGTACATAATTCCAGGTTATTTTGGGTGAAAATAAGGTATCAGGCCTTGGTTCAGGAACCAACCCCCCATTTATAACATTGTTTCCTATGGGAAAATTAGTTCCGAGTTACAACATTTCAACTTAAGACGTGTTTTTGAGGAACCAATTGTGTCGTAAGTCTCAGGACTGCCTGTATTATAAGAGTGCTTACTTCAGGAGTTAACTTGGTCTTTGTTTATTGGATCTGATAAATTTACATGAGTTCCAGGGTCCAGAGTGAGAATGAACTAAAATGGGATTGTATTATTGTTAAACCTCAACCCAACATGAGGCCCAATGACTAGGGAATCCGACAAATCAATTGCCCATAAGATCCTGATACTCATTAGCCAGAGCAGAGCAGGGGGCAAACACAAGCACACACTGTGTTCAACAGCTTTATTGAAGTGGAGGCAACTTCGGGTGGGTCCCCACCAAACTGAGGAGTGGCCCAAAACATCAGTGCATTCACACATTTATACTTTCCAGTCAACACTCATTAGCATTAAACCATGCCCAGTTTCCCCCTGCTATGCCCACGGCTCCACCCCTGCATTTACATGGAATTGGCTATGCATTAGTCCATTACCATGAAAATTTACACTCTTAGTCTGCATGAGTTCATCACCCCTACTTCACCTTTATTTCACCCCACTACCTTTGGTCACTTACAGTTAATCATCTTTAAAGCCTACTTTTAAATTTTCCCTCTTAATATACCATTGGTTTCTTCCCCTGTCTGGTTTAAGTTCCTCTACTTTACAACTAAACGAACAGCCAAATGATTAGACAACTAACTAACCATTCAAAGGCCTTAAGTAAACAAACATATAAAACAAACATTAAACTTCTGCTAACTGTAGCATCTTTAGTCTTATGCCTGGTTAAATCTCCAAACTTGGGCATAGGCAATGTATGTATCAGCTGCAAGACCAAGACCTTTCAGTGTTCAGGCTCAGCACAAATCAGCAAGGGAAAAGAGCGGGAGAAAGAACAGATTGCAAACTGCAGGGAAAAGGAGCAGGAAAAAAGGGTGGGAAAAAGCAAGCACAAGTAAGCAGTGCATCAGCTGCAAGACCAGTGCAAGGGCTTACCATAAATCAGCAGGAAAAAGGGGCAGGAGAATATAAGAGACACAGGGCAGGAAAATACCATCCTAACAATTACCTTTATGTGTAAGGATACATCCATAAAAATGGTCCAGGTAACTTACTGCTTCAGGAAGTGCATTGAGCCAAACGTCTTGCTTTGATTTGTAAAATATCACTACTCAAGGCCTATCACTTTACTGGCTTAAATGATATATGATATTAAATCATTCCTGGTTATCACTAGAATGAAGAATCATGTTACATACCAAGATGCAAAGCAGATAGTTCACATTGTCCCCTGTTGCTTTGTATGATCTTAGAAGTGAATGTTTTTTCTTTGAAAATATGTCTACATAACCTTTGCTTCCATGTCTACATATCCCTATACATTATGCTGAGGGCCTTGTTAAAGCTTATGCTGTGAGCTGTACAAATGTTGACTGGCATTAGTGCTAGCTTGGAATTTGGAGCAGTCACACCTTTAGTTTAGAAAACTTCTCTGTCCTCCACCTGCACAGCTGTGACTTGCCATTAGAAACCTGGTGAGCTCCTTACTTGCCACAAGAAGTTTACTGAGCCGGGACAGATTTCTATCCCTGCTCTATGATCAGGGGTGTGAGATCCTGGGATACTGGAAGACTACAGCTTGGGTGGAACATCTATGGGCAACGGCCACATCTTAATGGAACAGGAGTTGGGTAGTAAGTATCAGAAGTAATCACGCCCTGGAGTTGCGTGACTTTGAGTTGCATAATGAGTGCTTAAAACCAGTTTCAGGTGTTAATGTACATACAATCCTGGGGTTAAGAGCTCCAAGAATTACCCCAAATTATCATGTAACAAGGCCCTATATTTCCATAATTTGTATAAAGGTAGAATAATAAGTTACTGTCTTTAGCTAGAATAATCTTAGAAAAACACAAAGGTAAACTTTCTCAGTAACCTAAAAATAATTAAGGAGCTGGAATAATTAACTTAAAAAAACCCTGAGGGATCAAGTGATGACTACTGAGAACTAAGATAATGATTGTGCAGCATCTGAGGGCTGAAAATACTATTTGGGGAGAGGAATTACTCAGAATTATAATTAGGAGTAATGAAAGGAAACTGAGGCTAAAACATTTTCTTGTGGTGAATGGCATTAGACTGTGGAATAATCATGTAGGGGAAATGGAATCTTCTGCACATTTGACATATAAAACTAGATTAGAGAAAGCAGTGTCTTCTCTACCTGCTATTGTTCTATTATTTCATAAACATTGCTCTTGGAATGTATTATCAGGACTATGAGATAAAGTGCCCATTTTTAAAAATAGTATGAGGAATTCAAGGTCTAAATGAAAAAGTATTAATTATAGTATTTAAAATAAACAAAGGATAAACTAATGTCAACTAAATAAAGTTGGCCTATAATCCAGAACAGAATATAATGATTTTGTATATCATGGGAATTTATGTTATATAAAACTCTGAAGAACTATAAACAGAAGTAAGGCCACTAAATAAGCTCTTTGCAAATAACATTTTTACTAACAGAATATAGAAAGCATGAGCACAATTTCCATTTTAAAGTTTCATTTGTTCCTACAGTTTCTGATTTTTGCATAGGTCCACACAATGATTGCTACAAAACTAAAGGTTTTCATAGTATTTCCAACTCAGATATTTACTTGGCTAGCACAGATGGTTTAAAAAAAAATCCACCAGGAATATTTGAGCTAGGAAACATCAATTTATTCAAATCAATATGAACCATATTCATTTCAATAGAATGAAATGTTGGGTGCAAGTGTGGGGAAGTGAGAAAAAAAAGATGTTTAATAATTATATCAGACTATAGTGATGATTACATGTAATAGATCATTCATGACATGTTTTATCTGAATTGTTACATACATTGTGAAACAGTGATATTTAATGCTTATATCATAATACATTTTAAAATAGAAAATATAAAGAGAATATAAAATTATATAACATAA
>NW_017728886.1:115477297-115491621 GCF_001723895.1 Crocodylus porosus
TCTCCCTTTTGGAACTGTTATTTTCTGAGATGTCATCATTTATAATAAAGCAGAAATTGTGGTTCTTGATCAGTGCATTAGTCTTTGTATCAGGCCCATATTATGCAAAAAACAAAAGGCTATCCAGTTAGCCTTTTGTTTTTTGCATAATATGGGCCTGATACAAAGAGTGGAGATGGTAGAAGTTTGTTTTACTGCAGATGGATAAGGATCAGGACTCATACTTCGGCAGCACAATTTGCTAAGTCAAGTAACCACAGACTTGCTGCAGCATTTTTCAGAACATAAGGGCACCACGTTTACCTATAAAAACTGTAAGCTTTGTCTTTTATTGTTTCAGTATGGCCTTTAAAATAAAAACTAGTCAAAAGTATGATCTGTTTACTTTAAAATATAGAAAAAGCATACAGCCTAAGAAGCATTGTACAGGTGTTACTACATCATTCTTCACTGTGCAGATGTAAGGTTTACCAAGGCAAAAGTTAAGACCCAAGATAAAACATTCTGTACGAAGAGAAAGGACTCCATTGCCTCTACTCATTTGTTTGATGCATTTGATTTCATCCAATAGGAACAGGATATATATAGGACTGAAACATATGAGATTTCAATATAAAGGAATGAGAAAAAAGGGAAAGAAGAAAATCAAAAAATATTACACAAATATTACAGAAGAGTGAGAGAGGAAGAAGGAGGAGTGGGGTTGGTGAACAAGCTGTTTAAGACATGGAAAATATTTGCCTAGATTATTGTCTGCAGAGATATTATCTGAAATTCAAACAAAGTACACTCATGCTCAGTCTGGGATAATTAAATTGTATCATCAATTAGATTCCTCACGAATAAATATCTTTTCCTTGTCATATGTAGACTGTAAACACAAGTGTGCTGTAGAATTATAACTGAATTAACTCTAGAAAGTTCAAAGCTTAAGAAATGTTTGTAGACTCTCAATTTCATTGTAACACAGCAAGAAAATTATTGTGCTTCCATGCTGTGCAGTTCCCAGTTCACATTTACTCTGGATGGGTTTACTAGTGCTGACCATACACAGCTGTTATAGCTCCTGAAGGGGATTTTGGGATTGATTAACCATCTGCTGGTTCTCAGTCTTAACAGCTCAATGACAACAACATGAGGGAATTTGCCTTAGACAATCTGCAAAAGTGCAGGCAACACAAATATTCCTTTTCCAACAGCTGCTATGATTGGTATTCTTGATGCTGCTGTGTAATAGGATTTGGATTAGATCAAATCTTTGCAACTCTCCAAGTGTAGGTACAGGCACCTGATTAGCAGTTACAAAAAGGTACTTGAGTTGCCATTGCTTCAGTTTTTATCATCTTTTTAGACAGTATTATCATTGCACAAAAGCACTGAATTCCAGCAACAACAAAAATAAAACATCTATTTGGAAAGCACTATGATAAATTCTAAATTAGCACATCTGAAAAACTAAAGATTTCTAGTACATTACCAGATAATTGGTGTCTATTTATTTATTTCTTACGGTTGCTATTCCAAATAAAATAAATAACAATTCTAAATGAGAAGTGGACATATGGTATCAAGTCTATGATGCTGAGTGGAAAATAGCTGGCCAGATTCTGAAATTGCATTACAATACTGGAAAATATACGCATTGCATTTAAAGCAATTCTTTGTCTTTAATTTTTTTTTTTACAGAAATCATGTTAAGTGAAATATTACCTTCTGTGCACATTTCACTTAAAAAAAAAGATATCATATAGATTTGATGAACAAGTGCAAAACAATGAACCAAAACTGCTATAATTAGTAAAAATATTTACTGGCTACTGAATGTGGTATTCTAAGTAATGTGTAGTTTAATTTATATTAATTTGGTCAATATTTATGCAAACTGAGCAATGTATGGTAATATTTTTTCTTCTGGTATTTATTATACAGTATGTGTTTTTAGGCAGAGTTATGACACCTTGGGGAAAATCCACCTGGCATGAAAGAAGATTTTGAAAACAATATTCATGGAACTCCCACACCCAAGTAGCATAATAACCAATGGAATTCCTCTTCTCTGAAGCACACTGTTAGCTCTTCCACCCATGAACCCAAGAGAGAGAGGGAGGGAGTGTCTGAAATATTATCTTTGTATTCTATGTCTATTCTTAAATCTCTCTCAAGGTCCTGATTACTATAGTGTTTCCCTCTAAAGACATATAAAATACATAAGGATGAACCAGAGATATTAAAGTAGGTCAATATGACTGAGCACAGAATATAACAGCAGTTTTCCATTGCACTGAAAATGTTGATTTCCTCTATTCTTGGACTGAATACATACAATAAATGTATTTGCCTATAACTGGGGTCTGAAATGTTGTTGACTGGCCTGCCACAGACCTTGGATAAGTTTTACAGTATGGCAGAAATAAAACCAAATCCTTCACTACCAGCGATATGCATCTTGCTCTGCATCAGTCTAAGAGAAAAGTTTCTAAGTGCACCTCTTTCAAATACCTAGCCAATCTTCATCCAAACCCAGTGCCCACATTTGTTAAACCTGGCTCCAAATACTTTCTTACATCTGAAACAAAGAACAAACTCTTTGGTGACTGTCTAACCTACAGTGATGTATAGTGGGTGTCTCTACATGTGTGCTTGACTGTGCAGTAACCACCAGTACTGCACAGTCCCAGAGGAGCCCTGGTCATGTCAACCCTATTGTGCGGTAGCACTGGTATCATGGTTTGTGCCTGTCAATACTACATCAACATAGTAATGAGCTTGTTGCTATGGTGAAGTAGCATGTTATGTAGATGTGCCCACTGTGGGACCCAATCAGTTTACTTTAAATATATTGCAGTATTAGAAATGTAATGTTAACTGCCACAAAAAAGCAGAGTTTTCTTTTACAAAATGCACACAGATTAGGGTTCCTCATATATTACCTTAGTGAATTGTAGCACATGATATCTGCATGTATTATTTTCCTAATTAAGACTAAAGATATCTGGGGTATATAAAATATACTTGTGTCAAAGTATCATGGCTACTCTGAAATTTTCTCATTTCCATAAAATGTCTGATATCACAAAGAAACCAATGGAGACTATAATCTGAACCAAAAGTTCATTAACCTCTTCAAGAAAGGTCCCCTAGGACAGTCAATCTAAATGCACAGCTCATCTAGAATGTAAATGCAGGGGCTTTAAAAGGCCATAATATCTTTGGAGATGTATTGTACTAGAAATCATATCATATCTCTATCACATGATAGAGAACACAGTCACTGCTTTTCCCTGTTTTGCACAAGAAGAAACTGACAAAATAAGAAAAAATCTTTAACCTAATTTGTTCTGACTTCCTGATGCAATGGACAGTTTCTCTCTAGACATTTCCCCAAGCTGCCTTTGACTGGACATAGTTGCAAATGGAAAGAGGCAATATACACACACCCACACATAATCATCTTATAAAAATGGATATCAGATTTTATAGAAAAATGTGTGTGTGTTCTTGATGGAAAACTTCTTCCCAGTTAATCAAAAGCCTCAGAAACTTTTCTTCACATTTCTTTGTTCTTTAATCCAAATACTTGTTGAAATGAAAGCATTTAGCCATTTGTACAAAATATGGGGAACTCTGGATACAGGTGCTATAAGTGCAAAGCAGTAGCTGCATAGTTCATTTTATAATCTATTAGTGGCTAGATTGAGCAACTTTTCCTCATAATAGGGGCAATGACTTCCAGTGACTTCCATGGGACTTTGCAATTGGGTAAATGCTCACTAGTTTGCCCATTATTAAGGACAGAAGAGATCACTATGGTCACATAGTCTAAGTTCTTATGTAACACAAGCTTATGTGAGGATAGGGTAGAAGAGTCAGTCCCTGGTATCTTTGGTGTCCTTCTTGCCCTTTTCTCCAGTCTTTTCTGGTAGTAAGGAGATCCTCCTCTACCCTTGTTTTTATTCTGGTGCAGATTATATTTAACACAATAAAGCATAGATGCATTTTTATCTATGTATGAAAGAGAGAAGGATGGGGAGAGAGAAACAAAGAGGGAAAAAATATAAAATTCCCTTAACATCTAAAGACAGAAGCAACTAGAGGCATCACTTAGCAGATCATGCTTCCTACTCTTTATTTTTTTTTTTGCAGTCTCTTCACATGTTCTCCTGGGTAATGTTCTTTCTTCTGCTTTTGCAGTTTGCTAGAAGGGTTTAATTACTGGTGCCAAAATATCACTTCCAGAATTATTCGTCACTCAATGGTGGGTGTAATTAGAGGAATTAAATTTCAGTCTGCAGCAGACAAGAACAGGGCATTCCCAATCCCTTTAGAAAGTTGTGTAGTAGCCAATACCTTGCTTTATCATTTGATTAGGTTTAATTTATCTTGCTACAGTAGGGCAGAGGTGATAAGGAAATTTTGACAGATATTAAAAACTTTGCAATCTCAGATGTACTGGAATTTATAGAAAATGTTCATGATTCTACTGAATATTTTATATAAAGATAAGTTCGTATTCTTTTATTGCTGTTGTTTTTGTTGGTGATGGCAGCAGCAATTTTGAAAGTAGTACTTCATTAATGGAGAATGGTTAAATTCCCAGAACAACAATCTCTTCTGCTACTTTTGGAAGTTTTTTGCTGAGAACGGATTTTGCTATGAGAAGTTGACATGACATATTCTCTTGGGAAATACAAATACTCTAAAATGTGATTTAGTTTCTAGTTGTAAAAATGATTTGTTTACAAAACGACAGACAAAGTATAGGCCTTGCTTTCACAGCAGACTTACAATGTCCACTAGTTTTACCCTTACGTTCAATGCACTTTTAGGACAGGCTGCCTCCTAAATAAAAAACAGTGTAGCTTTGTCCATTTAGTACTTAAGAGAGCTTTATCATTTTTGTCACTCAACTGTGCTAATTAGTTTGACATGCCAATTAAAGGGCTTTGTTACTGCACAAATACAGTCGAGATAATTCTAATTTAGAAGGCAGCCTCTCCAAGACACTTCACTATGCATGCAGACATTGCTTCCACAGGCAGTAAATTTACCATGTAGACATGGAATGTTTGTACTGAATGACTGAGGAAAGACATACTAAAAAAGGCCTAATCCAGTTAATGTAGGATGTTGTGAAATTATATTCTCTCCATTAGCTCCTATGACATACCACTGAAAGCTTTACTGGTTACAGGTCAGATTTTAAGAACTCCTAAATGTTGATCTAATTCTGCTTTTGATGAATTCAATGGGAGTTTTTCAATCAGAGCCAATAGGAAGATGGCTAGCCCAATACTGAACAATTTTTAAAAATCCTAAGGGATTTTTAGAGTGGAAGAGTTATTTATGAACATAAAACAAGATCTGCTACTGTAAAAGCACTTTTATATAGATAAATTGATAGAGCTGTTGACTAGAGAGGGTCATGTATGTCAACTGATTAATATTTATGAGAAGAGTAGAGGCCTTAATCAGCTGAACAACCTCTCCTGAGGTTGGAAGAATAAAATGTCTTAGGGAACTGATAGACATGCAGCTCCCTGCTCTAACTCAGCACTTCACAGAAAGTGCCATGAGTTAGAGTAACGCCCTCCCCCCCCTCACCCCAGGTGTTCACTGTTTGGTGGTAGAGGGGGGGAGGGGAGAAATAAAGCTCCATTTCAGAGCTGATCCAGCTGAGGAGCTGCCTGCCTGGCGCCTCTCTCCCCTAGCTACCGCCTGCAACTTACCTAGTTCCAGTACTATCTGTAGGAAGGGATGGGGAATAAGAAGGTGTGGGGAATACACTGCAGGTTAGGATTTGCCCATCCTGAGCTGAAAAGGGATCTGTTTCATTAAAATTGCCACATATGTATGTGAAATACTATACCCATATAAAACTATTTAAGACAGGCCATCAAAAAAACCCATGTAGTATATAGTATGTCATATTTAAACACTGGTACTTTGTCATGTGTGCAATTAAGATGCATTTCCCATTTTGGGGGTAATTAGTCTGTGGCAAAAGCAATATTTTTTCTGAGTGAGAGAGAATTGTATATACAAGCTTCTAAATTGCATGCTGATGATAATGGAGAGGGAAAAGAAGCTGACATTACCACAAATTCAGAAGATATAAGAGGGAATCTCCAATTCTGTGCTGTGAGTGTTTCTAGTGAAAAGCCAGAATCAAAGTAAAATAATTAAAAACATTTTAATAAATTTTGTGCTTAATTCCCATTAAGAGTAAATATGAGTTAAATGCCTAACTTGCTTCAGTGCTCGTATAAATTTCAGCAGGTGCCTAGCAACATCTTCAGCCACCTAAATACCTCTGTAAATCCTGTTCTTGTAGAATCTACCTCACTTAAGCAGAGACCCATAGATAGCAGTGCTCCAACCAAATGGAGTTTAGGAATCCCTGGGTGCCTTTATAGCCACATCCAGATGAGTCTGGCTGTGTGGTATATGGCACTGTACAACTAGCTGCAACACCACACTCTGCATATTCAGGCATTCCCTGCACTGCTACCTTGCAGTGTGGAGGTGTTTTTGACCCTGGGCCACAGCTGAAGCTTCCCTATCCCCCCAGACTTCATGTAAGGCTGTTGGGGCCAGCACAGTTGCTGGCCCCAGCCTCTCCTATCCTACCCAGGGTAACCTGCCTTACATCAGAGCTCATGTGGCACAGGAATTCCCTGGGGACAAGTATTTTCCTATTTGCCCCCAGGAAACCAAACTTCTGCATTCACTGGACATGGTCTATGAGACCATGATTAATCCCAAACTAAGTTAACAGGGAATGCTATGTCTCAAGTTGTCCAATTTTTATTTTATCATGGGGAACCAATCAAAACATTAGGACTTATCCTGATCGCTGAACAGGGTTTTAAGTGGTGCATATACTTTCCCAGCTCTTTATATAACATATTCCACTGAACTTCCTAATTCATATTTCATTCTTAGGTCTCTATATCACCAGCCCCTTCCAGTTCACATCGTATGAAACTTGAACCAGGAATTTTTGAGAGGAACATCCAAAGGAAACCTGAACTAGAGGCTCCAAATAATGGCTAGTTCTAGATATCCTTCATTTTCCTATGGCATTAGTGCCAAGGATACATCAACATCATAGGTTTCTTCATTTAGAGTCGACCTAAGATCCCAGAATACCATTATGTCCATTAGAAAGTCACTGGTCAGTTCTCAAATACTTCTTGAAACTACTTGACTCCCTAATCCTCCCTGCCTGCTGCTCTCCAAATCTGATACACAATTCTTGGTCATATCATTAGAAGGAAAAATGCTCAGTGAATGAGAAATCATCACATCATTGCAAGCACTCAAAGGGCCCATATCTATGCAACATGCTGATTGTGCAGTCATTACTCCACAGTCATTTAGTACTTGTATAAACAAGTACTAAATTACTGCACAGTAACTTGAGTTTCTGCACAGTAGTGTCAAAAAACATCTTTTCTGTGATGTAGGCTAATACGACTGTGCAGTAGCATTGCATCATTGTTGCTACCATGTAACACTACTGCACAGGAGTGTCATTTATTCATCCATTAGCCCCATACAGTAGGGGCTACTAGTTAGCCTGGTGGGCCTTAGGGCCCATGGAACTTGGATGACACAAATAGACAGGAGTGTCATTTAAGCAAAGCAGCAATCCCACTTGGCCACTTAAAAAGACACATGTATAAAATATTCATATGGAAACATATGAAATATATTTTTCTTTTCAAGTCTTCTGAACAACAAGGTGGTCTGTAATGTTGTCAACTCTAGACTCTTGGGATTAGAAAATGATGGGTACCAATTCCAAATTTATATTGGTTAATCAGGTTTTATTTTCCTGGAATAAAATGAGCTTAGTCATATTTCTGACTTGGCAAAATATATACAAGGAAAAGGGTAATGACTTAATAAAATAAACTTGTTTTTAATACCACTTTAACATTTTTAAATCTCCCCCATTTGTCTTCTATAAGGAATTCAGAAAGTTCAGATTAAGTTATTTAAAGCCCTTTTCAAAAACAATTTAACTCTGGCCCCCATTATAATTAATCTTGTTCTTTCAAAACATTCAGTTCCTCCACCCCAGAGCTTTTGTCATCACCCCCCTACTCTTTCTTATTTAAAGAGACTGAGATTCCAGTTAACAGCCAGAATGTTAAAACTACAGTTATGACAAGCAATGATTGATCTAATGCTATTTGCTGCTCCAGCAGGACAGGGTGTTTTGACTCTCTACATAGAAGCAGTCTTCCCTTACTGTCTTTCAGATTAATTGCAGCAATGGAAACATGACTCAATCATAAGTGATCACTCACCTTCCTCTATAATAGCCAGGTTAACTTCATCACAAAGATTGTGCGTTTTCTATAAATCAACTGCTCTGGTGACTAGATTGCCACTGCTCAAAGAATATTTGAACCCACACAGCAAATGTTTGTGATGTTCCTTTTTTTTTATTGTGTGTGAGCTAAAGGACATCATGCATCTTCCATGTGGCAATATAATCAGATCTTATTAAGACCTCTATTTTTAACTTTCCCTTCAAAAAACACAATACAGGCAGGTAACATGTTGTATAAATTATGGGAATAAGCTCAGACCTGGACCGAAGATTGCAATTTTAGGTATGAGAATGAATTCCACACCTCTCTTGACTATTAACTTTTATCAAGTAATTTTTTAAGATTAAGTAGTGTTACAAACACAGCATACTTTTTCGTACAAGAAATCCAAGTTATTTCTAGATCTAGTTGATTAACCACAACAGAAAATAGTAATATTTAAATGTGAACAAAAGGAAAAAAAGTTAGCTACTAGGCTATTCAGTTACATTAAAAAAGTAAATACAAAGGTTCCAACATAAGTAGGAAAATTATGAACAGAGTAGGACACACATACACACAGTTTCAAGTCATTGTAAGACCAGGGTCTAAAATATGCAGTATGTTTACATATTTGCATATCCTACAAGTACTTAAGTGATAAAAAGAAGCTAGAATCTAAAGACGGATTATGGCTGTTTTTACAATTTGACTGTAACCCAGCCACAAATGGCCAGAGCACAATCCCTGTATCAGAGGGAATCATACTTACACATTTAAACTACAACAGGGCTGTCTACCTCAGACCTTTCCTCCTGTGTTTAGAGGGAAGCAAATCTGGAGGTATGGAGAGAGGAATGGTGCTTCAACAAATCTTTACCTTCTATTAATGAATTGTAACTGCACCTTAGAGCAGAACACTAGCCTGGTTTATTCACTCAGGAGAAACCTGTTCTCTCATTCCTCCATCCTTGCCACATGCCAGAAAGTGTTGTGACATTGTCTTGGGTGTGCAAAGTTTCAAATGAATATGGATTCTTCTCTAACCAGGGTTGGGAAGAATGCAAGTCTGCTGGGTTTTTTCTACTGCATGCTAGACTTTGCTAACCCTGGCTTACCTTGCATATTTAGAATTTGACAGATCATCTATTTAGTTTTTTTTCAATATCACAAAAGTTTGTCTTTTGGGGGAGTTCCCTCAGTTATCCAATATTAATCATTGATTAATTAATTAATTAATAATTAAAGAATATTTAAGTGTTATGTTAAGAACCTGGAGATAAAAAGATGCCTTTTACCAGAGAGAAATATGTTCATGACAGATTCACAGGATCAAGTTACTCCATCTTTCAATGTTAAGCATCAAGTCTTCTTGGCAGTATGTTTACACTAAGTGATTCACATGGAGATGGATTCCAGGAGACAGAATAGGCCATGAAGATGAACATGTGTTCAGCATTCCATAGAATGAAGCCCAGGACATTGTTACTTATTTAAATGTCAGATACTTGCCTTTTCTACAATGTAAAAATTAAAAGAAAAATAACAGCAAAAACAACAAAAAGATGAGATTGCTAGAATTATGAGAATATCACTTAAAACATTTTTTCCCCACAATACCACAGTCATCCTTTTCTCACACTCATATCATTTGGGGGGGGGGTGGAAATATATTTGTAAATAAAATAATTTTAAGATTGTAGGAAAGTAGGCATGGAAAAAGTGATGGCTACAGTATTATATTTAGACATTTGCTTTTAGGAAATGGCTTGTAAAGTAAATGTTTCATCAGAAATATGATCTAGGGGAATAGCAAGGGTTAATCAGTTTGTAAAAGCTTGTTTGTCACAAAGTTCCATGTTCTCAGCCTTGGAGGCTGAAGCTATCAGAGAAACAGGCTAGGGAAATTGAAAGCATGTACAGTGTACCCATAACAGTGACAAGGTGGCATTACATCAGCGATCAATTGCAAAACCCCTGGGATTTCCAGTTTTGGTAGATGGACCAAATTAGGGAGCCGAGGCATGTCCAAATTAAGACACCAGTAAATTACCAAATGAAGATGTGTGCATGTGATGGGTTTGTGGAAACAAATAATGGCGCTGACAGAACAGAAGATGGACAGTACAATGACTACAGAGAGACTAATCGATGGTACCTGGAGATGAAGAATCATCGGAGGAGAAAAAGAATACAAAAGGAGGGATCTCAGAGCAGCAAAAGTTCCCAGAGAGGGGAACCTGAGTCTACAATGGACAGATGGTGCACCACCAGCCTGTTTTAGCCACCTCATCGTGGGGGGTGGGCCTTTGCCCTTGACCTCAAAGACTGGTGACATTCAAGAAAGAACCACAGCATGAAGCTCATGTACTGGGCAGGCATACCTTTCCTCTATAAATCCTAGGACTGGTAGATATAGAATCAGGTGTGTGTCTGGTAATTTTAGGCAAATTTTATTGATACCCAGTGACAGCATATAAGAATAATGGAATAATACAAAACAAACAAAAGACCCCCCCCCCGCCATTTCTATATCTACCAGCCCTAGGATTGTTCCAGATAGGCAAATGTTACTGATACCCAATGATAGCAGACAAGAATAATGCAACCAAACAAAAGACTTCCTTCCCATACCCTGATTCTATATTACTGAATGGAAGAAATCATGTTGTTCTGAAGATTTGGGTCTGCCAGAACAAGGTATCTGGGTCATAAATCCAGTGCCAATGAAGGGACCTCATAAGATCATCTAGTCTAGTTCCCTGCTCAGTGCAGGATCATTCCTGACTAAACCATCCTAAGTGCTATTAAAACTATCTACTTTGCTGTTGAAAACTTCCAGAGATGGAGAATCCACTACTTCTCCAGGTAGCCTGTTCCAATGCTTAACCACTCCTTGTAATTATAAAATCATTCCTAATTTCAAATATAAATTTCCTTTGTTGCAGTATGAGGCCATTGTTTCTCATTTCATACAGCTACATACAGAGAAAAGTCTATCTCCATCCTCTTTATAAACACTCCTTAGGCATTGGAAGACTGAAATAGCATCAGTATTTTTTCCAGCTTAAATAGTTCTTTCAACCTTTCCTCATAAATCTTGTTTCCTAAGTCTCTAAATATTTTTCTTGCTGTCTGCTGGAGTCTTTTGAATCTGTCCACAGCCTTCTCAAAGGATGGAGCACAGTACTCCAAGTCAGACCTCACCAGGGCCAAATAGAGTAGAAAATGAACAGAAGATTCACTTTCCTTTTTCAGAAGAGACATTCTTGTTAATATAACTCAGGCTTTTTTAGTTTTGGGTTTTATGTATTTAAATATTTCTGTGTTTGTTTGTGTCTGCATGTATTTATTTATTTTCTTATAACAAGAGAACAATATTAGTTCATATTCAGTTTATGGTTCATGGTAAACCCCAAGCCTTCTCTGCAGTAACTCAGACTAGCCAGTCACTCCTCAGTCTGCATTATATCCCCACATAATACATCTTATTATCACACTTCTTACACATTTTAACCTCTAGAAGTTTTGAAAATACCTAGATAAATTCTGGTTGTATATTGTGACCTGGGATCTTTGGGTATGGCCAAATGTACAGTTAGAATAACTTCAAAAGGGGAAGGGGAGCCGCTGCTTACCAGTGGCCAGCAGCTGTTATACTTCATTTGTAAAAAGCATAGCAAAACCACCCCAACTTTAATCCCATTTCATTTAGGGTTAAGTTGAGGCCATTTATGCTTATGAGCATATAACAGTTATACAGTAGCAGTCTCCAGAACAGCATCTCCCCCTTCCTTTTTAAAGTTACTCCAAGCATATTAGTTCATACCCATTAAACTTTACCCTTAACACACCTTCTGAAACTTAAATAATACATATCAGTAAATAATTAAAGGAAGAGTCTCTATCAAGAAACAAAACAATCCAAAAATAACCCGAGTACTAATGTTATATCTTCATTTAGTTACTAAAATCCCTAGAAGTCTAATCATGGATCACTGTGTTAGATGCGATGCAAACAGAACAAAACAGACAGCCCATTTCCTCAGTAAGTTTATAATTTTAATGGCAAACAGGAGGCAAGAGCTGGATACAGAGAGACAGGAAAGCACAAGAAAGCAGTGCAACATCCATATGAGCACCACTGATTTTAATGTGTTATCCAATATTTTGTTTTTCTAGGCTTCATGATAAGCAGAGTTTTAACAAGGGATTGAAAAGGAGGACAATGAGGTAACTTTGCAGATGCTAATAGGGAGCACAGGAGAAAAATACATAGGAATTTGATCATTTAAAAGGAAGTAATAAGGTAATCATGGGAAGACAACAGGTGCAAACAAGCAAGCAAGAATTTGGTTGGTTAGGTTACCCCCCTGCAAGAAGAAACTACTGGGATTGGCCCATGATCCCAGAACTGTACTTTATACTACACAGAAATAAGGCTGGCAGTATAGACTTGAATCTAAATAAATGTAAATATGTAGTGTACAATTTTAGACATGTCTTTGATGGGATGGCCTGGTTCATGTCTTCCATCTACACCCAGCATGGTTACTCTGGTCATCAGAAGTGTGTGCATAACTAGCACATTTATCAGCCAGTATATGGAGATGGTAATGAGAGTACCTATTGGTATCTTCATTACAGGGTAAGACAACTGTGGTAATCATGCATGAAAATCCAAAGCCAAGAAAATAATGCATGTATACAAAAAAGATTCTCCAGAGGTGAAAACTGATCAATGAAGTGATACTAGCATAAGCATCAAAAGGAAAAACAAATAAATATTTAATATTTAAATTAATTGAGGAATATATTGGAAAACATGCTTACCAAAGCCAAAAAAACCTTGCATAATTAAATGAACAAATAAATACATCAAGTAGCTAAGAATGTCATTAATAGATGCAGCAAGCTTAATTAAATGGGGGTTCCATTATCAAATGCCTGACAGTGTGTATCAGTAAGGCAAACCTGTTTGGGTAAAGTAAAAATAACCAACTTTTTTCAAATTTTTAAAAGTGACCCCTCCCCCCCCACTCCCGATTTTATTATATATATTTTTTGCAAGGATATAAAAGCTTGCAATCCTTTATTTTCCTTGGTATTTGTTTACAAGCCATTCAGCCATCCAAAAGATATTTCAAGCCGTGTGTGTGTGTGCGCACGTACACACAAACACACATATTAGGCCTGTGGGAACAGGGAAGTATTCAATTTGCATTTGGATTTGTCCAATTCAAAGGACAATGATTTGATTTGGAGATTCAGATCACTATCCCAAATCAATTAGGCAGAATCTGCTTTGGAAGATTCAGTGCCAATTTGGAGACATTCAGCCATAGACTATAATGGGGAATCACTGAAATACCTATAATTTTGTCATTTTTTGTCAGATTTGGATGAAAACAGCAGGGTTGGTACCTGTTCTGAGGGACTGAGGCCTGCTAAGTTTCAAGGAGATAGCTACAGGAGTTCCTGGGAAACTGTACCTCAAGGTGCTGACAAGCAAAACTTGTGACTTGTGACTTTGTGTTAAAGCTCAGTGGGGTGAAAATTGCAGGCATGCTAGCCCCTGCTGAGTCCATGTAGCCTGACAGGTTTCAAGGAGATAGGTGCATGGGTTCCTGGGGCACTGCACCTCAGGCTGCTGACAAGCAACACTTATTACCTGTATGACTTTGTGTGTGTGTTAAGGCACAGTAGGGTGAAAACTTCAGGGCTGGTAGCCCCTGTTCTCAGCCTCACAACTCCACTGCAACCAGTATGCCTCGGGCCTCTCAAAGGTCTTACAGGCCTGGGCTTTCCCCAGCCAGGACTGTGCAGTGGCTGGAGGTTATCAGGTGCCTCCTGCTCCAACACACTTTTCACCAGGGAGATCTGTGGTCCTGGTATTTCCTGGGCCTGCCTTGCCACCAGCAGTCCCACCCAGGCCTCCCTACCCTGGCAGGGTGCAGTTTTAGGTCATCCTCCCCCCTTCCCCATATAGCCCAAGCCCTTATA
>NW_017728886.1:115493742-115521008 GCF_001723895.1 Crocodylus porosus
ATGATCAGGGGGCAGCAGGGCAGGCCTTATGAGGAGAGGCTACGGGACCTGAACCTGTTCAGCCTCCATAAGAGAAGGCTGAAGGGAGATCTAGTGGCCTGTTACAAACTAGTCAGGGGGGATCAGCAGCCACTGGGGAAATCCCTGTTCCACCGAGGAGTGACCAGGAATAATGGTCACAAGCTGGCAGAGGGTAGATTTAGGCTAGATATCAGGAGGCACTACTTCATGGTCAGGGTGGCTAGGATCTGGAACCAACTTCCAAGAGAAGTGGTGCTGGCCCCTACCCTGGGGGTCTTTAAGAGGAGGTTAGTTGAACACCTTGCTGGGGTCGTTTGACCCCAGTACTGTTTCCTGCAATGGCAGGGGGTCAGACTCGATGATCTGCTCAGGTCCCTTCTGACCCTAGAAACTATGGAACTATGAAAACACACCTTATGGATCCAGACCACGTCATGACTAGACTTGCATAACCTGCCAACATATCTTTAGTATCTCCATGAAGTGTACAACAGAATCTATCAAAGACAAGAATACCCCCCCACACACACACCAACTACATTCTTCCTCAGCCTGATGAAGGGTTTTAAATGTGAAAACTCATGCCTCAAAAATGGCATCCCAGGAAGCTAAGCTGATCTCACCTGGAGCCTCACAACTCCACTGTGACCAGAAAACCTCAGGCCTGTCAAAGTTGTGATGGGTCTGGGCTTTCCCCAGCCAGGACTGTGTATGCATGTGGTGGTTGGAGGTTATGGCACCTCCTACCCACCTATCACCAGGGAGATCCTTGGTCCTGGTATTCCCTGGGGCTGCTGTGCTGCTGGCAGTCTCACCAGGCCTCCTGACCCTAGCAGGGTACAACTTTAGTGGTCATGCCCAGGACCTGGGGTCTCCTCCTTTCCTATAGCCCCAGCCTATACCTCCAAGTTTGTTTGGGGATGGGAGCTCAGCAAGAATATGTTCTTCCCCTGCTGGCTGGTGATGTAGCGAGTGGTACTTCCAGGTCTGAGAGCGGGGCATTAAATGGTTTTAAAAAAATTAAAAAGGAAATAGGTACAGAAGGACTGAGGAGGGTGGCATTCAGTCCATCTGCAGGTGGAGCTTGGGGAACCCCAGCATCAGGAGGTTCACCTTGAGGAACACCAGCTGCTCCACCAAACCAGGATCCAAGGAAGTGCAGTGGGATGTCACAACATCCCCAGCAATGCTAAACACCCCCTTGCTTGGAACACTGATTGGTGGACAACATAGGTGTTTCCATGCAACTGTGGCCAGATCCTGCCACATCTGGCTGCAGGTTGCCCAATAGGCCAAGGGTTCACAGTCCAGCGGCTCTACGTCCTTGGCAATATAGGTAGATACCAAAGCCTTGGCACTACCTGCCTGAGGCTGGGGTCTGGTGCATCTGGACCCAAACACTGAAGCCATGCCCTTGACCCACAATTGCAGTGGCTGGCACTGGTGCTGGGAATGTTGGCATGCAAAATTGGATCCCCCTCTTCTGGGTCCCCTTGCCTCTGCCTTTCTGCCTCCCTGACTCTGTTCACCAGCACCTCTATCCAATGATCAAGGGTTTTGGAGTTGCCAGTGCACATGCTCCTCTTCACCCTCAGATCACACATGACCACCAGCATGTGGACTGTACTGGACTGCAATGGATCTAGCTGTTTTTTGATGTCTTCCTCCAGCTGCTTCACCAGTGCCTGCACCTCTGGTGAAAGCGGCTTGCCCCAGCCAAGAATATTGATACCCTGGAATTTCTCCATTTGGTTCTCAAGCTTCTGGTCTATAGGGATCACCCAGATAAGGAGGGCATCACCATAGTTTCATACTTTCATTGTTGGTAGGGTCGGAAGGGACCTGAGCAGATCATCAAGTCCAACCCCCTGCCATGGGCAGAAAAGAATGCTGGGGGCAAACGACCCCATCAAGGTGTCTATCTAGCCTCCTTTTAAAGATCCCCAGGGTAGGAGTGAGCATCACTTCCCTTGGAAGTTGGTTCCATATCCTAGCCACCCTGACTGTGAAGTAGTCCCTCCTGATATCTAGCCTGAATCTAGTCTTGGTCAATTTATGGCCATTATTCCTTGTTACTACTGGTAGTGCTTGGGGGAACAGGGACTCTCCTATAGCCTGCTCATCCCCCTTGGCCAGTTTATAGATGGCCACCAGATTCTCAGCCTTCTCTTGTGGAGGCTGAACAGGTTCAGGTCTTGTAGCCTCTCTTTGTAGGGCCTGCCTTGCTGCCCCCTGATCATGTGAGTGGCCCTCCTCTGGACCCTCTCGATGCTGGTCACATCCCTCCTGAAGTGTGGCGTCAAGAACTGGATGCAGTACTCCAAATGCAGTCTGACCAATGTCATATAGAGGTGGAGGATCACATCCTTGGACTTGCTCATGATGCATCTGTGGATGCATGACAAAGTGCAGTTAGCCTTCCTGAATGCATCCCCACATTAGTGGTCAATGTTCATTTTGGAATCAGTAACTCCAAGATCCTTTTCTGCCTCTGCACGATGAGAAGGGAATTCTCCACTCTGTAGGTATGCTGCTGGTTCTTCCTCCCCAGGTGCAATACCTTGCACTTGTCAGTACTGAAACCCATCCTGGTCTCATCCGCCCACCCCTGTAACCTCTCCAGATCTAGTTGTAGCCTGTTTCACTCCTCCAGCATGTCCACGTCTCCCCACATCTTAGTGTCATCCACAAATTTGAACAAGGTGCTTTTCAACCACTCACCCAAGTTGCTGATGAAGATGTTGAACAATGCAAGCCCGAGGACTGAGCCATGGGGTACTCCACTGCCCACATCCCTCCAGGTCAAAAAGACCTTTCCACCACCACTCTCTGGGTCTGGCCGTCCAGCCAATTCGCAACAAATCTGACTGTGTAGGCATCAGTGCCATGGTTGCCTAATTTCTTAATGAGAATGGGATGAGAGACAGTGTCAAAGGCTTTCCTAAAGTCCAGAAAGACTACGTCCACCACAACACCTGCATCTAAGGATTTTGTGACCTGATCATAGAAGGCCACCAGGTTGGTCTGACAGGACCCACCTTGAATGTTCCCCCCTACTGGTCCCTTGAAGAAGTGATCCTGGATAATTTTCTCAAAGAGCTTCCCTAGGACCAAGGTAAGACCAGAAAAGCATAATCTCCCTTGATGTGTGGGAGTCATCCAGCACTTCAGTTTGGAGGAGAGCCCACTGATGGCCTGACTGATTGCACCAGTGCCTTGTGAGGGAGGCTCCACCCTGGCTGCTCCACGTATCCAAGGAGAAGTACAAGGCTACCTGTGGCCTCTCTCAAGTACTGCCTGCATGCCTCATATAGGAAGGACACCACCGTCCTGCTAAAGGTGGTGTGTGCAGGAAGTTGGTAGGATGGGGCCACAAGTGCCATGAGCTGCCTGAACCCTGGTTGCTGAACAAGGGAGAAGGGCTTGCCATCCACAGCAAGTATCTCCCCACTGCTCTGGATGATCTCACTCACTCTTGCAATGTGCCCCGGCTTTGTCTGCAGCTTTCTACTACCGGTACATGGTGGCCTACCACTGCTTTACAGGGACAGGGGTTTTGGAGTGAGCAGGGGACTTCCCTCTGGTGCCAGGCTGAGAAGGAAGAAGGGAAGAGAGGCTGCCTCCTGAGATGCAGCATCATTGCTGTGGTGCTGAAGTGTTTCACCTCTTTGCCCCAGCTGATCTGCCTTTGGCAGTGCTGGCAGATAGCATACTTGGGATCATCTGCTAACTCAAAATTATCCCACGCTACTCTACCCCCCCCCCCATCCCCGCTTCTGGCTTGATGGTGGGGATCCTGCCTTACCCCCCTCCTTAGCAAACTGAGGCACAACAACAGAAGGAGCTGACACAGCTGAACCGCTTGCCTCCACAGTCTCAGCCTCAACCTCCTTTTAGGTGCTTTCTGGAGAAGGAGACCTGGCTTTAAGGCAACTTTGAGGGGTGTGGAGCACAAAATCAGATTCCTCCTCATTACCCAAAATTTCTATTGCTAGAGTGCTCAGGTCCCCTGCTTTCAGATCCAGCTCCTCCTCTGGCACTGGGAGGCTCACACTAGAAGATGAAATTGGGTTCGAGGAGACTATCATTCTGCTGCTGGTGGCTATTTCTGGTGTTAGGACAGGTACTGCTCCCACCTCCTTGCTCCCACTGACAGCAGAAGACTCATCGCTGCCAGAAAAGAGGATGTGTCTATGTTAATTAATATTAATATATCTTCTTCTCTGATTACTGTATACATCTAATATCTCTTCTTCTCTGTTTACTGTATGTGTGTGTAACTGATAACATTAATATCTCTTCTTCTTCTCTGTGTATGTGTGTGAATGTATGTAATGTATGTGCTTTCCTGCACAGTGATGGATCACACTGCCAGGGAAAATAGCTTTATTCTAAAATATGTGTGGGGAAAAAATAACAAGAACAAATAAGAGTTTTCTGGGAAAAATAAGTTGAAAGAAATGGATTGGATAAGGATAAGTAGAGGGATTCTATGCAAGAGTAATTAGTAAGCTGTATCCAATCCTTTCCAAGAACAGAAACTAGCAGGGGACTAACTAGGAAGCCAAGCCAGTCCAGTAGTACCTTTCACATGCCATTGCTCAGGCAGAAATAGCTCACAAAGGGACAGAAAGGCTGCAGACAGAAGCTTATATGTTATTTCTACATCCCTCCCCCAAAGCACTGTCATTGGAAGGGGACTCAGAGAAGGAATACAGTCACTGGTGAGCTACAGATGTCAGTCTTCCCCCCCTCGCCCTCCTTCTTCTTGGTGTCTGTTCCCTTGAAAGGCTGCCTTCTGAATCTCCAAATCTTTTCTGAATCAAATTTGGAGGCTCTGCATCAATTCAGAGGTTGGGTTTTTCCCCCCTCCCAATTCAATTCAGATTTGGCAATTCAGCCTCTGAATCAGGCCAAATCTTCTCCAAATCCAATCCGTGACTGAAGCTTCACACACCCCAACATACACCGACATATACAAATATACATATTTACTATTATACTTCTTTTTAGTTCCCACAAATATAAATCACCATTGTTTTCTCTACTTAGTACCAAATAAAAAATCTCCCCATGAAAAATTTCTGGAGTAGGGCTCATAGGTACATAATCTACAGGTGTATAATAAATTCAGTGATGTAAAGACATCATCCCCAGTACAATGTACAAGATTCATTAGTCTATATTATTTCATGCACTATTAAAAAGAGGATTAAGTGTATAACAGGTCTAAGGAAAGAGGAAAAAAAAAGAAAACCCTCTCCAGTTCAGGAGAGTAGAAGCAAAGCATTCACATAGCACTTTCAATATCAAAAGAGAAGTTATTATACAAAAATAATAGAACTAAATCAATACATATGAAAGATATGAATCTTTGCCAAGTTGAACTGATTTGAGAAGGAGCCATTTTTAAGAACTTCTAAGACTAGACTAACCACTGTTACTTATGGGAGTCCTTGACAGCAGAACATACTGGTTGCTATATAACTGTGACTGAAGTGAAACAATTCTGTAAGTAGGTCACTTTCACTGAGATTGTGCTGTAAAAGAGATTATACTATTTGGCAATCATTAGGTACAGAAGGTCTTTTTAGAAATACTTCTGATAATGAAACCTCCCTGTGATGTGGGTTACTTACTCGGTGAAATTCTGGCTTCTCTGAGATCAATGACTTCAGAGGGGCCACAGTTTCAACTGACATGGTTCTGTACCAAGGTTCTTTAATAGACTGCTTAGAAGTGAATATTTCACCTTGCTAGTAAGCCTTCTTTGCCTTCCCCTTTACTTTTCTTGTGGAAAATTGGGTATTGTTATGGAAGTGGTACAGAAGCACATACAAAACTAAGCTTTCAAAACTTCACTTGTAGTTGAGGAAGGAAGGTAAATTTGGTAGCTTTATGCAAGAACTTAGTATTATGCAATATATAATTCATGCTGCAGAGCAAAAAGTATTTTTCAGATAAGCACAGTTACATGTTGCAAACCAGCAATAATAATCGGGGCGGGGGGGGGGAATAAATAGAAATAGGATCCTAGAAACTTGATTTAGGTGAGTCAATCTAGTTCAATTGAAGTCAATGGAATTACACCATCTCACCATCTGGTCAGCATAAATAACTAGAACAAGGTAAATAACATCAAACAGGAAATTGAACAGTCTACAGGTCCAGAACAATGAAAGTACCATGGAAGCTATTATGGTCAGGAAAGCAGAATAAACTTCAGTGGGACATAGAGTCAATAAGATTCAGTAGTCTGGTTTTATCGATATCTGAGAGCTTTGCAACTTTAACTACACCAAAAATGTTAAATCAGCAAAAATAAGCGTATCTTTACACTGAGTAATACCCTGAGTCCTTGTCCCTGCTGTTAGACAGTCACTTTTTGGGTGCTCATACACGTGGGGTGGGGGAGGTTTAATTCTTAGGGTTGCATTCTATGCCAACTAAATTGAAACAGTAGGTTTTTAATTGAAACCCACCATTTCTATTTCGGGGTTTTATATTCCATCATTGTTATGGTGACGGACCTGATCCTCTTTTTTTTTTTGATGAGGGACACAATCCTCCCCCCACCCCAACAGAGTATGCCTGTGACTGGGGGGGCAGCTGCTGGGGGGCTGAGTGGAGGGCCCCAGTCCCTCCCTCCATGGTGGCAACACCTTGCTGAGGCCATTTGGGAAGGCTGCGAGTGGGTCAGGTGCTGCCCCAGCTCAGAGGCAGAACCCAGTCTGATCCAAGTCTTCCCCAGCCCCAAACTTGGGCAGCACCTGGCCCACTAGAAGCCTGCCTGGCCATCCCTAAGGGGTGCTGCCACTATGGAGGGAAGGACCAGGGCCTCTCACAGCTCAGGGGCAAATCTTCCTGACAGCAGCTTTCCACCTGGCTATGGGACAGGCAGGCAGGCTTTACCAAAAGAAAACAAAAAGGATTGGACCCTTCACCAATTTTGCTTTCAGCAAACACCTACTGACAGTAAAAGGGGCAAGGGACTTAATCCTTTCTTCTGTGGACCCTGCCCACCTCCCCTGCAGCTGAGAAGCATACTGAGAGCTGCATTGTTGCAATTTCCAATGTTGCAAACTAAACTACATCAGGGTGCAATTTAGTTTGAAACAATGTAAACTCATTTAAAACCTCCAAAACTCTTGCACATGTAAAGTGTGACACAATTAAGCTACTCAAAGTGACATTTTCATCACATGTACATGATAATGGCATCACATGTACATGCACCTTGAGTATAGCTTATCCTAGTTCAGGAAGCAAAGTGAAAAGAACATTTATACTAATCTAATGGCATGTATGTGAAGAGTTGTACCACCACAACAACAGTAATAATAATTAAAAAAAACAAATAAAAAACTAGTAACCAAAATAACTGTACCAGTAAAAGTTTTTTGGTCTTATCACATAAAGTACCAGGGCTGTGTATGCTACATACAATATGGGCTTTAAACTAGGTTCATTGGGAGACAGGGAAGCAGAGGATAAGGAAAAACTAGGATCAGTGAGCCATGAACAATGCATGGGAAACAAGCAGAAGGAACTTGTACTCCTGCTTGTAAGCAACAACTTTGAACTGGTTGGACTAACTGAAACCTGGTGGGACCCTACTCATGATTGTGCAGTAGGCGTTGAAGGTTACAAGTTGTAGAGATGAGATAGAGTGTGGGGAAAAAAAAGGGAAGGTGTTGCTCTCTATATTAAAGAACAATATACATCCTCTATAATCAAGATGGGATCAGAGGAGGGCCAAACCAAAGTACTTTGGGTCAGGATACAAGGGAGTTGTAGGGAAAGGGACTTGGTAGTGGGGGTCTACTATAGACCCCCACACCAGGAGGATGAGATAGACCTGGAATTCTCCAGACAACTCTCAAAGGCCATACAGTTGAGAAATATGGTTGTCATGGGTGACCTAAACTACCCTGACAACTGCGGGGAAGAGCAGCCAGTCCAATCAGAGGTATATGATCCCACTAGGGTAAACACCTTGCTAGACTTAGTGTTAGCTACATGAGATGACCTGGTGGGGGATCTGTAGGTTCAAGGTAACCCAGGGGATAGCGATCACCGATTAATTGGATTCACTGTCTGGCAAAGGGTGGGTAAACTAACCAACAGAGTTGAAGTGCTAGACTTTAGAAAGGTGGTTAGGTGGGTGGCAAGTTAGCTTACAGGTCACACCCACAGAATGGTGTTGGATGGGTCAATATCAACCTGGATAGATGTGGGCAGTTGAGTCCTGCAAGGCTCGGTTCTTGGACCAGTTCTATTCAGTGTCTTCATCAGTGACTTGGACCTGGGCATGGCGAACACCCTGTCCAAGTTTTCAGATGATACCAAATTATGCGGCAAAGTTAACACACCAGAGGGTAGGGGCTGGATCCAGGCAGATCTGGTCAGGTTGCAAAAATGGGCAGAATGAAATAGGATGCAGTTCAAAAAAGACAAGTGCAAAGTGCTGCATCTGGACAAAAAGAACCACCAACACACTTACAGGCTGGGGGATGACCTTCTCAGCAGCACAGCATTGGAAAGGGATCTTGGACCACACCTTATCATTCATTAGCAGATGCATGACAAACAGGTCCAGGGAGATGATACTTCCCCTTAAAGTGGCACTGGTCAGGCCACAGTTGGAGTGCTGTGTCCAGTTTTGGATGCAACACTTCAAGAGGGATATGGAGAATCTTAAGAGAGTTCAAAGGAGGGACACTCATATGGTCACAGGGATGCAGGCAAGACCCTATGAAGAGAGATTCAGGGACCTAGATCTCTTCAGCCTTCACAATAAAAGGCTGAGTAGTGACTTTGTGGCCGCCTATAAATACTTCCGGGAGGGCAGCAAGGAATAGGAGATGCTCTGTTTACTAGGGCACCTCCTGGAGTAAATAGAAACAATGGCCACAAATTGATGGAGATCAGATTTATGATGGACATTAGAAAGAACTTCTTCACTGTAAGGATTGTCAGAATCTGGAATGGGCTTCCAAGGGAGGTGGTGCTCTCCCCTTTCCTTGGGGTTCATAGATTTCATAGACATTAGGGCTGGAAGGGACCTTGGAAGATCTTCGAGTCCAGCCAATGCCTCAGAGGCAGGAAGTCAGCAGAGGTCATAGAATCCCAGCAAGATAAATATTCAAATGTCTCTTGAAGGCGTTCAAAGTAGGTGCTTGAACCACTTCCAGCAGAAGTCTATTCCAAATCTTGGGGGCTCGGACAGTAAAGAAGTTGTTCCTTATGTCCAGCATGAAATGCTCATGGAGGAGTTTGTGACCATTCAACTTTGTCATCCCTTGGGGTGCTCTTGTGAAAAGATATTCCCCCAGATCCTGGTAAGCACTCCTTGTAAACCTATAGGCGGCCACCAGATCACCCCTGAGCCTGTGCTTTTCCAGGCTGAAGAGTCCCATAGCTCTCAGCCTCTCATCATAAGAGACCTGACCTCTGATCATGTGTGTAGCTTTCCTCTGGATTCTATCAAGCTTCTTCATATCCTTTTTTAATTGTAGAGCCCAAAACTGGATGCAGTACTCCAGCTGTGGCCTCATCAAGG
Organism: Crocodylus porosus; assembly: GCF_001723895.1. Classification (NCBI taxonomy): domain Eukaryota; kingdom Metazoa; phylum Chordata; order Crocodylia; family Crocodylidae; genus Crocodylus; species Crocodylus porosus. The sequence continues at coordinate 115,503,326 of NW_017728886.1, forward strand.
CTGAATACAACAGGAGAGTGACGTCCTGGGATTTGCTCTAGAAGCATCTATGGATGCAAGCCAGCATTTTGCTCACTTTATTAGCTACAGCATCAAATTGAAGGCTCATGTTCATCTTGTGGTCAGTCATGACCCCTAAGTTCCTTTTAACTGTAGTACTAGCCAGTGTAGCACTGCCTAGCCTATAAGCATGCTGCAGGTTTTTCTTCCCAAGGTGAAGAACCTTTGATTTTTCAGCATTAAACACTGTCAGGTTCTTATCCACCCATTTCCTGATCCTGTCAAGCTCAGCCTATATTGCCCTCCTTTCCTCAGGTGCAGACGCTCTACCCCAAAGTTTGGTGTCATCAGTGAACTTGGGCAGTCCACTTCTGATGCCAATGTCCACATCATTAATGAAGATGTTGAATAGTATAGACCCAAGGACAGAGCCTTGAGGGATCCCACTAGTCACAGCACACCACGACAATTGACTTCCTTCAACCACCACCTTCTGGGTCTGACCATGGAGCCAATTCCCCAGCCAACAGATCATGTTGAGGTCAAGGCCACAGTTAGCCAGTTTAGCCAAGAGGTGATCGTGGGATACCACATTGAAGCCTTTTTTAAAGTAAAAAAATAAAACGTCAATCTCTTACCCCTTGTCCAGGTGATAAGTCACGTGGTCATAAAAGGAAATGAGATTGGTCAAGCAAGACCTACCCATGACAAAGCCGTGCTGGCTATCCCTCAGGATTTTGCCATTGGCTAGTCTGTTGAGAATGGTCTCTTTGATCATCTTTTCTAGGATCTTCCCCGGGATAGATGTCAGGCTGATGGGCCTGTAGTTTGCTGGATCCACTTTCCTCCCTTTCTTGAAGATCAGCACCACATTGGCTTTCTTCCAGTCTTCGGGCACTACACCAGAGCACCAGGAGTTCTCAAAGATCCATGCCAGGGGATGGGCTATGATGCTTGCCAGCTCCTTAAGTACCCTGGGATGTAAGCTGTCAGGGCTGGCTGACTTGAAGGTATCCAGCCTCTCAAGGTGTTCCTTCACAAGGTCAACATTGATGGAGCATAAGAAATCTCCCTCACCCAGGCCTTCCCGTCCCATAATGGGCAGGAGCATCACTTGGGACTGGTGAAAAACTGATGCAAAGTACCCATTTAGCAAGTTCACTTTTTCCTAGGCATCAGTTGTAGTTGTCCCATCTGGTTTAGCAGGGGTCCAATGTTGCCTTTTGGTTTTCCTCCGGCTCCCCACATATCTAAAAAACAACTTTTTATTGTCCTTGATACTTGTAGTTAGTTGGAGTTTACTCACAGCCTTGGCTTTCCTGGTTTGCTCTCTGTAGGTTCAGACCAGTGCAAAATATTCCTCCTTGGTGGTGGATCCTGTCCTCCATCCTTTGTAGGCCTTTCTTTTTGGATGCAAGAGATCCACTAGTTCCCTGCAGAGCCAAAGGGGCTGCTGTGCCATTTTGCTGCCTTTCCTCCAAGATAGGATAGACTTCAAGACTTCAAGAAGAGTCTTCAAGAGGAGACTGGGTCAAGAGGAGATGGGTTCTTCAAGAGGAGACTGTACAAGCACCTAGCTGGAGTCATCTGACCCAGTGCTCTTTTCTCCTCAGGGCAGGGGGTCAGACTCAATGACCTACTAGGTCCTTTCTGACCCTAACATCTATGATTATTATCTGCAGAAAAGTACCTGAGGTTTACAGTGGACAATTCGATGCATATGATTCATCAGTGTGCCCTTTTTGCCAAGAAGGCTAACAGCATCCTGCATTAGCATGAACATTGTCAGCAAATTGAGGGAAATAATTGTGACACTCTATTCTGCACTGGTGAGGCCACATCTGGAGTAATGTCCAGTTTTTTCCCCCTCCCCCATTACAGAAAGGAAGTTGGAGAGATTCCAGCAGAAAGAAACAAAATGAATTGAGGGCTGAGGGACATGACTTATTAAAAGAGACTTAGGGAACTGGATTTAATTAGTCTGCAGAAGAGAAGACTGAGAGGGGATTTGATAGCATCCTTTAACTACCTGAAGGGTGGTTCCAAAGAGGATGGAGCTAGGCTGCTCTCAGTGGCAACCAGTGACAGAACAAGAAGCAATGGTCTCAAGTTGCAGTAAGGGAGGTTTAAATTGGATATTAGGAAAAACTCTCTCACTAGGAGGGTGGTGAAGCACTGCAACAGGTTACCCAGAGAGGTGGTAGAATCTTTATCCTTCAAGGTTTTTAAGGCCTAGCTTGACAAAGCCCTGGCTGGAATGATCTAGTTGGGGCGGTCTTGCTTTGATCAGGGAGTTGGATTAGATGACTGCCTGAGCTCCCTTCTAACCCTAATTTTCGGTGCTTCCATGAGTATGAGTGAACTATTCATTTTATTTATCTTTAACTTCAATATAGTCAAAAAATTGAGTATGCAAAATGCTGGAGGGTTTTCAGGGCACCATACATTTATAAAAATTGCATGTGTTATGGCTGCTGGCATTAAAACAGTTAGAGCTAAATCTATTCAGAAGTTCTACCTAAAACAGACATATAAAATAAATAAAATTTCATTTTATAATATAACATGGCACTCACACACATATACGTCAGTTGCAGATTTTATAGTGCAACACTAAATTACTACCCACAAAATATTGACAGGACTTGGGGGAGATAAGGGCAAATATGACAGTAATAAACTAGGAAGAAAATATTTACCTCCACAGCAATTAAACTATAGTTTTATCTTCCTCCTAAATCAAGGCTTATGAAAATGTAATGAGGTCCTATTTACTTTAATAGTAGTATTTCATTTTCCTAATAATATTTTTCTTGGATTTCAATAAATAACACTTACAATAAATAATTTAAATTGGTATAAGAAAAAAATGGCTTGGGGGAAATATTTTAGAAACAAACACTTCACAGTGAAAACAAGATTTTTCTCCTGTGTTTTATGGATAAATGATAACCTACAGATGGCTCCCCAAAGCCACTGAGCTTTTAGTCAAATATTGCCTTCAATCTTTGGTGAAAGTCCTATGGATTTTCACAGGAGCCACACAATTAGAAGATATTTAGAAAATACTTCCTTACTACTGTCAAAGGAACCTGAATGCAAGATAGAGTGGGCATATCTACATGTGCATTAAGGCACTTTTCCTAATGCACATTAAATTTAGTGCCTCCAACATGACGGTGCCTATACATAAGCACACAGCCTGCTCTGATGCACTGGAATTACAGTGATTAATCGAATCAGCTGGTGCTCTAGAAGCCTCCCACATCTCATATATCAGCACTTCTGCATTTATAAATGGCAGTGGGAGTTGCTTCAACTAAACCTCATTTGAGATTTAGTTAAAGCACTCCCAGTGCCAGTTTTAAGCACTAGGACACTGCTACATGAGCCGCTCTAATTCAAGTGTCCCTAGCCCCAGCCCCAGACTACGTGTAAAAGTGCCCTAAGGTACAAAAGAAATGTGCATTAGGGTACTTTAATGCACAGCAATGAATGTACACAATTTTTACATGATGCTTAATGCACAGTATCCTATTTTACTGTGCATTAGCATAATCACACTTTTTTAATGCAATGCTTTAATATGCAGTAAAATAAGCTACGGAGCATTAAAGCACATGTGTTGACATGCCCAGTTAGTTCACTAGCCTTTCATCCAAGAAGGCACTTTTAAAAAATAATTACTATAGTCAGAAACTAAAAGTTTTTAGTTCATTTTTCTTAATCAGTGATATAAGAACAAAGACATAAAATAAGAATCTTGTCCTTTTATCTAAAACTCAAAGGTTTCCTTCATTTATTTTTGTAGGAAACTTTGATTGCTTTTATTTTGCATTTTTCCAAGATGAATTTGGATTCTGAAGTGCCAATAATGACAAAATGAAAGTAGCCTGTGTTATTCCAACCTCTAAAACAAGACAGGAGCTAAGAAGGAGTGGGGGAAGTTATACTATTAAGAGATTCCTTAATGATTGACAAGAATTTTGAAATTTACGTAATTTGCTTAAGTGTCTATTTTTTTTCATGCCTAGTCAAATGTAACTTAAATATTTAGAACTTTCCCTTATTGATTATATGTCTATCTAGGAGGACATATTTTTGTGTAAACACATGGTGACCTCATAAGTCAAGCTTCTCATTTCTTTCACACTCCATTTTGTGATTATATTGAACTTAATGAAGCTTGTTCATACATGTACATATTCACTAGTCCTAGGCCCAGTGGCATTAGATGTGTTAACGATTTGGAGGCACCTGTGGCTGTGAGCCAGACGAGTGGGCTAGGCCTGGAGACAGCACGAGAAGAAGCTGAGGGCTAGCCACACTTATACCCAGGATTGGGGTAGGGCTTTATCTTATAGCCAGAAGGGCTTGTGTTTTGATTTAAGTTTGGTCCAGTGCTGGGGGAAGGATGGGGGGTAGGGGCAGGGCAAGCACACACATGCCTCTTGCAGCATCTCAAACCCCTTTGACTCTCTGCAAGAGGCACAAGCAGGAACAAAAAAATGTTCCCCATACTGCAAATTTGCAGCACGGGGACAAAATTAGAACCCTGGATATCCAGGGGTCAAAAAATACCCCGGGTGAAAAGAGTGGGATAGGTTTAACTAAAGCTCACATGAGGCAATCTGGGAGTCAGTCTTCCAATAGAGATGCTCTGGTTTCTGGCTTCCAGCTTCATCTACGAACTAACACCCATCTCTCTTGGTTTTTATTGTTTTTCTTTTAACTAAATCACATTCAAGATTCTGATTAGCTTTGGGAAAATGTCAAAATGCCAAAATTATTACATCAAATCTCAAAAAGAAAAAAAAAAGGAAAAAAATGCCAAACCTATTCAAACTTAATGAAATCAAAAACACATAAAAAACTGAGACAATCACTTTTTTGGAGATAGTCAATACCTTATTTGGATCGTTTTCTTAAAAACTTTAAAAATCGACTGGACTGCATCTGGTAGGATAAATCCTCAGCTCCAGCGCATAGCCCTTGTGCTGCAGGTGTGAAGAAAGACTGGACATTAGCTTACAGCTCAAGCAATTTTGGTTTGGTACTAATTTCAGGAAAGGCTTTGTTGGTGAAGTCATGGGAGTTGAAAACACTCAGGTGACTTTATGGTCCCACTGAAATAAATGTGAATTTTGCTGTGGACTTAATTTGGGGTCAGGATCTTGTAGATCAACAGGCCTGAGCCTGACAACCCCCACAGATATAAGAAATGGAAATCAATGCAACTGATAAGTAAAATTTTGTAGCCACAGACATTGGATATAGGAGACCAATACTTCCTATGGTCTACATTCTTCATGAGACAAGAACAGATTTTCTGTATTTTTTTAAACAAAAAAATACCACATTGCAAGCCTCAGAAGGCAACATAAATATGATGAATTAAGTATAGTATATACTATATTTCAACTATATATCCAACTCTATTATTCCACTATAATGCCCACTATGGTTTCAGTATAGACATGACAAGTGCTTTTTAAGAACATCCACCCCCCAAAAAACTTATTCTGAAAATAGTCTAGTAAGAAAGAAAAACACAAAACAATACCTAAAATACCACAACACACCATACCACATTCACACATACTCCACTTCTTCCTCAAAAATTAAATTTGATTAAGCATTGTGGATGACATCAAACAAAAAAGTGTTCTAAAAATGTGGTACCTTCTGTGCTGCATCATCTACTCATAATGGAGTGTGATAGATGGAATTTCATTTTAGGCATATCTTAATTGCCTTTTTGTGATATTAATTATATTAATCTTACCTCTCCAAAAAATGTATGCTGCTCCCATCAATGTAAATGGAATAACCTACACATAAAGAAAAAAATAATAATTTTAAAGAGTTAAATAATATAAAATGGTAAATTAGTGGCAAGACAATAATTTTTTTTTCAGTTCAAGAAGGGTCCTGAAATATGTGCTTAACTTTATGCATTCAATAGTCCTGCTGTATCTTAGTTTAACTTTATCCTATCTGACAAATTGAATATTTTCCCTTACTGCACCACCATCCAGGTGTTATAAAGTTTGTATAACAAATTCTAAACCAATCAGTTGGATATCTTCAGATGGAAAGGTACATAGAAATGCAAAGCATTATCATTACCATAGTTTTCTTGCCAGTATACAGATTATTTTGTAATATACATGTTTGGAATATGCAACCATTCTGTACTAAGCTATTCATTTCACTTAAACTTTGGTACTGTTTGCTACAGAGGACCAACTCATGGGATCATAATAAATTCTAGTTTATTGGACAGGATGTGAAGTTACCCATAAAATCATAAATGCAAATTTTGAGTTGTGTGGTACTGGTCACCTTAGCACATACACACACACATGCACTCACTCATTCAAACCCATGTAGTATAGTATATAGTAGCTGTTGTAGTGACTGTGAGAGCACTGGTGTCTACCTATCAGAGGCCCTGCAGTCTGCTATGATGGTCAGCTTCCTTGAAGGTGATGTCTTCTCCAGAAGCAGGTCACCCACCTGTCCTTCTGTCTCTGCAGGTCAGGTGCGGACTGAGAGAGAGCCACTGAGGGTTTTGCTGCACTGCCTTTTATCCCTTTCTGGCAGACTTGTGTGATCCCCCAGCAACATCTTGGCTACCCAATCCAGAATAGCACCTGACAGCTGTTAGTCACAGGGATCTCTGCCTGCTGGCACCTGAAGTTTCAGGACTCAGTTTGTGACTTTGATTAATTAACAATGGTATTGTTAAGGGTTGCAGGAATAGTCAATAGGGTAGGTGCTTAGTTTCAGGAATCAGTTCCTTGGTTTGATTAAGCTAAAATGGCTGGTAGAGAAGAGTTTTGTAATGGTAAGTTCCTTTGGCTAAGCTATTGTCATTTAAATATTTACTGATCACCATTCACTGGCATTCACTCAAGGGGCCACCCAATCTAACAGATTTTATCACTTTACAATCACAATTTCAATGCAGTTTTAATAATGGTCCAGCATGTAACTTCATTCTACATGGAGTACATTCCTTAAGGGTTTAAAAGTATAAAATATAAAATACAAAATGTCATGGTAAAGATGAGAAAGATGAATTATAAAAATGCACTGTGAGAATTATATAAAAATGCACTGTGAGGCAGTGAGGATCAAAGGCTACTAGGGACAGTAAGTGAGTTAGGTTAGCACAGGATATATTTACAGTCTTTGCAGTGGATATTTTAGTTCTTTTATTTTTCTTTAGTGACAATGAGCTTAATAGATATATAGATGTAGTTTCTAGGTTTCTTCTACAGAAAGCCACTTCAGCTTTCTGGCTTGCTCTGAGCCTTGCCACACCCATGCAATGTGTGCTGGGTCTCTGCCAGCACTTAGAAGGAAAAGAAATGCACAAAATGGGGTGGGGGAGAGAGTGCAGGCAAAAAGGGGCTTCTATTATATCATGTCCAGAAGGGAAATGTACACAGGGTGCTTTCTGCTACAGTAGAAGACAGAATAATCCTGAAATCATACAGATCAGATTGATTAAGTCATTCTTATGAGCTTGCTATGCACTATACTAGAATCCAAAATAGACTTTTTGTAGTTAAAGAGAAAAGGCACAAAATATGTAGATGCAGATACCATAAGTAATTTTGAAAGTATAAGTTTGTGTATTTATGAACATTATCTGGATAAAGCCAATATCATATTTGTTTCCTTCTCACTTACTTCATTAATTAGATCAGTGTTTTTCTCTGGTAACTCACTCGTTAAGAGATCAGCATTGTATGGTTAATTTGCCCTGGACTTTGTAAACGTTGAAATCTGCTGCACAAAAACAAAAGGCTCCAAAGTTTCTACAAGTTTTTATTTATTTTTAAATGTATGTTCTGTCTTTTTTTCAAGGAAAGTACTGTTAGTGAACAGTGCTACACTGTGTGTACTGGCACCTGAAATGCTACTTATCCACCTCGTGTGAATTTTGCTACACTGTTCTATAAGACTACACTTCAGAAAAAAAATCCCTATCTATTAACTTAATATTAAGGTTGTCTTAGACCTCTTTTTATCATCAGGCCCTGAACACATATAATACTTTTGTTCCCTTTCAGTAAGAGCAGAGTTAAGCCATTACTGAGTCCTCCTGGAAAATTTCAAGAGCCCTACACCATAATTTTTTATTCAGGACTATTTTCAAAGACCAATGACTTCTCATTACTCTACTGGACTTTGGCCTACACCTTAAGAAAACCAAAAATCTGAGAAACTTCATTTCCTTTTTTTTTTTACTCTGTAAAATGAATAACATACTTCAGCAATACACTAGAAATACCAGAGAAACAGAATTACTAGAAGGACAAAATTCACACACACACACACAAAACAACTTGCCAAATATTTCCTAAAAAGTTTATCAGAAAGGAAGTATGGTAGAAATGGGGGAGAGTTTAATTCCAAATGTGCTTAAAGGAAAAACAAATATTGCTCTAAGACTATAAAAACCTTATTGTGCACTGCAATAAATGTTATGTTAGCTGACACATAAGCACTCTCAGTTAACAACTGGCAGCATATTTCAAATTCATTGTCAAGTGACAATTTGATTTTTTTTGTAATAAAACTCAAACAGCTGTATTTTAATGGGGAACTTTAAAAAAGCAATAAAAATATGCCAGCAAAAGAAAAGAGTTTCCTTCGTGTTCTGTCAGATGTACCAGTTATTTGGAAGTTTCTTTGACAGCATCCTCATTATTTAATACATCTCCAATCTACCATTTTTTCCGTATTTTTCCCTTCCCCATTCCACTGCACCAAACAGGTTAAGTGTTAAACAATGAAGTTATCAACTTGTAGTTTGTTCTTACAAGTTTTAAATCTCTCTTTGTATCAGTTGCATAACATGGCATCCACTCTTATTGTGGGGAAATATTTATCAGTCATTTATTAAATTCAATTGGTTTACCCTTTGCCAAGTCAAGAATGGCCTTAAAAGATCAGATTTCTAGAAACAGATAATTCTGCGTGTCAATTTCAGTGCATAGTCTTGTTACTTCTGCCTAGGATAGTTTTTCTCTGTGTAATGTAGCATGAGCCTTTGAGGGGATCCATCTTGGAAGATAATTAATGACAGTTTTATGTAGTCTGTGATCTAATGCCTCTTAACTGAGATTGGGGAGTGATAGAAAAAATAGTATGCTCAGAACAGTATGGAGACATAAGCAAACCCTGAATTTTCAGGTTTAATGTTAAGAAAAAAAGCTTCTTGCCAGAGTATAAGAAAAGTTAGCATAATTAGTATAAAAAAGTTGATATAGTTAAGAAATTAGTACAGTTAATAAAACACAACAGCTTCTTGCCAAAGTATAAATCAATAACTACAGATCAACAACAGCCCCTGAACTCTTATTTCCTTTCCCAAATCACAGAAGAACTAAAAAAGATTATTTATTCATTTATTATGGGTTCAAAATTCATGTTTTCCTATTTTTGAAAGAGGAAGTATATGGCTATATTTTCTGTCAAATGTTTCATTGGAAAAATGCTGATTTATTGAATGAATCCAAAATTTGCCACTTGGTTTTGGCCAATATCCCATGAAACACAAATGGAGTTTCAACAGATTTCACTATGATTTCCTTATAAAATACCCCCCCTAATTCCTGCTACCTGAGAAGCATGGAGTTATGGACCCAGTACCAAAGGACTGCAGTTAGGTAGGCAGCTGGGCAGAGGCTAGCTGCAGAACAACATGCACCCAGGGAGACCCACAAATGGCTAAGGAGAAGCAGGGGAAAAGGTAATATTTGTGACTCAGGACTTAAGGTGCTTGAAAGCAGGCTCAGTACTGAACCATATGACTACAGACAAAAGAGCCCCATCCCATTAAAAGCCTGGCTGTAGCAATGACAACCTTTTCAAAATGGAAAGTTGGGATATATGCCCACCTCTCTGCGTCCAATCCTTGCTCACTCCCCTAAGTGCCATGGCCACAGCAGAATCAAGCAGAGCCCATGGAGAGTGGGGGGACAGATGAGAGCCACCTACTGCAGGCTCAGGGATCCCTGCTCAGCTACTCTCCCTCTGGGAACCCTGTGACACCATGGCAAGGCATCTCCTATCCACCCAGAAGCAGTAGGGGGCACAACTCCATGATGCCACACCCACTGCTGCCAGATGGGCAGGAAGTGCCTCACCATGGTGATGTGGGGCTTGTGGTAGTGGTAGCAGTGACAGTAGCACTAAGAATCTCTGCCCTCTTGCATCAAGTCCTGCCTGCTGGGCCACAGAGCAGGGAGCCCCAATCCCACAGCAGACAGCTGCAGGTAACTGGACCCCAGCTGCCCCCCCCCCCCAGATGAGCTGCCTGTAGTTTTTTCCTGCTCCCTGGCCAGGCCCACAGCCACACATTTCAGCCCCAGAAACCATGCGCTGCCCTAGCTGGGCAGTGCCCCCAGACCCTGGCCCACTCCCTCCCTCACCATGGGGGCCTCAGTCTGCCTTCTAATGCTCCCCACATAGACTTACCTACAAGGAGCTGGTCTCCACTACTGCCTAGCTGTATTCCTGGCCATGTGCATGTGTATATGCATGCATGCATACATGGATGTGGTGCCTCATGTCCCACTCCCCCCAGCCATAAGCAGAACTTTGCAGGCTGGAACTCTGCAAGCTTGCTAGGGGGACCACCATTTCCCCTATTTTTCCATGTTGAATGGGAAGCTTGGATCCCTGTATATGATATTGGGAGTCCAGGACAAATGCTGTCCTGGCGTCATTCAGCTCAGGACCAGGACCAGGACCAGGACGTTTACATTTTGGGGCTGTCTTGCCCAATTAGGGACAGGTGGTCATTGTACTCCTGTACTAGAGGACCCTGGCTCCAAGTGCAAGCAACACCTGCAGGCTTGAGAGATAACAGAGGGGAATCCAACCAACCAGATACCCGAGAAACTCCTATAAACCCAGAAGCTGCCCCCTTTGCTCTGAGGCTTCTCTCGCCACCCCTATTCTGTGGGGCTGGGGTCAGTGCACCCCCAAATACTGCAGCTTCTGGCACCAGGGTCCCCACATTACCCTATAAGGCCTCCTCCAGCCCCTAATAGCCTCACCCAAACCACCCAAACCACCAGTTGTAAACTATAAACACAAACTCAAGCCCTTTTACTATAAACTAAGCCATATGGCTATAACAACATCTGAGTCTATCACAGCATTTCTCCATCTCTCCCCAGTATCACATTGTTTGGTCATTTGGGCCTCTTCCTTTTCCTCACTCAATCTGGCAGAGCTCCTTCCCCTATGGCTGCTGGCAGGGAACTGCCTGTTTGGCCTTAGCCTGAGAGTTATATAGGAGCCAAGCCCTGCCCCATCCAGTCAGCTGACTCCTCCCTGTTACCCTGACAACCTGCAGCTGGGCTCCTTACCTGCTGCACCACAAGTAGCAGGCACCTCAGTGCCCTGCTACATTAATTATAATTGTTTTGAGCTTATCAAACGTACATCTTTAAAATCAAAAGTGAATGAAAACCATTACATTATTACAATTATTTGATTAAATTGAATCAGCATTTTCTTAACACAAACTGTATCACCACAACATTTTTAACCAACTCTAATTGCTATCATTTTCATGAGTCATTAGCTGTGCTGTAGAGGATTCATATATCTCCATTAGTTAGGAGCCAAACCAAAAATAACTAGAATGAAATCTTTGCCACACTGAAGTCAGTGGTAGTTTTGCCATTAAACTTTCATTTGCAATCCTATTATCTCAGTCTCCAGAAATAAATATATTTACAGCTAGATTCTCAGATGGTATATTGTCATAGCTTACACCATTTGATGATCTGGCCCTTTATTTTTAGTTATGAAAGCTTAGTACTTGCCACTTTCATTTATCAAAGTATTGACTACCCTTAGACCCAGCCACCTGTTTTGCCACCATAGTAATTTCTATGTATGTTTTACAAATATCATATTTATAATTTACTTGCATAATATGCAAATGAATAAATGTTGGTGACATTCCTGCCCACCCCCATCTTCAATGAATAAGAATATATTCCTTTGGAAAGTTACAGAATGAGTGCAATTTGGGAATGTTACTGGTACTCCATAATGTGTTCATCCCACAGAGCACTTAGGCATCTTTTAAGACTGAATTCTGGAAAATGAAGAAAACCATGACAATAACAACCATCTTAAAACAAAAAACAAAAAAACCCCAAGCAAACAAACAAATAAATAAATAAAAAGAAGCAGTTTCTGTGCCATGAAAGCCATAGATCTTCTGAGCCAACAACTTCAGCTTCCATTATGTAGGCCATACTAAGGTTAACTTATGTAGCAAAAACATGCTGCAAAAATCTGGATAAGCAAAAGACCCCAAAGCCTGGGTCTGAATGACCATAGTGTGAACCTTTGGAAATGTAATAACTAGCATCATAAGTAAAGGAACCCATCAACATGTTTAATAAAACACAATTAAACAAAGCACAAGGCCTGAAAGAAAACATTATAAAGAGTATTCTCTGAAGCTCAGCAAACTAATTCAAATCCCCAAGAGAACACAAAGCCTGGCCACTGGACCTGTTCCTCCTTTGAATCTAAGACTACATATGCATTAGGCCTGTGCTAATCAGCTAGTATTTACTTTGGATTTGGATCTGGCTGATTCAGGGGAGAATGATTCATCTAGCTGATTTGAATCACTGTCCTGAATCAATTTGGCTGAATCCAATCCAGAGATTCGGCTGCTGCCAAATTGGCCAAATCTCCAAATTAACAGGCCCCATCCACCGCCTGCTCTTTGAGCCCAGTCAATGGCTACCTTCCTAGACCCAGCTCCCAGCTCTTTGGGGAAAAAAAAAAAAAACCAAACACCAGATGCTGCCAGGTGAGGAGGCAATCCCTGCTGTCCCCCACTGCCCAGGTGAGGGGCTCTGCCACAACCCCTCTGACCCCTGCCTGCTGTTCCAGCCCCGCCATGGCCCAGCTGCCGCTCCCAGATCTTTAAAAAAATAAAATAAAAGCCCCAATTCATTGGCTCCCATCAGGTGGGGGGTGATCCCCATTGCCCCCACCACACTGCGCTGCATGGGGGAGTCTGCCACAAGCTCCCAGAAACCCTAATGGCCACTTAAGCAGCAGGGCTTTTTTCTTTTTAAAGAGCCAAGAGTCGTGGATGGGTCGGGCTGCCATGGCAGGGGGGCTGGGAAAGCAGGCAGGGGTTGGGGGGTTCATGGCAGAGACCCCCATGCAGCACAGGGACTGCCCAAATCTCCAAAGCTCTCTGAATCTTTTCTGAATTGATTTGGAGAGCTTTGGATTTAGACTTGATCATTTCTTTGCTTGTACTATTACTCTCACAGAAAAGTTATTTCAGAATTTCAGTGCTCTATTGCTAACATAGGCAATTTGCATTTATTTGTTCTTGTACCAACATTGTTCTTTAGCTTAAAAGTTCTTCTTCCTCCCTGGTATTTATAGACAGAAATCAAATTGCCTAGACTAGGGGTGTCAAACTGACAGCCCATAGGCCAGATCTGATTCACAAAGTGCTGTCATCTGACCTGGGAGCCACATAAAAGGGCTGGGGATTTGGTGGCTGGGAGCCCAACCAAAATCCCAAGTACAGAGTCCCACTGAGGATACATATCAGCAGCAAGTGAGGGAGCAGTGACTGCATTAATTTCTGTACCACCACTGCTGCTGTTTGCCCTACAGCCATTGCCCAGCCTGCCCCAACTGCTGTGCCTAGTAGTGGTTTTCAAAGAACCATATTCCAGAACTGGCCAGTAAGAATGAGTGAGTTTGACACCCTTAGCCTAAACTAAATAAGTTAAGCTCTTGAAGTTAATGTAACCAAATGCCTCACTTACAGCAGGCACTCCATTCCCCAGATCATGATAGAAACAGTATTCTACCCCATTTCAGCTTGAATATATCATCTATTTTAAATGTGGATGAGTAGAATAATATATAATATGTCAAATGACAACTTTCCATCTTGATGTAAATGGAAATGGCAGACAATCTGTACATTCCAAAATCTGTCTCTTATGTTGGATATCAAAAGAAGGCCTCCAATATTAGCTCAGTAGCCACATATTTTAGTGTTAATAATCTACTTCAATGAAGACACTCTTGGACATTAAATATAATTTGTTTGTAATTTTTTAGAATTAGGTAAGCATTAACTTATTTGGAAATAATCCTTTCAACAAGATCGAACAAACAAAAACTTATGGCAAAAAAATTTTCCTGGTAACACACATCAGTTAAGCTTCTTAATTATTGTTTTAATAACCCTGACATTTTGAAAAAATAAATGTTTAGGTTTCTAACTAAGAATGTTGCCAGACTACATGGGTATTCCTAAATACATTCCTACTCAAGTATTTGTCACATTACTGTAACCACATAAAGAAACACCCTCATCATTTCCTATCTCCTTTGTGACAATACAGTATGGTTCCACCACAAAAGCAGAATTAATTTGGAGGTTTGTTATATGTCATGTATAGATATTTTCCCCAAATTAGATTTGCTACTTCCACACTTACTGTCATGTAGATACTTTTAGACTACATGTAGTTTTATCATTTGTGTCTTTATATAAACCATGATTTCATGTGAATGTGTTCTGTGTTGTTGATGTATGTGTGTGTTTGCAGAATGACTTAATCAAAGTTGGGCAATTATTTCATGGCTTAGTTAGGTGTTAAACAAGATACGTTGCCTCCCCTGCAAATATGTAAGACAGTGGTGGTCCATGTTTCAGATAGGAAACTGCCTGTCAAAGTAGGAATGAGGATGAAGTCTGGAAGTTGCATGTAAAATGGGAACACAGGAGAGAGAGATGATAACCCCACACAAAAAGCAAGAACGTTCAAAGGGGAACAGAAGTTATCAGAGAGAACCCAAAATCTCAGGCATAAATTGATCTTGATTTTTGCAAAGGAGGGGAAGTGCAGATGTTGAGGTGCATCATCACTTATAAAATAACACATTTTTCTCCAGTTAAAAATAAACTTGAAGCTTTACTAATATTCTAGGAGGATAGGGCTATATTATTCAGTTTAAGTCAAAGCAAAAAGAAATATAACTTCATTGAAATAAGTTAAAAATAATCTACAGGGCTGTGAGATAGGAGCTTCATTACCAGAAGCAGCTAACAGACAGTAGAACTGAGGACCAATGGATAGTTTGATTCCCAGAACGTGGAGAAAATTCAAAGGAAGAGATGGTCATTAACATCCATGAAATGAAGAATTTAGAAGGAATCTGGTTGATTATAATGAGCAATGAAGTCAATTGACTCCTCAGAACTGCCTGACTAGAAAACACATCTGTCACTGCCAGGCAGTTGGTTTGATATTTTGGGTAGAGCAGGATTCAAAGAGGGGTGCAAATGCACCCATGTACCCAGGTGTTAGGCTCAAACAAAACCAAATATGATATGCAATCACTCATGAATGAGTAAGATTGTCTTCCAAGGATCTTAATAGTGAGTCTGCAGGTGGCTCCATAGCCCAATTCTAGATCCACATATCTTGTCACAGTGAGGACTATGTTTCCAGGAGGGATGGGCACTGTGTTGCTGTGGTGGATGGTTTAATGCTCTTTTCACCTGTTTCTCTTTTCCTCTTCTGCTTGTTGACAAGCTGTTTCAAAGTGTTGAGGTCCCTCCCAAAGGTGGAACTGCCAGATCCCAGAGAAATCCAATCTCTAGGCAAAAAGCAATACTGTAAAGAACTCTTGGTCACTGAGGATTATATGTAAAAAAGAGAGGTGGGGCTGGCTTTATGGATGTTAAGGGGTGCCTTTTATGAACAGTTATCTTAGAATTACTAAGTCTTGGTGGTTAAACCAAGTCCCCAACTGTTAGTGCTTGTAAAGACAGCAGGAAATCTGGTCTCTGGGAACACTGACAAGACTCTCTGAGGGACTGTGTTGTAGTGAGAAAAGAGGGCAACTTTCTTCCATTTTGTTTCTGTATCCTGCCTTTGAATTCTATCTTTATTTATTCTTAAACAATTTAAAGCTATTGTATAATACATCTTTTTTACTATTTTATTTACCTTACTAATTGCCTGTGATGAAAGTGATTTTCAAAGAAAATTATAGATTCAGGCATCCCTATTTTGTGGAAGTGTGGACCCATAATTTTATATAAACCAAGGGTCAGATCCCTGAAGGTAACAAAGCTTTCCCTGATGGAAGTGCATGAAACTGAAACTGAAGGCCAAAGACCTCCTTTGGGTGTGCCTGCCTCTGCACCAGAGGGAGGAGCTGTGGGAGAAGCCCCCATGGCACCTCCTGGGGGCACCTCTGAAACATTTTGGATGGTTTCATTTCAATTCAAAGAGGTTTTGGAGCCTTCCATTTTATTTCAGATTTGGTGTTCTGGAACTGTTCCCAGGGGTCACCTCCAAAACAAAACGACTGCCAAAATTTCACACAGCACTAATATTTATGCTCATTGAAATAAATCCCCAATTTTGGGTTCTCTGAATAACTGTTATAAAACCAATAGGGATGCATCTCCATGAGCACATATATGTATTTCCCCAGGGACAAATAGCAGCAACACATATTTGTTCTGCCATTAGCTGTCCCTGGGGAAAGCCCCTGCATGTGCTCTCTTGGTTATAGCAAATTACCCTGGGTGGGGTAGGGGAGGCTGGGGCCAGCACCAGGGTGCACAGAGCCTGGCCAGCAGCTGGAGTGTGGCTCTGGTTGGCCAGGCTCCAGTTCTGAGGGGTGCTTTCTGTTGCCACATGCACCACACCACCTTTTTTCTCCATACTTTTTCCAGGTACTGGGATTTCCCAGTATTTAATTTTGCTACTATGCAGCAAATACAGTGCTCTGAACCAATTTAAATGCTCCATGTGTGTTTTGTGGTGCCTTACAAGCCTTTGAGACACCACAAAGTACACATTCCCACCCATGGTTACATACCTTATAAGTTTATCCTTGTGTAATACTTTGATAATGGAATGACAATAAATGGTCATTTGTTTCCATATCTTATTCTGTACATTGAAGAAAATATATCCAGTGGCCATTAAAAAAAATCTATCATCTCCTAGTGGCCACAACACAGTTTGCAAGATCACTGAATAGTTGTTTCCAGTACTCCAGAGAACTGTAGTGTGCTTAATCATTTGTTGTTAAAAAAAAATCTTCATAAATGTGCTAGTCCTATATACATTAGCTGAAAAAAAATAGAGGGAGAGAAGAAAACATAAACACATTGTTTCATAGAGTTCATCTGATCCTACTAATGTTAGGGGCTGGATACCAATTGTGAGATATGAACAGACATTGCAAGACACAATAACATGGAAAGTCTATTTACTATAGATACTATGAAAATAGAAACATTTGTATTTGAAAAAATAATTAAAAATATGCCATCATAATGTACACACACCACTATCTGATTTAAGATTGCATAGACATCTTCAGATCTGGAATTTTCTAACTTTTTAGAGCCTGCATTTGAAACTTGAATGCACTTTTATTATAATTTGTTTTATTTAATATGTGTATTCCTTCAAGTGTGCATATAAACTATTTCTAGTTGTTTTAAAATGCTCCTGGTGCTACCCAGGTTGTACCTGAATCAAATATAAGACACTGAAATGGCATCATATAATTGTTAGCGTCTCAAACAATTTCTTAGGTTCCAACCCCTGCCCCC
>NW_017728886.1:115521233-115525059 GCF_001723895.1 Crocodylus porosus
TAATCAACACCACTTTAAAAAACATGCCATAGTCATCCACATGACACATTAAAAATAACAGGTAAGATGCAGCCTGACTCTTACCTGCAGATTAGACTTTATCTTTTGGTATGAAATGCATACATTCATAAGATACAGTCATGTCAGTATGAGGTCTGTATTACAGTACAAGATAGTACTGCACAAAATGCACAAATATTCCAAGTTTATACACTCTCCTTTCTAAAGGAAACAAAACTAGGAAGTTTATAAATATATATAAAACATTTTTACAGTGATTACTTACAGGCATTTAGGGAGGTTAGTTCAGGTTTAAAATGGTCACCTGGCTTCAGGTAAGTTGGGATGGAAGGGCTAGCAGGGGAATCAGGGAGATTGAAGGGGCAAGGGGAGCCCATAAGATGAATTGGGGGTAAGCAGGGTCTGTGAGGGGGGTATCAGGAAGATCAGGGGGAAAGTGGGTCTTCAGGGGAAACCAGGAGGCAGGCAGAGTTCACAAGGTAAATAGGGAGTTGGGGGTAGTGTGGTCCATGTGGAGTTGCTGGGGGCAAGGAGAGTTTGGTGGAACTGTGGTGGTAAACAGGGTCTTCAGGAAGTTTGAAGATACTGGGGGCTAGTGGGGTCTATGGGGGGGTTCTCCCTCAGAACTAGGGACTATTTTTATCTCCCATGTCACCTCCCCCCACCTCCAGATGAATAACCCCTCAGAAAATCAACCCCGCACCCCCAGGTCCTATTGTTTCAATCAGCTCCCAAAACTGGAAGTGGCTGGCGGGATGGGGACTTTGGTGGGCTCAGAGGGAGGGGCTCCCTAGTTCGCAGGGGGGGTTGTCCATCTGGGAAAAAATATATGAGCGGCTAAATATAGCTTGGTGCCAGGGGGGTTGGGTAGGAAAAGCACAGCCCTGCGTCAGGGCCAGTGGCTGGGAAAGCCCAGCCCCAGGGCTAGACTGGAAACCATACAGAAGTTTAATTAGATCAGGCTTGCCAGTCCTGGTCTAAGTTAGACTACCTTGGAGGTAAGGTTAACTTAGATTGGGTCAGCCATTTTTAGACCAATTTAAACTTTTTGAACTTCTGTACAGCTTACACTTATATTCCTAATTAAGTTAATCTAAGTTTAAGGTCTGCACCTGGGCCAAATGCGGTAGATTGGGTGGCAATTTTTAACACAATTTATCGTCCCCAAACTTCTTTACCTAGCCAGCATATAATAAGAATGTACGTTGATGTTTGAGCACAATAGTTAACTAGGTATTTTTACAGACATATTACACATTCTTACATGATTGTGTATAAATTATTCATGGTTAAGGATAAAGTATATTTTGTCCAATAGTAGCTGTTCTCTTTGTAGTTTTATATAGATACATGACACAATATTGCTCCTAAGTAAGCTAATCAGAATGTATTTGATTACAAAGGCAATAGCTCAGTTAAAACTTCAGCTTCCTTTCAACTTGGAAATGCTTTACTATAATGGCTGGATGCCGGCACATTATGAAGATAGAAGCGTTTCAAGGAAGTTGCCTTCATCAAGAAAGGTAAAATAATTGTGAAGAAAGCACCATATTCACAAATTAATGGCTTTTCAGCTGAGACTTCCTAGGATAAGCCATCTTTTATTTAGCAACATGTTCCTTGGTGTATGCCCAATGTCTTTTCTGAAAAAGAGCTGCTTATGAATGTATAATATAATGACTAAATCAATGGCCATCAGGCATAAATACACCTTAGCAATCTGTGATTAAATATAAAGTGATATTTATATGCATTACAGTTTGTATAGGTTCAGACTTCATTTTAAATCAACTCAATACATTTGATTTTCTTAGTGCAGCCTGTTTGAATAGGCATTACAGGTTAAATACAAGTGACACCTACAGAGTTTTCAGAAACAAGCTTTGTTCCAAAGTATTGTATTCAGCCTTGGTAGGGCCATAGATAAACTCACTGAATCATGGTCGCAGCCACAAATATGCAGATCCAGGTAGGTATAGAAAAGTAACTGTCTTGCTACATCAGCAAAGTCAAATATTAAAAAGTTTTCAATCCTACTTAAAAATGATTTGCTTTGGGAGTAGCCTTCAGCAAGATAGCGGATAACAATGCTCTGCCACAAGACTACTAAAATTGTACTTAATTCAGTTGAATGAAAAAGAAAAAAGGAAAAAGACTGCTTAGTGTAACACCTTCAGAATGGGAAACATACTGAACTATTTGGAAGATCAAAATAAAAATAAAGAGGGTATGTGGGGGGGGGGGGAGAGGAAGAGAGGAAGGGTAGTAGAGAGACCAAGACACCACTGAGCATTTGAAGGTCTCATATTTGTCTGAAAATCTCCTTCCTCATAGAAACTCCAGAAGGCAGAGAGTCTCTTTTTTATTATGTACTTGTACAATTACTAGTACAAAGGGATCCCAATCCTGAAGCAGAAGCCCAAGGCAATATAACAATACATATAAATTGTGCTAGCTATAGCAATGTCAAACAGCACATCATGTTTTAGACACAGCTCCTATCAGCTAAGAAGTGCAACGCATACTATACAGGTTGCTATACACTTCATTCTATAGACAAGGCAACTGATGCAAAATGACCTTCAACACCTTGTCCAAGCTCACAGAAAATGACAAAATCAGAGAGAGAACATGCATTTCCTGACCTCTAGCTCCTTGCTCAAAGCACTTGAATTTGATGCTTCATAATCTAAGCAATCCCTGCTGTGACCAATAATCTTCCAGCGTAATTAGATTTTCCTACTTTCACAAAATTGATGGATATAATTTCCCAAAATAAATGTGTTCTACAAAGTTTCTCTTATCGTTACCCATTCACTGATAATTTGGAAAAATACAAGTTGGCTAATATTTAAATTAAGGCACAGATTTAGGAAAAAGTAGTTCAGTAAATGTGGAGATTCTAAAAGGAAAGAATTACAGAAGAGCACTCACATTATAGATACTGTGTTTATTTCACATACCTTTAGAAAGGAGGGGTGCTACTTTGATCAAAGTAGCATGCAATGACCTCACTAACACTTACTCACTTAGTTTTGCTGCAACTAATAGTCACTCTAGTTCAGCCCATTTAAAACACTCCAGAGGTGGAAACGAGGTGTAAATATGGCAAAGCAGTTAGTCAAGATGGGCATGTCCACACATGCGAGCATGTGTGCTTGCAGCAGCTCTAATAGAAGTGATACAAATTTGAGCCAGGGCTTTTTGCTTCAGTGCACGTGCTCAGACGTGCACCCACACAAGGGGTATGCCAACAGGGGGTTTGGCCTCCCAACAAGAGATCCAGCCCCTACACAAAAGGTATCCCCCAACAGGGGATTCAACCCCAAACAATGGGTATGGGCCCCCAACAGGGGATTCAGACCCCACACATGGGGCATGGGCCCCATACCACCCACTTTGCAAGGCCCACATGCCCGACCCCAGCCCCCACAATTTCTGCCCCACCTGGCCCCATCCTCCACCAGTTGCTGCAGCCTAGACAGTGGCTAAACCACCCAGCCCCACACCTTGCTCCCCCAGAATCCCCAATGGCTGACCCATCCAGCTTCATCCCTCCAACTTGCACCCCCAGACTCCCAGGCACCATCACTTTAAAAAAACCCAAAAAACAAAAAACCTCAAAAGAAAAAAAAGCTTCTGCTTAACTTAGAAACAAGGGTGGGGGGGTTCCAGGGCCTCCTGGCAGAGCCCCCTGGGACAGCACAGGGCATCGGGGGGCAACAGGACCCAGGCTTGGGCTGCTGGAGCTGTCACCCTGCCCCGCACTGTGCCAGTGGGGCCCCAGTCAGCCAGATGCAGCCAG
>NW_017728886.1:115525274-115532884 GCF_001723895.1 Crocodylus porosus
TTACTTACTGGCATCAGAGCCCTGGTGCTGAAACATGCAGCTTGGCCAGCCACATGTTTCAGCACCAGGGCAGGAGTCAGCCATAGGGATGCTCTGGCAGCCAGAGCATCTCCATGGAGGATCCAGCCTCCGGTTGCCTCACGGCATGGTCATGGACTGTGGTCTGTCCTGCTTTTTTAAACATCATTTTTTTAGACCCCTGGATATCCAGGGGTTTAATTTTCTCCCCACACTGCAATTTTGCAGTGGGGGGAACATTTTTTTGTTTCCGCACATGCCTGGCAAGAGGTACATGCACGCTCATGTGGACATGCCCAATGAGCTTACAGCTTCTTTATATCACTGAAGAGATTGAAAGCAGCCTAGCAGTGGAAAGCACTGTAGCAGCCCAGTGAATCTAGCTCACCCTCTCTTACGTATGCTATTTGACCAAGAGACGTGAAAACAACTGTTGGCCCCTTTGATAGTTGGTGAACATGGCAGTCCTAGATCATCAGTAAATGTTCCTGAAGCCAATTTTATAAACAACATTCAATGTTAAACCTAATGCCTTCCCTTCTGGAATGCATTTTCTTTTTCAATAATGAGGTGACCACTCCTAGTTCTAATAAATTTCCATCAACAACCTGTGGATTATATTTTCTGGCAGGCTTCTGTTTGGGCCAGTGATAATATTTCTGCTCTTGTTCCACAGATGCATTTTGATCTGTCAAGCGGTTAATTTTGTAAAATCAAATCAATCTGTGGCCTTTTTCCCCTTACTTTTAAATTGGATTTTCTCAGCACAACATTAATATCTATATTTGTTCGATGAAAAAGAGAAAAAAAATCTGTATGAGATTCCTAGTGAAGATTCCAGATTACCAGAGACTCAATCTACTGTGTTATACTAGCTGCCAGCAGCATGCAGTCTGGATTTGAACATTTTCTAACCACATGCTGAAGTGGTACAACCTAAATTACTCATCTAAACTTAAAAAGCAGGTGGGCCAATCCAATCCTCAGATGTTTTTCTTTTTCCTTTTTAAGTAATTGTGATGCAAAGTACATAGAATTGAGCATTTAGGAGTAAATCTAATAAAAACAAAGGTATAGGTGCCTACAGGAGTTAAGTAGAATTAGGACATTTAATTCCAAACCTGAACTCCAAATAACCTTCATAGATGAGGGTCTTTAAGAGGAGGCTCAATGTTTACCTCGTTGGGGTCATTTAAACCCAGTTTTCTCTCCTGCCCATAGCAGGGGGTCGGACTAGAAGATCTACAAGGTCCCTTTCAACCCTACATTTATGAATCTATGCCACTGAACCCTGAAGGTGCTTATATGCAGTAAGAACCTACTTGTTTAATTTGAAAATTATCCTTATTTCTGGGTATACACATAACTGCCTAGTCTGAATAATTGGACGTTTATCTCCTGTCTATCCCCAGTCAATATCCAGAAACTAGAATGTTCTCTGCTAACATGCTCTAAGCAATGTAAAAAACAGCAACTGCTGCTGATGTCTACTTTTTATATGTTATTTATACATTAGTTTAGTGGTTAAAGCACTTACCCAGGAAGTGGAAGACCAGGATTAGCCTGAAGAATTGAAACTCCTACAAGAGTAACATAACCAACAAGCTGCAGACTATTTTGTTGAAATTATGCCAAAATAGACCAAAGCATTCAACTGTCCTGGGCCAGAAAAAGATAAAGAACAGGAGCCTAGGGATTAGGGCACTTGCCTAGTAAGACGGCATCTTGGGTCCCTGGTTCCAGGACTGTTTATTTTATTCAGTGACTATATAGTGCAAAAAAAACATAGAAATAGCTTCTTGGAACAGGGATCAGAACCAGGGATGGAAAGTTGTAGTTATCTGTAGGCATGTCTACACATGCATTTATGCCAGCTTAAATTTACTGCACAGTAAATTGCTGCACAGTAAGCAGGAATAGGCTGGTGTCATGCAGGCATCAAAATGCTACTAAAGGTAGTTCCGAGTCAGTCCACACACAGTGTTATGTAAGATAGCTAAATGTGAATTACTGCACAGTAACTAAACGGGCATAAATTTGATACCTGCATGACACAGGTATCAAATTTACACTGAAGCTAGTGTAAGCTGCCATGTTTACTGTGCGGTACAGGTGTGCACATGTAGATATATGTCAGTACTGCCCAGTAATTTCTGTTACCGAGTAGTAAATGCACATGTATAGATGTGCCTAGTGATACCTTCTCAGGTGATATTCCTTATAATGTTTTGTTGTTGTTCTAATGGAACTAAAGGAAAAATGAAATCCTTTAAAATATTTCACTATATACTTCATGGAAGAAAAAGAAACAGAAAAAGACTAGAATTGCCAGTAACCTGACTTAAGATTGTAACACCTGCCTTGGGAAAACTGAAGCTCAAGCGCTAAAAAGTAAGTGCTGTATGTTTTCACGACAGATACTCTTTAAAATGAATATATATATGTATGTATGTATGTACGTAAACACTATTAAGGCAATATTGAAATAAGTTGGAAATTTTGCGCTCTCAAAATTTAGTGGAAACTGTTTATTTTCAATGATAAGCATTATCCTATGTATATTGCACATAAAAAAACCTACACTAAAACCTACAATTATAAAGTGAAGCACTCAAAATATCAAAGTTGAATTTTCTGATATAATCTTAATTGGGCCTCTTTCATGCACATGAGATATGATAGCATTGGTAATTTGGTAATTACATGGTTCCATGTTATTTTTCCATTATTATTTTTCCAGTCCATTAGTCTGATTCATTACATAGACCTAATAGGTGCTTGTAGACATGCTGCAAGGCTGCTCCAATGCGCTGTAATTATAATGCATCAGAGCATCAGACACTTGATTAATCAAGTCTGCTGGAGCATGGTAATTACTGTACCCTAGCCAGCCTCTGCATCTCATGTATTAGCATCAAATGAGCTTTAGTTCAAGCACCCCTACTGCCATTTTGAAGGACAGGGATACTGATATACAAGGCACTGTGGCCCTTTAATTAGAGCAGCTTTCAGAGCTGCTCTAAATAAAGTGCCTCCCCCCACTCCCAAAACACATGTAAAAAGTGCCCAATGGTGGTAACAGGCTGCTGCTCAATGTTCTATTTTCTTCATGTTGCTCAGTCTGTGGCCCCATGTCTTTTTCTGCTCAGCACTAAAACACTGTCCTTAGGGGAGAGCATTCTCAGTCACTCTGTAGGGATGGGGAATGCAATATGGTTAGAAGCCATGAAAAGATGAAAAATGCTCATTTAAGACTGAATTTCAGAAAAATGTATCCACTAAAATTAAATAGTTCTCTACCTAGAATATGGCCTCCCCATGAAGAAATGTTGGGAAATCATCCCTCTCACAATAACATGACAATCCTAGAGCCTTAAAATTCCAATTCTCTGATTGCTCTCTTCATCTGATGGATTTCATTAAATTACTCTAAAGCTTTCTCGGTTAGGAGAAACTATTCAATTTTCTAGGTTTTATCTGTTCTAAACTTATCCAATGAAACTTACTAGCTAAGATTCTAAATAGTGCCTTAAATATCATTTCAGTGGACACTAATTTAAGTCCTCTAATATTAATGTTATCTGTCCTGGGTATGTCTGTCCTGGCTTCCTACTTAGGCACATACATCACCATTGGCTTCAATGGGAAGATAAATGCCTAAATATCTTTGTGTATTTGAGCCTTTGGCCAGGTACAGGCATTACACTTTTGTGGGTAAAAGTGATAGGAAACCTGTCTATACCCATAGAAGAACAGAAGTTCAGCACACATAGGCTGGTTTAAAAATGGAGGAACCCAGTCTAAGATTTGAACCCCCACCCCCAAAAAGGGCAAATGTGTAGTCTTGTTCACTACTGATCTAGACTATTGCACCTACAGAAAACTGCATAACTTTGATTAATTCCACCTCAGGCTTTTTGACTGTCTGTATCTATAGTCTCATCATTCTTTCTGAGCAGCAAAATGTTTCCTTTTCAAGGACTTAATTAAACTACATATTTGCTTTGAAGTGCCTTCATCTTCCATTGAACTTAGCACCTCAGGTGATCAAGTCATATATTTTCATATTGTTTCATACATAGCATATTATAGTGTGAGAATGTATTTTTTCAAAAGAACTACAATTTTTAGAAAACTGATGTTCAATGAGCTTCTGGCACCTAAATCCATTAGGATCTTTTATGAATTCTAGGCAAGAACAAGCCTTAAAGTAGGACAAATAATTTGCAAAATGATTGAAACCAATAAATCTGTGATGCCTTCTTCTCTTGAAATGATAGCAATTAGCAATTATAGAAAAATTATGTTGTGCAATACTGATAATTGTCTTTACAAGTCTAACGTTAAGTCAGTGTTGTCTCAAAATGAACTAAACATGTACTGTTCTTTGCTATTTTCTGCTCTTTACCTGTCTGCATGTATAATGTAGTCTTTGTAGATCCATGTAGCTAAACAGAATAATTTTAAACATATCATACTCCATATTGCCTATATAAATTTTTTTACTCCTGAAATTACTTAATTATCAGAAATTATTTTTGTACCTCTTTTTCCTCTAGGAGGAATGGAACTTATCTAAACCCAAAATAAAATAAAATATTTTTAAAGCAGTTTTTTATTGAAAGTTAGTTTTAATCAGGTTACATCTAGCTGTACATCAATATCACACATCAATTGCACACATTGATGTAATATATTCAGGATTTTTTTAGGCAATTGCAAATTGCAGTGCTTTAATGGGCAACCGCTGTACTTACTACATTGGCAAAAAACTGCCTCTCTTTAAGCAGTACTTGGAATATTTCTGTAGTCACGTAGCTCTGAATAGCTTCATATACCCTACATAGCTTGCAAAATGTCACATATGCAAAATGGTGGAAAAATCACAATTTGACACTTTTTAATGCAACTCCAAAGCACTTTACAACTTTGAGAGAACTGTCACAAACTCTAGTTTTGAATCCTGAAGTGAGGTAAAACTTGACAGTTTCAGCCAAGTTTTCCCTTTGATTTTCAGAAGTGTGTTGGTTTGTTTGCTTTTAAACCAAGAAAGAAAAGGAAACAAAAAGAAAGGAAATGAAACAAAATGTATCAGTGTGAGAAAACACAAAATAAAATCAGATACAATTTTGCACATAGGAATGAAGCTAGACAGATTCCTCATTCCTAAATAAATCATAAAGTGTTGGTAAAGATCAACATGTACACAAATGCTTGCCTGTAAATAAATTCCAGGAGCTTGGGGAATAAGCAGGAGGAACTCATCCTCCCGCTTAACACAAATAATTACAACATCATAGTGATAACAGAGACCTGGTGGGACTCCACCCATGACTGAACCACAGGTATAGACGGCTATACCCTGTACAGGAGAAATTGAGTATATAAAAGGGACGGGGGGTGAAGCTCTCTATGTTAAGGAAAGCTACACATCCCTGCAAGCTAATATGGGGAACCAGAGTGGATGACCGGAGACCCTCTAAGTTAAAATCCATGGGGAACATGGCACAGGGGACACAATGGTGGGAATCTACTACAGACCTCCCACCCAAAGTCAAGAGCTTGACCAGGAGTTCACCCGGAAACTTGCTGAGGCTGCACGCTCAAGGACCATGGTTGTCATGGGTGATTTCAATTACCCAGATATCTCGTGGAAGGATCACTCAGAAAAATCCAAGCAGTCACAAAGATTCCTATCATGTGTAGATGACTTCTACATGACCCAAGAAGTCTATGGGCCAATGAGAGGTAAAATGCTGTTCGACCTGGTACTGCCTACTGGGGATGACCTAATTGGTGACCTAGTGATTGATGGGAAGCTGGGTGACAACAACCATGAGCTGATCACCTTCACCATCCTCTGTAAAGCTGACAAGTCAATCAGTAACACTGAAGTCTTTGACTTTGGGAAAGCTAACTTTGACAAGCTCAGGAGGCTTGTCAGTGAGTCCCTAAGGGACCATGACCCCAGGGGGAGGAGAGTTCAGGAAGAGTGGTTGCTCCTCAAAGGAGCGATCCTCAATGCATAAGCTAATTCTATTCCATCTTAGAAGAAAGGCAGCAAGAAGACACAGCATCCCCCCTGGCTCTCCAGGGATCTAGCAGAGATCCTGAGGCTAAAAAGAAAGGCCTACAAAGGGTGGAGGGTGGGATTCACCTCCAAGGAGGAATATTCAGCACTGGTCCAGACCTTCAGGGAGCAAATGAGGAAAGCCAAGGCTGCAACTAAACTCCAACCAGCTTTCAGTATTAAGGACACTAAAGTCCTTTTTCAGATATGTGGGGAGCCAGAGGAAAAGCAAGGGCAATATTGGACCCCTACTAAACCAGATGGGATATCTAATAACCGATGCCCAGGAAAAAGCCAACCTATTAAATGGGTACTTTGCGTCAGTCTTTCATCAGTCCCATGGGATGCCCATGTTCACTATGGTACAGGGAGATCTGGGTGAGGATGATCCCCTGCATTCCATCAATGTTGACCTCTTGAAGGAACACCTTGGGAGGCTGGATACCTTCAAGTCAGCTGTCTCTGACAATCTACACCCCAGGGTACTCAAGGAGCTAGTGAGCATCATAACCCAGCTCCTGACATGGATCTTTGAAAACACCTGGTGCTCTGGTGAAGTGCCCAAAGACTGGAAGAAGGTCAATGCGGTGCCAATCTTCAAAAAAAGGGAGGAAAGTGGATCCAGCAAACTACAGGCCCATCAGCCTGACCTCTATCTTAGGGAAGGTCTTAGAGAAGCTTATTAAAGAGGCCATCCTTAATGGACCGGCCAACGCCAACATCCTGATTGATAGCCACTATGGGTTTGTTGCAGGTACGTCTTGCTTGAACAATCTCATTTCCTTTTACGACCAGATAACCTATCACCTGGACATGTGAGAAGAGATTGATGTCATATATCTTGACTTCAAAAAAGCCTTCTATCTGGTATCTCGTGATCACCTCCTGGTGAAACTGGGCAACTGTGGCCTTGGGTCCACCATGATCCACTGGCTGGGAAATTGGCTTCATGGTTGGACCCAGAGGGTGGTACTAGACGGAAATTAATCATCATGGTGCTCTGTGACCAGTGCGGTCTCCCAAGGCTCTGTCCTTGGACCCATATTGTTCAACATCTTCATTAAAGATGTGGACATTGGAGTCAGAAGCCAACTGGCCAAGTTCGCCATTGACACCAAACTCTGGGACAAAGCATCCACACCTGAAGACAGAAGGGCGATCCAGGCTGACCTGGAAAGGCTCGGCAAATGGGGAGATGAGAACCTGATGGTGTTTACCACTGAAAAATGCACAGTTCTCTACCTTGGGAGGAAAAACCTGCAGCATCCTTGTAGGGCAGTGTTATGCTGGCTAGCTCTATGGAAGAAAGAGACTTGGGGGTCATCATTGACCACAAGAATAACATGAGCCTTCAATGTGATGCTGTGGCTAGTAAAACAAGCAAAACACTGGCTTGAATCCATAGGTGCTTCTGAAGCAAATCCCAAGACATCATTCTCCCCTTGTACTAGGCCTCAGTGAGGCCGCAGCTGGAGCACTGTGTCCAGTTTTGGGCCCCACAATTCAAAAAGGATGTGGAGAA
>NW_017728886.1:115533014-115546910 GCF_001723895.1 Crocodylus porosus
GGTCATAAACTACTGCAAGACCGGTTCAGGCTGGACATAAGGAAGAATTTCTTTATTGTCCGAGCCCCCAAGATCTGGAATAGCCTGCCATTGGAGGTGGTTCAAGCACCTACATTGAACACCTTCAAGAGAAATTTGGATTCTTATCTTGCTGTGATCCTATGACCCCAGCTGACTTCCTGCCCTTTGGGCAGGGGGCTGGACTCAATGATCTTCTGAGGTCCCTTCCAGCCCTAATGTCTATGAAATCTATAAAACATAGATAGGATTTAGCTGTTGTTAGGTAAACATTAAAAAGCAACCTAATGAATTTTGGGTTTTCTTTTTTGAAGACACCTCAGAATCTTTTAGAAATCCTTAAGATGCTACTACTGACAGTCCTACTCATAATGACATCCAGCCAACCAGATGCATCAATTGCTTCTGAAATTCTTGGCCTACGTTGTATGACCAAATTTAATCTGTGTATGAGTGGAGGCAAATTCTACTTCAATTAGTAGGAGTTAAGGATGCTTCTGTGGAAACTGAATTTGGTTAATAAATTCTTAAGGCAGCCATTATTGATATACAGAGGGTGCATCTATGCAAGCAATAAACTCTGGAGCAGTTTAAGCCAAAGTAAACTACCTTTGGGTGCAGCGTCTATGTGTGTGCCCATGACAGCAGTGATTTGAACTGGGACCAATCACTGGGACAGTGACTTGAACTCACCGCTCACTGGCCCTCTCCTCGCCCCCTCCAAGTCTTGGGAAGCACCAATCATTCATGATAAGCCTTATAGTTAATTGATGGTACTGGAATGAAACAAGGCAGCAAGAACGAGGACAAGAGTCTAGCTCACTATAGCAAGCATTATGCTTAAATTATCAAATATAACTTAATACATTCCAGGAAAAGCAAAGATCTGTCCATTGGTGACAGACTAGAAGCTACTAAGCTTGCAAGAAATAAATGAATATAGAATATCAAAAGGTTCAGAAGCTAGGCCTGGATAAACAAAAAAGTTCAAATATTTATTTCAAATTGATGTCATTAGAAATAAAAATACCTTCCTGTATTGGACTTACCTAGGAAATGTAATTCATTACTATTGTAGTTGTAAAAATAATTTAAATATGAGTATATTTTTCTATGAAATGAAATAAAATTAAATATACATATTTAAATGTAAATGTTTAATCCAAATTGTCCCTCATTGGTTAACATGACAGGATTTGCCTCCAGAGTATGGCTGTAACATCCTGTAGAGGACCCTCCAATCCCTGTCATGCTCCATTGGCTTCTTGGGCCATTGCCTTATGTCTACCTGCCACACGTTGATGTCTAGATAAGAACTGGGAAGCTGACCTCAAATATCAAAGTATGCCCTTGGTGCTTCACTGTGTTTCACTCATCCCTGGATGGTCTCCTTTTGGCCTAAAATCCCAGCTTGAACAAGATATTATGCTTATTGCCTTTCACTTACCTAAAGGCTCCCTGGCACTGTCTTACTTTTCTTCTTGTATCTGGGCTTGCCAGCCATGCCTCTGAATCATGTATCCCAGGCTGTCTGGCCCACTCCCTATTCCTGGACCCTACCAGTACAAAATATGACCCTATGGGTCCTAATTGGGGCCCTCTAAGCCTTGACTGCTTTAAGGGGCTCTCTGTCCTTCAGGACCCTGGCCCTTGCAAAGCTTGACTTCCACTGCTGCAGTCCCTCAAGGACCCAGACCTTTGCTGGGTACACTTTTCCTTGGCTTTAGTCTCCTTAGCCCACTGGGTTCTTGCCCCTGGCCACGCCACTTTAACACTGGACCTCTGACCCCATCTCTCTGTCTGTCTCTGTTCTTGTCCCACACAGCTCCCTGGGTCCAAGACCCTCACAGAGCTTTTTCCTGGGCCTTAGCCTCTCCTCCCACAGGGTGAATCCCAGGAACACTTCCTGTGGCTTCTCAACAATCCCAAATGGATACTCAGGGTATACTCAGCTCCTCAAGTCTCAAGAAGGAATCCCACAGCTCCTTCTGAGCCAGGGCCAGCCTGAACCTCTGGCCCTGGGCTAGGCTTATATAGCTCTTCTTCCTTACCCTTCCAGTCACCTGATTGCCCAGACTTCAGGGACAGGCTCAGGAATCTTCCTTTTCTGCCCTGATTAAGAGGCTTATTGCTCTAGCTTGCTGCTTTAGCTCCCCTCACTTGCTGTCTGTCTTCCCTGAAAACAGAGTGACTGTCCTGTAGCTAGCTTTTGTCTGACACTGCATTTTCTCACCTATAGTAGCAGAAGTAAGGGTTCCCTGCTACAGTTAATATAATATGTTGTAAAACATCTCCAAGAGATCCATCACTTATAAGACAATATATGAAAAGACTATGCACTGTATAAAGTTCTTGCAAACTGGCAAACTCTAATGAATTTTATGTAAAAATTCCACTCTTAAATGTCTCTTCAGAATGAAATCTATCCAATGGCTCAAGTGAAGATGAATTACCTATAATCACGTCTGATTTTGGAGCCATCATGATTTAACAGTGGTGTGAAGATATGTCAACCCATAACACAGTTCAATACCTCAACATGCACTGTGACTGTCTGGAAGCATTTATCTTTTTATTTTATGAAGTGTTATTTAAAACTACTGAACTTTCTGCTTTGCCTCTGAAAACATAAAAGAAATTAACACAGGTCAAGAAAAAAAACGCTGAATAAAGTGAAAGTGGGCTATAAGTATTTTATAGAAATGAGATAAATATTTATTGTGTGCACTTATTGCACACACTGGCTTAGGTTCCAGTGAGAAACAACAGGATTGTGAGGCATACAGTAAGAAGCAGGAATCTTAAGATACATCAATTAAGATTAGTAATTACAGGGCATGAAGGGACCACCAGCAGTCTGCACAGTCTTAAAGGCTGAACAGTTCAAAGGTGAGTGTCTAGTTCTAGAAGTAGAACAGTCCTATGGGGCCGATGGACTTTGATGATATAGGAGGTTTTAGTGAGAGACAATACAGCACGTTGGAGAACAACGGTGATGAAGTGCATAAAGGGTTAGGTTGTGGCAAACATATAAATACTTGCCACAACAAGCCTACGTTTAGGTGGCTTAAAGAAAGTCACCTAAACTTAGCCTGGGATTAGTATATTTAGTCATTCAATACTTCCAGGAGCAGTGTGGACAACCCAAAATAAGTAACTCAGGGTGGGGAAATTGGTGGCCAGGATCATAGGGGGCTGGAGTGTCCAGAGGGGGAGTGGGGTAGGCAGGTCCATGGCAGAGGTTGGGAGGTGGGGTTGGGGACTGGCAGGTTTTCAAGGAGGGGTTGGCTGGTCAGGGAGAGGTCAGAGGGTGATAAGTAGCCCAGTCAGAGTTGGGAGGATGGGAACAAGACAGACCCATGGCCTTGGCGAGTAGCTGAGCTTTCCCAGCCCTGGGAATGTGTTGCAATCACATGCAGGCTTCATTAGATTGGGCTAACTTCCTCGTAGATCAGGTTAATCCTTTTTCAATTTAAGTTGGTTCATCTCCTGAGGTGAAGTAACTTAGAATGGCTGTGCTATTTTTTTGCCATTGTAAACCCTGTAAAAACCTGCATGAGCAAGCATTTAGATTTATGGAACCCTGATCAGGATTTAAATGTAATGCTTGTGCATACCCCTAGGCAGCAGTGTGGGGGTTATAGAGGGTTCTACATACTGTGGACTGTGTAATGGGGGAAGGGAGATTTTAGAGTGAATGCAGAAGAAGGAGCAAGAACAGGAAACAATGAGACAAAGATAGCAGCAGTGAGACAGGAAACATTGTTGGGTATATGGAAATGTTAGAGGACACAAGTGGAACATTAAAAAAATACCAGAGTGTAGGAGCTTTCGTTATGCTAGGCTGTAGTTATGCTAACCTATAGTTAAGCTAAGATACTGCAAAGGACCTTGGGAGTAACAGGCTTCACTGATCACTGTAAGGCTTGATCAAAGATGCAGTAAGCAAAAATTCTAAGTCTAAGTAAGAAACAATAGGCGAACATGTTGGGGAATAAAAAGTTAAAACTTGCTAAAGTAGAGGTAATAAAATTGAAACTACTCAGCAAGGGTAAGTTGAAGATACTCAAATTCATGAAAGTAGTGAATGAGAAAAGCCCAAACTCAGCAGGGAGTGAGCTCTAGGTGCCTGAATTTGGAAGAGGGGAGTTGCAGTTGGCAAGGAATAAGCTGCAAATATCTGGAATTGGCCATGAAACAATGAAAGAGGGACATCTTGACAGAAAGAGAGAGATGAATTGGCAGAGAGTGAAGGCATCTAGTTTATAAATACAGGGGTCGTAATTCTCGTCTTTTGTAGCATCTTAGGGGGCCTCTGTGCATGTAATGTGTTGCTTACCATTATCTGGGCAGTTTTGTTGATCTGGGCTGATTGCTGTGCAGACCCACAAGCTACTGCCTTAAAAGACAAAGACTTTTGCCATTGAACACAAATTCAAGTCAGTCTTTCTGTGAGCAGACAGAAGTTACATTTGTTGTGTGATCAACCCCTTAAAAATGCTCTACAGCCATGGCCTTACAGAAGTCATACTTTTTATTTATTAAAACTTACTATATAAATGTTCAAATGAAGGCACTCCAAAATAGAATGCCTTCGTTAAATTCTGTCTGATTGGGCAGCTGGGCTGATGCAGGCCCTCCTTGCCTCTTGTGCTGTCTGCATGATGGGAGGGGAAAAGAAGGGAGGGGAGGAGGCTTGGACTGGGGTTAGTCCAGCCTGTACTGGAGTGTGGGTAGGTGGTTTGGAGTCCCCTGCCTTGGAAGGGCTCCAGAATACCTGCCTTCACTTCAGTGCATGGAGTGTATGGAGCCACATACCTGCCTAGCCAATGTGTAACCTGCCAGACATACTCAGTATACACATGTATGCTTCCCCAACCACATTATAATGTTAATATAAGATAATCAAAAAAAAAAAAACAGTATAAAAGCACGAAAAAGGTTACTTGTGTGCCTGGAAAACTGCCAGTTCAGTGTGAAAAGGGTAAAATGTATCCAGCCTATAATCTACTTGTTGATGTCACTGTCAGGGGTAGGTCCTGTAAGTCCTAGGCCCTCTCCAGCCTCATGTCTTCCCAGTGAATGACTTCAGGATGGGGAAGGGTTGATGCTATCCCCCAGCCTCTCTCTGTTGTTATTTTTTTCTCATCTACCTCAACTTTAATCTTCTTTCATATAGAGATCTGGTTCTGCTGAGTGATAAGTCTGGGTCTGTTGGAGGAATTTCTTCATGGGGCTCTGCCTCCCCTATACCCAACACTTACCGCTTCTTAGGTGTTATCTGATTTCTCTCTTGGAGTGATCACCTTAGTGGCAAGTAGGGCAGTCCTTCCTATACCACGGTGACCTAAGTCAGGCACTTCTAGTCAATTCATTAGAAGTCCTCCTGGGACTCAAATCTAAATGGTCCATCATGCCTTCAGGATTTCTTCCCTTCTGTCAAGTGATTAATAGACTCAAGTATAAATTACCTCAGACCAAACCATTTACTGCCTTCACAATCTTCAATGGTACATTGACTGATATCCCTTCGTTTCTTCAATGTTTGTCCCACTCTATTGAATGATTAACAGTCTCCATGTAAAGCAACTCAAAATGTTTCTATTAATTCATGCAGTCTGCTAAGATACAACAACTGAAAGTCCATTTATGCCTTCAGGGTTCACCCCCACCACACACCACCGGAATCAGTTAACTAACTGTCAATAAAGTAAATTAGTTTTGATGCCATTGGTTTTGGCATTGAACTGTCTCCACTGCCCCAGCTCCCATGCCTCATGTCACCCAGATCCTCTGCAGTCTGAGCTTCACTTCTTAGTCAGGCAAACCACACCGGCATTCTACCCAAGGGTACCTGAGTTGATTGGTGGTCCTCCAAACACCTATGCCTACTGCCTTATGGAACTCTCCTTGCAGCTCACTGTAGACTGGCACAAGCAGGAAAGTCCTCCAGCATCTTCTCTACACTGATACTGTAGTCTCTCTTCAGCTGCCCCTCTCTGGGGCCAGAAGTATTGTTCCAAGCTCCCCAGCCACAATCCCAGATAGAGTACTCATGGCGGAGGCATTGGTGTGATGCTCCAGGCCCTGGATGCATTCCCTCTCCTGCCTCAGGTAGGTGAAGGGTGATTATCAACCCCAGATTTTCCTTCATCCCCAGAACCTTTCCTCTCACACTCACTTTAACAATATAAGTTATCCAATATAACTCTTGCTTTGAAGGTGTATTCATGGTAAGCAGTTAATCATTTGTTTTCTCTATGGATTGCTTCAAGAGTTGTAACTATTTCAATGACCAGGTCTGTAAATTATCCTTTTGCTGACACCTTAAAGACAGGAGATTTACTAGTCTGATACTCTTAATGAGGACTGAGGTATATATAATTTTGCAGTTGAAATCTATGTTCTCAATACTCCCACTTTTATTTTTCTATCTAAATACTGGAAGCTAAATGAATATAAAGTAGGATGGAGCCCATTAGTCAAACTGACATAAAAACATTTTTTAAGCTACTCTGTAGTCCCCATGGACACAGAAATGTCCTTAATTTTCACCTTATTTAAGTCCAAATTTAGGGATTTTCCCTGGTTTACTTTCTAAGTATATGAAACTAATTGTTAATTCTGTGGAGTGGATTAACTTTTAATTTGAATAGTGCTGTTAATCACCTTGAGATACTATGACATGACTGCATGAAGTTTAAGTAGCAATAGCTGACAGAAAAATGAACTTCATGACTGTCACTTTTAGCTTTGTGAAACTGACTATCCAATATAAATTTATGCACACCTGGAGGACAATTATAAATGGAATAAGGCCTGCATTTGTCTGCCTTATTAGTAATAATTAATGCAAAAATGATTGTAGTATATATGTATTAATCCTTCCACTTTTTTAATCCTTTAAAAAAAAACACAGTGATACTGTGGATTCATTTAGATAACATTATTTTTTACAAGTCTAAAGAATACTTAGAATCATGCAATTGCCTCATCATCTGCAGCAACTATTTTTGCATAATATAACAAAGCAAATGCTAACAGAAGGTTCAGACACATTAATTGAGACTTGTTATGCCCCTGTGGCCAAATCTGAAATCAACTGGTGTTAAAATCCACACATCACCAAGCACCTCCTACAGACTGCAAAATGTCTGCATGTTTTACAGACAGAGGTCAGAAAAACAAGCAGATTTTGCATTTCTCAAGTCCAATGAATGATAGACACTCATTTGAGCTGCACTAGAATAAATAATTTTATGGTAAAATGTGTTTCTTGACTTCAGGAAAAAAATTAAAACATATTAAACTTTCAAGCACTATACATGCAGTACACACATGTTTATATGCATGCATGTGTTTATGCATATGTAATGGCATACATGATTATGTGGCTGTGTAGTACAGTATACGCTTTTCTCAAAATAAGTTCAGAGGATCATAGGAAAGTAGGGCTAGAAGGGACCTTACAAGGTCTTTTAGTGCAGCTCCCTGCTCAAAGCAAGATCATCCCTAACTAAACCACCTCAGCAAAGTGTCTGTCTAATCTGCTTTTGAAAGTTTCCAGGCATGGAGCATCCACAGCATCTCTAGGTAGCTTGTTCTGGTGTCTAACCACTCTCATGTTCAACAATTCCACCTAGTGTCCAGCCTAAATTTCCCCTGCTGAAAGTAGAAGCCATTGCTCCTAGTCCTGTCCCCTACAGCCACAAAGGAAAGTCCATTTTCAACTTCTCTATAATCACCCGTCAGGTATTTGAAGACTGTTATCAAATTCCACCTCAGTTTTCTTTTCTGCAGGCTAAATAACCCTAGTTCTTGGAAACAGTTGGAGTTGGAGATAGATACATCAGTAAAAGGCAGTAAAGCATTGGAAATGAATACTGCTAAAATTTTTATGATACATGCCATGCCATCATGTGATTTGTATAGCCATTCAACATTATGGAACAGGCATATGTTTAAAATACTATTGGGACTAGATTTTTCATTCCTCCTCTTGTAAATCCAGAAAACAAGTACGTGTGATTTCAATTGTATAGGGCTGAGATGGAATCATAAACCCTCTCAAAACGGCCATGTCTGTCTTCAAGGTCATTTTGAGAGGGCATACGACTCCATCTCAACCTCAGGCAATTGAAATCACATGTACTCATTTCCACTTGTATTTTTGGTTTAGAAATTCCTTTACAAAGTGTCTGTCATGTTTTTAAAGTCTGTTTTGGAGAATCCCTCTTCTCCAATAGTATAAAGTTCCTGTTTCTATCCCTTATGAGCAATGAGGTATCTGACTTCAAAGCTGCAATATTCTAATCTATTTTATGGATAGAAAACTTCTCTTTGGCCTATGATTGAATCTTCCACCTTCTGGCCATCTCTCAGGGTAAATGCAAGCTAATGATGTGAACATGAAATATACACTTGGAGGAGAATGAGGAAACGTTTTGCAAACAGATTGCCCTGGAAAACTCAAGACATACATTTTTTAAATGCTCGAGGGTTTAGAAAGTAAGAAGTAAGTCCTAGTTCAGATTCTTTGTCCCAGCCTTTCAGGCGCACTCACTGGGTATCCACTATAAGGCTGGATCTGCTTCTTTGGATATGAGGTCCAGAGCAAAATTGCCTGAGACTCCAGGGCCCAAAGTTCATTACTGATGTCTCCCAAAGACTCTGAAGCTTTAGTCCTGTGGCTGCCCTAATTTAGTGCTTAGCACTTTGAGGAGGACCTAGCAACTTTGCAAAGGAATTTCTAAACCAAAAATTCTCTTCATAGAAGAAGTGCAAGAAATATGTATAACTGTGGGATAAAAATAACACTCACATTTTACATGTGGCTCTGTTTTCATTTTCCTATCCATCTTTGGAGCCTTTTGGGTTTCAGTGGCCTTCCATGATTATTCTGCATCTCTTCTCTTCCTGCTCAGTGATTGCCTCTGGTTCTGCACTTGCTTCTCCCTGATAGAGTGAGTCTTCTCTATAAAGGTTGATTCTAAATACCATTATTTTTGTTCTGTCTTTTTCTCCATCTCCTCTTTTTCTTTCTGTTCTTCAGCCCTCTGTGTTTGTATATCAGAGCAATTAACAAATACAGTAGAACCTCATAAATC
This sequence comes from Crocodylus porosus, assembly GCF_001723895.1. Taxonomy (NCBI): domain Eukaryota; kingdom Metazoa; phylum Chordata; order Crocodylia; family Crocodylidae; genus Crocodylus; species Crocodylus porosus. The sequence continues at coordinate 115,542,140 of NW_017728886.1, forward strand.
TGCATATCAAAAAATGGAATTTTCAAAAATCCAGCACTCTTAAAAACTATATTACATCATGGAGTAGGAGCAGCCAGTCCCAGAGCAGTGGAGAAGGAAGCTTGCATGTGGTGAGTGCCACCACATGCACTGATGTTTTGCGCCACCATCACCCACCACCCCCACTCCACAACCAGCCGCTGCTTTGGTTTCAAAAATCCAGAATTTTCAAATTTCTGAATTTCCAACAGGTGCTTGGTCCTGAGCATGCCAGATTTATGTGGTTATACTGTAATAGGCAGGTAATTTCTCTTCTCTTGCTAGCACACTGAATCTTCCTTACGCTGTTCTCCCTAGGCAAAACCACAATAACCCTAACACCTGCGTTGTAATAATTTGTGATAGCACAACCATCATTGTTTGCTTTCCTAAATGTGTATAAAATCCCATTCCAGAATTAAGGTGACCAGGGACAGCCTGTCCTACCCTGTGAAACCTGCTGCCGCAGGGGGCCCCATAGCCAAGTGTATGGCTTCTCCATATCAGGGGGCCCCAAAACTATATCTTGCAGGAGGGCCCAAAAAACTGGTCCAGCCCTGAAGGTGACTCTGCACCAGGACTGGGCAAGATATGGCCTGCAGGCCAAATCTAGCCTTTCAGCTGATTTGATCCAGTCTGTGGGAAGGTGCCCACCAATTAATTGTATCCAGCCTGTGGCTGTCCCTGCTGTGCTCTGCATGGAGCTGAGCTCTGACCAATTCTACCCAGGGCAGTGCACACTGCAATCCCATCGTCACCTGTTGGAGAGCCCTGGCCCTGCCTGTGCCCCAACCAGCATGCACAGCTTCCCAGCAAAGCTGCTGTTGATGCTGTCTGGGTGACTGCTCCACTCCTCCTGCCACCAGTGGCTCCTCCTACTGTGCCTGATGCAGTGTTCTGGGCAGCAAATAGGGAGGGGAAGTGGTGGCAGGTGGAGGGGAAGCAGCAGCAAGCAGGAAAGAAACTGCAGCTGGGGATTCCGACTCCAGCTCCAGACTTCCTTCCACCCAAAATGATTAGCAGCCACCTGTGCATTGCCACATGGGTAGTAACTCTACCAGGAAGCTGTGTGCCCTGGCTGGGGCTGAGGCTGGAGAGGGGAAGCAGTGGCGGGCAGAGGAGAAGTGGCGGTGCAGAAGGGGAAGTGGCTGTGGTTTGGGGGGAAACTGCAGCTGGGAACTCCTGCTTCAGTGCATGGGGCTCCAGTTCCAGCTCCCAGCTGCCTTCCACCCACTCCACCAGGGCCGGGGTGATTCCAGGTAGGAGCACAGGGAGGGTGCACGTGGAAGCATGGGCTAGGCAGCCCCAGGTAGAAGCAGGCAGGGCTTGGCCTCATGCAGAGAACCTTGGAGCAACTGCAGGATGGAAGGGAGGGAGATATGGACTGCTTCTGTACTTAAACCTGTACTCCCTGAGTGAGTTCTGCTGCATGCACCTCCTGTTCCTCCCTCCCCTCACCCACCCCAGCCAGATCCCAGTATTTAGAGCTTGATCAGCCCCCCACACATGCATACCCAAATCAACTCAACCCACCCCACACACCCACACCCCAACTACACATCTCACCCCCCACACACCATACACACACACAGAGCGCACAACCCTACAGCCCCCCACATGCCACACACTTCCCCCCACACCCCTTCCCCAACATACACTGCCCTACCCCAACACAAGAATAAGGCTTTATCTTGAAGGAGTTTCCTCAGGGAACTGGAGGGATGTTCAATGGCAAATATCAGGGTTCAGGGCAGGGCTTCTGGGTTAAGATCGGGGATGGGACACCCATCAAGGGGTGGGGCTTAGCAGTTTGACAAGGGGGGTACTTGCAGCCTTTGAGAGCCCACCAAAACTAATTAAGCAGCCCTCCGGCCAAAATAATTGCCCACCCCTACTCTAAAACTATGTAGTAAATACCACTAGAGCAATCACACATACACACTCTTATTAATGTACTGAAAAATAAAAAATATTTCCTCATCATTCAATGTCAGGTGTTAGGATGAAAAAACAGGCAGGGTAAAAAACTGGAAATTTCTGGGAAACATTATGAAAAACATTACAGAAAATAAGTTTTCCTTTTCCATTGAAATTTTCTGTGGGAAAGGCCATAAATTTTCTACCAGTTGTATTTATACACACAATGTATAGAAATGCAGTTCCAGACAGTGTATAAGATAAATGGTGACAGAGTAACTATGTACATATTTCATCATGCCAAATGTATCACATGTATCACTCAGAAGCAAGGCCTTGGGGTGGGGGAGAGGGTGGTAATAAAATCACAAATGGAAATAGAAACGATTTATTTGAAACCCTACAGTTCTTCAAATTCCACCTCCCAAACCCCTTAAATCCATAGTTAACACATAGATTGATTAATCTTTGGAATTTTGGGTTATATAATACTTTTCCTTGTAAAAGGGATTAAGCATGCATCAATTATTAATGTGGCTTACAGCAGTAGGTCCCCTGACGTTTTCAAATATCTGAAATTATAACTCAAAAGTACTGTAACTAAACTCTTCCTTTGGTTTTGCCCCCTTCTATCCCCCACACTCCCATTTTGCTGTCAAACACTGTGGTGCCAATTATTATAGGTCTCCACAAAGCTTTTGTTGCTGAACCCTGTAAGGCTCTGCATAGTCTTTGATATAATGAGACACGGGAAGGGAGCATCTACTCTGCTTTCTGAAAGATAAGTACCAAACATACAGACAAAGATATGTTGATGATTTGGGGGCAAAAGTAGCCTTAAGAGACTTCATAGATTTCATAGACATTAGGGCTAAAAGGGACCTCAGAAGATCATTGAGTCCAGCCCCCTGCGCAAAGGGCAGGAAGTCAGCAGGAGTCATAGGATACCAGCAAGATAGACATCCAAATGTTTCTTGAACATGTTCAAGGTAGGTGTTTGAACTACCTCCAAAGGCAATCTATTCCAAACCTTGGGGACTCGGACAGTAAAGAAGTTGTTTCTTATGTCTATCCTGAAATGGTCATGCAGGAGTTTGTGACCATTTGATCTTGTCATCCCTTGGGACACTCTGGTGAACAGACATTTCCCCAGATCCTGGTGAGCACCCTGATAAAATTATAGGTGGCCACCAGATCACCCCTGAACCTACGCTTTTCAAGGCTGAAGAGTCCCATAGCTCTCAGCCTCTCCTTGTAAGGTCCGTTTTCCTGACCTCTGATCATACACATGGCTCTCTTCTGGACTTTCTCAAGTTTCTCCACATCCTTTTTGAATTGTGGAGCCCAAAACTAGACATAGTACTCCAGCTGCGGCCTTACCAGGGCCAAGTACAAGGGGAGAATGATGTCCTGGGATTTGTTCAAGAAGCATCTATGGATGCAAGCCAGCATTTTGTTTGCTTTATTAGCTGCAGCATCACACTGAAGGCTCATGTTCTTCTTGTGGTCCATCATGACCCCCAGTCCCTTTCACCTGAAGTGCTAGCCAGCATAGCAATGCTGAATCTATAAGCATGCTGAGAGTTTTTCCTCTCAAGGTGGAGAAACTTGCATTTTTCAGTGTTCTACACCATCAGGTTCTCATCTGCCCATTTCTTGACCCTCTTGAGGTCAACCTAGATTGCCCTCTTATCCTCAGGTGTGGACATTTTAACCCCAAAGTTTGGTGTCATCAGTGAACTTGGCCAGTCCGCTTCTGAGACCAATGTCCACATTATTAATAAAGATGTTGAAGATTATAGGCCCAAGGACAGAGCCTTGAGGACCCCCCTGGTCACAGGGCATGATGATGATTGACTTCCATCAACTACCATTCTCTGGGTCTGACCATATAGCCAATTCCCCAGATAGCAGATTGTGGAGAGGCCGCAGTTGGCCAGTTTTGCCAAGAGGTGATCATGGGATACCACACTGAAGGCTTTTTTAAAGTCAAAATATATGATATTAATCTGTTCCCCCTTGTCCAGGTGATAGGTCACTTGGTTGTAAAAGGAAATAAGATTGGTCAAGCAAGACCTACCCATGATAAACTCATGCTGGTTATCCCTCAGGTTTTTGCCATCGGCCAGTCTGTTGAGAATGGTCTCTTCGATAATCTTTTCTAGGACCCTCCCTGGGATAGAGGTCAGGCTGATGGGCATGTAGTTTGCTGGATCCACTTTCTTGAAGGTGGGCACCACATTGACCTTCTTCCAATCTTCAGGCACTTCACCAAAGCATCAGGAGTTCTTGAAGATCCATGCTAGGAGCTGGGCTATGATGCTCGCCAGCTCCTTGAGTACCCTGGGGTATAAGCTCTCAGGACCAGCTGACTTGAAGGTGTCCAGCCTCTCAAGGCATTCCATCACAAGGTCAGCATTGGTGGAAGGTAAGGAATCTCCCTCACCCAAGCCTTCCTCCCTGTAATAAGCAGGGGTGTCCCTTGGGACTGGTGAAAGACTGATGCAGAGTACCTATGTAGCAAGTTGGCTTTTTCATGTGAATTGGTTGTCAGATGTCCCATCTGCTTTAGTAGGGGTCCTATGATGCCCTTGCTTTTCCTCTGGTTTCCCACATATCTAAAAAAGGACTTTTAATTGTCTTAATACTTGTAGCTTGTTACCAGATTTGCCCGCTACTTTGGGGTGTGCTCATTTATTAGGGCTAGGGTCTTGGTAATTCTATCAATGTGCTGCTTGTGTTACTTGTGTTTCTATATGGAGCTGTATCTCTCCCTTCTCCAAGCCCTCACCCCCAGTGGAGCTATCTTGCAGGACTCAGTTCAGTAGGGCTGGGT
>NW_017728886.1:115547766-115571737 GCF_001723895.1 Crocodylus porosus
TGCAGCATCAGGATTTGGGATTTTTACTTGCTGTGAACAAGCCTCAGCTTAGCATGACTTTTCCAGATCTTACTATAGTCTTTTAACAGACTTAAGGCAATTCTTGGAGTGTTCATATCCTGTTGTGGAGAGGACTTCCACCAGTCATCTCGGGAAAAGTATGACAACACTTTTGGACAGGGCTCCAACAGGCTGGACACTGTGATGAACCCTGTACCATTGTTCAAATGTTGCCCATGCCCCCTCTGACTCAGTCTATTGCCTCAGCATTCCCTAACCCAGCAACCGAGTTTTAGCCAATTAAGTTTACGTAGGCCTCCCATAGTAGGACCGGGGAATGTACGGCCCGAAATGCCTAATAAACTTACTTTTGCTTAGAGGTGTGTGTGTGGGGGGGGAGGAAAAGTCCTTTGTAAATCCAGATTAGAACTGGTCTGATAAATGCTGAGCTGGGTGTGAGGGTTGATTAGCATTTGGAACACAGCTTCCCCATCATGCAGTGCTCCCCTGCTTCGCTGATCCCAGAATTCACTGCAGTCTCTGCTTCAGGCTTTCTGTTCTCCATTTCTCATGTAAATGAATTGTCATCTGTTCCCATCTCCAATGCAAATGAGACCTAGGGCAGTTGTTTCACTTTTGTTACCCTTATCTGGAGGGTTTTAGGTGTGTCTCACACTGCATCTTAATCAGTTTCTGTTTAGGTGGGGGGTGCGATTCTTTGTGAGTCAGACAGTCTGTGTCCTGTGTCAGGGTTCCCCAAGAACATGGAGCTGACAGGGAACAAGCTAGTTGGAGTTCAGTCACAGCCTTGGCTTTCCTGGCTTGCTCTGTTCAGGTCTGGACCTGGTTTGGTCTCTTCAGGTTTGAACCGGTGGAAAATATTCCTCCTTGGAGGTGGATCTTATCCTCCATCATAGTTTCATAGTTGGTAGGGTTGGAAGGCACCTAAGCAGATCATCAAATCTGACCCCCTGTCATGGGCAGGAAAGGATGCTGGGGTCAAACCCAGCTAGGTCATTGTCTAGCCTCCTTTTGAAGACCCCCAGGGTAGGGGCAAGTACCACCTTCCCTGGAAGTTCAGCTTCTAGCCACCCTGACCATGAAGTATTGCCTCCTGATGTCCAGCCTGAATCTACTCTTAGTCAGCTTATGACCATTATTCCTGGTATCTCCTGGTAGTGCTTGGGGGAGCGGGGACTCTCCCATTGCCTGCTGGTTCCCCTTGGCAAGTTTTTAGGTAGCCACCAGATCCCCTCTCAGCCTTATTTTGTGGAGGCTGAACAGGTTCAGGTACCATAGCTTCTCCTCATAGGGCCTACCCTGTTGGCCCCTGATCATGCGAGTGATCCTCCTCTGGACCCTCTTGATGCTATCCACATCCTTCCTGAAGTGTGGCATCCAGAACTGGACATAGTACTCCAACTGTGGCCAGAACAATGTTTCATAGAGGGGGAGGATCACCTCCTTGGACCTTCTTGTGATGCATGGATGGATGCATGACAAGGTGTGGTTAGCCTTCCTGACTGCTTCCCCACATTGGCGGCCCATGTTCATCTTGGAGTCTATAATGACTCCAAGATCCTTTTCTGCCTCTGTGCTGATGAGAAGGGAGTTCCCCAACCTGTAGGTATGCTACTGTTTCTTCCTCCCCAGGTGCAATACCTTGCACTTGTCCGTATTGATTCCCATCCTATTCTCATCTGACCACCTCTGTAACCTGTCCAGATCTAGTTGTAGCCTGTTCCTCTCTTCCAGCATTCTCACTTCTCTCCACATCTTAGTGTCATCTGTGAACTTGAACAAGATGCTTTTCACCTCCTCATCCAAGTTGCTGATGAAGATATTGAACAATTTGGGCCTGAGGACTGAGCCCTTGGGGGCCCCATCCTTTGTAGGCCTTTCTTTTTATACACAAAGTCAGCTTTCCTAAAGTCAAGCACATCTATATTGCTGACTGACTTGCCAGCTTTATGACAGCTGGTGAAGGTGATTAGCTTGTGGTAACTGTCAGCCAGCTTCACTTCTATTATTAGGTCACTGATAAGGTCATCCCGCATTGCAAGTACCAGGTCAGGCAGTGCTTTACCTTTTGTCAGCCCGTAGACTTTTTTCATCAGATAGAGGTCATCCACACACATGACAAAACTTTGTGACTGTTCAGATTTGGCCGAGCGCTCTTCCCATGAGATGTCTGTGGGACACTTCTATCAGTAGAGTGACCACAGTATTTTTAAGGAAACCTGGGATATTCCCCTCACCCACAGCTGATTCCTGTCCCAGGCAAGAGGAACATTGGCCAGCCCAGCCCTCCTGTCAGCTCCAGCTATTGCTCAAAGAAATGCCAAAGGGCACCAAGTCACTGATACAAGCTTACTCCCAGGCACCACATATATGTACTCATGCACACATGCAAACACATACCAGGATGTATGTTCACCCATCTATTAGGGTCTTATCCAGGGATCATTGTGGTTTCCAACATGAAGAACAGCAATCAAACACCATCCTCCTATTTAATGATGCTACTCTTAGTGTTACCTCTGAGATCCTTTGAAGCAGTCAGCAGTCAAGAAGCTTCATAGCAGTATATACTTTATAAATTCTTCTATAACTACTTCAGTGCCAACTTCTGTCCCCAACATACCCTGCACATGGGATCTATGAGCAGACCTTAGTCAGGACATTTTTTTCTCTAGCTATCTATGAGCTTTGTATAGAACCTTATGCTGTCAGAGTGGGACCACATTCTCAGGCCATTGCTTAAAATATTTCAGTGCATAGTATAACAGGAATCACAGTTCCAAGATCACAACTGTTACATTGTCTGAAAGGATATTATAGGATAGAAGATGCAAATACAGCTATGAAGCTATTAAATGATGGATTTTACTCTGATATCTTAATGAGAATAATACATACATATATTTAATACTGAAATATTGCAGGCAGAAGGCATATCTACACCTCAACCTATGTTGCTGTAGTGATGTGCTACATCACTATACAACACATTACAGTGATGTAGTGATCACATGAGTCTACATTTGATGATAAGCAGCACTAGAAATATTATTTGGGAGGTGTGGAGTCTGCCCACCTGACTCTGCCCCTCCCTCTCTCAAAGCCATTCCAGGGCCAGCACACACTAGTGCTGTGCACGCAGAAGTGGAGTGCACAGCATGGCCAGTGGCAGTGGCACTGCAGCAGCAGTGGTGCTGGAGTCACTGTCTCCAGCCCAGTTTGGGATGGGGGCTACCCCCATTAACCCCAGCCTTCCAACACCTATGCATGACTGAAAAGTATAGGTGACTGAAAGCTACTTCCCATGTGACTGAAAGCTAGTTCTCCATGGTGGTGTGCTTCCCCATTTTAGTGTGTTACTATTGTGATGTAGTAGCTAAAATGAACTGTGCACCATGCGCATGGCATAGTACAGGCAGTTACTGCACTATGCTTTAATATTTGCAAAAGGAAGTACTAAAGCATAGTGCAGTAACAACATCATCATAGGGCAATGTGTAGACATGCCCAGAGTATCCTAATTTGATAATCTGAACTCACATCACTTAAGATAATTATAAAAGATAGGATTTGTATTTTAAAAAAAAGTGAATTTCCATGTGCTACAGGTCATTTTTGAGTATACGGTTCAAAGTGCTTTTTTCACATGCATTAAGCCAAATAGAACCATGCAGACACATTAATACAAGGTTATAGCTAAAAGCATATAATTTAGTTTCATTTATTAGCCATCATTTGTAATAGAGGTAATCAATATCCCTTTAAATCCTAGCCAAACTTTTCAATAATTGATTGTAAGATGCAACCAAAGGCCACATTGAGGGAGGGGGGGAAATGAAAGAGGGTATTAAAAAGGAAGGTTGCTTTAGCTTTCCCACTAAAATTTAAAAGAAATCAGTTTCCACCTGCAAAATCCCAAATCATCCTGACCCCATTGTTGAATGATTTTCTACACAGTTCAAGGCACTAAGCACCACACCTCTACACTGCCACAGGACTGCCCAAAGCTAATGTGTGTCCATCCCCTGTCTGATGCTCAGGACCCCAAAGTGGATTCAATGCACACTGGAAACTTAGGTGTGGAAATGTGAAATGAATGGCACCAAGTGAACAAAATACCTGGATGCTGAGAAGAAGGTGCACAAAATCCACAAAGTTTCTCAACTGTTCAAGTTCATAGAAAAAAGAAAAAAAATGTTTAGACTCATAAAAGTGATAAGGGGAGCCTGCACAATTTAAAGAGATCTGATCCAGAAACCAAAGGGAGTGAAAATACTTAGAATAGTATTGAACTTAGATGGCCACATAGAGTTGGACATAGAGCTGGTCCAACTTTCCTGTAACCTGAAAACCAGTCAGTCAAGTCAGGGAGGCTTGGCACTGGTCCAGTTCTAAATTAAATGTAAGGTGGATTTCACCCAAGCACTATGTGGCCCCAGACCAAAATCCCCAAAGAGGCTTTTCATCTCTCCTGTGCAGAGGAATCACAACTCATGCCAATGAGCTGGGAGTGTTGCCTCATCACAGCTGAATGCTATCAGTGTTTTAGCCAGAACTGTAGTCAGCAAAAAGGTGTGTCAGCTTACAATCTAACTTTAAGCTGTAGAGTAATAATTATTTCATACACATTACATGAATATACAGGAAAGCATATAGTATTATGTATTTCAGTCCAAACCTTTTTTTTATCACTAGTTGCATATAACAAAAGCACCTAGCACTTTGACTGCTTCAAGCCAGGCATACTCATGCTTCATTCATAAGTGGCCATTTTCTCCATGAAAGTATTCAGAAACCTACCCCCTCCCTGTCTCTTGACTTTTTTTCCCTGTATGTAATAAAGGCATTGCAAGTGTATTTTGCTACTAGGGTTATATTGAAGTAGTATGCAAAACTTGAAGTGAAAATGAAAATAATCCAAGTCATTTCCTCATGATTGCACAATAATAGAGTGAAGGTTGAAGAGATACTAGAAAAGGGAAATCATTAGTTGCAATATAATATGGTAAAATCAGAGGCAAGAAAATGATGCATAATTGTCATGTACCAGGGTGTTTTAAACAAAACAAAAATAATTAACCTATTGAGGAGTCTGTCACTTGAAGTCTTGTAAATCAAGACTGGTGGTCTTACTAAGAAACAAAGTAGGACATCCAGGGCATGACTTCATGAGATGGTTATTGCAGAGTAGACTAATTAGCTCTGAAATAAATGTCACACATCTACATGTATGGCCCCTGTGACAGGGGACAAACTCAAGGCCAGATCTCAAATTGGCTCACCCACCTGCCTAGGGGAGTCTGCCCTGACTCGCCTGCCATGACTGGAATGTTAACATTATTTATTAAGCGGGAGGCTGCCCTTACACTACTCCGATGCCCGGAGGCACTATCCATGCCTCTGAACCTTCCCTATACCATGGCCTATGCCTCACAGATGGCATCCAGATTATTATTGTTCACCCGGTTCATGGCTGGGTCAAATTCAGTCCACTGTTGGGCTTCTATCACACATACAGGTACTCCACCCCCATCTCACAGGGGCCTCTTACACTCTGCCCATCACTGAGCTACTCTCTACTGCCCTGATCCATTGACTTACCCCCTCTGGGCCATTGGATTTGCCTACTCCTGCTCTGGCATGACACAGGCAGCACCGTTGGTTTGCTCAAGCTTCCCTACTCTACATGGCCTTTCCTTGTGCCGAATACTGGACTGTTTTTGCTCCTAACCCCTTACCAGGCAACTGATTTCCCACACACACTTGGGGTTGGTCCATGTACCACCCTTCAAGCTGCCTGAGCAGCCCTACTCAGTACACCCCTGGTGCAGCCCTTCAGGACACCCTCAGAAGCCCTACTCTGCACCCCACATACTCAGTCTTTCAGACTCCCCTTATTACACCATACTCTGATCAGGCCCACACCATCACTACTGACAATATCACTACCCCCCTCAAGGGTCTCTGGGACCCTTTTCCCCTGCTGGGCTTAGGTGCCTATTAAGAGGCACGCCTGATCCCACTGCTCCCACAGTTCTCACAACTACCCATCAGATGGTAGGGACCGGGATTAAAGTGCCTCTACCCAGCTTTCTTCAAAGGGTGACTGGTCTGGTATTGCTTGGAAGCTGTCCCACCACAGACAGACTTCTAGAGCCTCTCTTACCCAGCAGGGTGCAGTTTTAGTTCATGCCCAGGACCAGGAGCCTCCAAGACATCCCCATAGCTCCTGCCCTTACCTCCAAGATGTTCCCCTCTTGGCCACTGGCAGCAAACTGCTGCCTCACCCTATACAAACTGGGTCTTAAAATGTCTGCCCTATTCAGGCACCTGCCAGTTGTCTGCCTTCAGCCCTTAAAGTGGCAAGCACCCAAAGGTGTGCTGCCACAGCCCCATTAGACTGTAGGAAGCTAATAAACTCAGCAGCAGGGTAGTACTTGTAAATACAACTACTACCCTGCTGTGGCATTTTTTTATTGTGCAGCACTGCACATGTAGATGTTGATACAGCTGGTTGGGGCATAAGAGTACTTCAGTGTGGGGGCTGCCTGCTGGCTAACCCTGCACTGGAGAACCCTCATACTCCAGCCAGAACCTCTGTACCACATTAAGCTGGTTTGGAAGGTTGAGCTGGTCCTCTACCAGCTGGGAGTATTCCAACCTGGCTCAACATGCTGTGGTCCCAGGTGCACATGTAAACATGACACCAAGAAGCAATAATGCTTCACCTTAATAGCATGTGTATACATGTCCCCTGAGTGGAATACTACATGTAATTTTCTGTCCTGTATTATGGGAGGGGAAAGTTTATCAGGCTAGGTGATCAGGGATGGCTGCTTTAGTAAAAGTGAATACACATATTAAAAAAAAAGAAAAATCTGTAATAGAAGGATTTTGCTATTGACAATCCCTCTTTAAAGTGTCTTGTTTGTCATCTAAAGATGTCAATAGATGTTACAGTTTAAACAATCTTAAGTGAAAAAGAAGAACAAAGTGTCAATAAAATCAGTAGTAGTAAAAGTAGAGTATAAAATTACTTTTCTGTAGTCCTCAAAATTCTCATTTCTCCTGTAGACAGTAATCCTGTTATTCAATCCATCAAAAAAAGCTTTTGGAACAATGTTTCACAGCAGGTAAATTGCAATGCATTGCCATGTCGTAGAGATGGTACAGTTTCAGTTTTGCATCCACTTAGGCTAAGTACAGAGAGTCAGAAAGTCTGAGGTGGACTTCATTCAATCTACACAGCTTTCTATAAACATTGTAGATTGAACCATTAACAAACACAACACACATTCACTTATTAATTGGTCAAGGCCAAAAGGTGTGTGGGGGGGGTGCTCATGCACTCCAACCTGCTCATCTGGGCTGCAAATGTCCTGTGCCCTCTGTCTCTCAGCTATGAGGGGCTGGGGGTAAATGGATGTCCAGTTCAGCCACCAAGCCAGTGTCTGCACAGTGTAGGGAAAACCTCCTGTAGGAGGGGCTTTCTCTCCCCACAGTGTGGCTCTTCTGGGCTGTGAATGCCCTAGTTCCTAACCTGTTAGCTGCAAAGGGGTGAATGGAGGGGGGGCTGGATACTAACTCTGGCTCCCCAACTGAGGTTTGCACACTGGAGCAATGAAGAGAAATGGAGCCACAGTGAAGGAGTGAAAGCAAATGCCTCAGGGGGCTGAAGACTGTGGAGCCCCCAGTTGTGGGGCCGGAGCAGGACTCCATTACCCCCCACTCATGCCTCCCCCCCATGGCTGACAGGAAGGGGGCTGGTGAGGGGGTGAGGCTGATGTGTTCGCAGCTCAGCAAAGCCATGCTGCAGGGTAGAAGGCCCCTGCCTCAGGGGCTTTACCCCCTGATCCACTGTGCAGACCTTGGCTTGGGGCTTGGGTTCATCCCTCCTTGTTGTCCACCCCACTGTGGCTGAGAGGTGGGGGCTGGAGGTCACGAGGGAGTGGGGATAGGGCATTAGAACTTATCTATATTAAGCATTATTCTGATCAGGATTTGGCTCAGTGTAATCCGCAGTTTGATATAATATAGAGTGAAAAAAGATCCAATCCATTTTTAGAGTTTGTGTAATTTTATTCACCATCAAAAATGGTATCAATGTAAAAATCACACCCAAAGTACTACACTAATAAAAAAATCAACCTTTCCCCCCTCAGATTAAGTGTTTAAAAGCTGAACCCTCTGTCATCTTTGCTGAGTCTGCAAACTGTCAAGAAAATAAAGCTTGAAACTCATTTTTTTAGGTTATTTTAGTATAAACTTGCCTTCTGGTAAGTTGTGAAGGTACTGGAAGACAAAAACAAAGTAATATTTTGTTTCTGATACCAGGAGAATGCTCAAGTATCAATACATATAGTCAAAGGGTGGACTGAATTCATAATCACAAAATTTTACCACAAAAAGATTTAAAATGCAACATTCCATAGATACTTACATTGTTATTTTTACTGTTCCCTCTGCTTGCAGGAGGAAAGAGAACTATTTCTACCCTTCACCTTTATTTCTTGGCAGGCATGCCACAAAATAAATCTCACACCCTTCCTGAGTGCCATTCAGATCCCCATGCCTGCCACCTTATCTGTTGCTCTGCCTTTGCTTCTTGCCCTATCTGCCTATGTGTTCACTGCTCCCTCCCTGATCTGCTGCATGCCATACACAAAGGTTGCCCATGTCACTTGTGGCATGCATGCTGCAGATTGGTCACCCCTTCACTATGCTGCTAATCTATTGCCTTATATGTGGCCCTATGACACTTTTATACCAAGTAATCTAACGGACATACCTTTAATTATATACATTTAGACAGGAACCAGCAACAAAAATCTTTGTTTTACAGAATCTCTGGTCACAATTGCACAGCTAAGGTTGAATTCTAAACCACCCTGCTTTATAATAAGACATACATTACTACTTTTCTTTGTCCGTAGGTGGCCTTTCTTGGTGAATCATTGTATTGTTTTCTTGTATGTACTTCATATTTTCTTTATACTTTTGAATTCACCTTTTAAAATTATGTGGTGCATGTCTCTAAGAATTGGTAGAGAAGTATTACACAGCATAGTTATATACAGAAATATTGTTAATTAAGGATCATTAGTTGGCATTATTCATCATAACCTGAAACCTGTATGCCAGCAACTGCTGGCAGATAAGACCTCTACAGAGAAACTCATGGAGATTTGCCATCCTTGCTAGTGAGAATAAAGACAGTCTGTTCTCAGAAAAGTAGTCAGTCCTCTGTGCTGTCAGGAGACCCACAGCAGTGTGAAGGATCAAGTAAATATTGAAGTAGTAAGACTTTCATGAGGGTGGGGAGATCACAGAAGGACTGCAGGCAATAGTTCATTAACCAAGTAAACAAGGCAAAGTTAATAAATAAAATTAGGTTTGAGACTTGAGTTAGTTAATATTTATTCCTGAAATCAGCTACAATAGTTTCATTATATTGGGTAATTTATTCAATGCAGCCTTTTTCCTGAAAATTGCAGAAGATAACAGAATTAGAATCTAGCTTTTACCAAGGTAAGAAGCTTTGATGTTTATTTCAACTTGGTTCTATACATACAAGAAGTAGATGAAAAGGGTTTTTTTGTCTATTGTTTGCACTGAATATTTCCAGACAGACTGCTGAAGGTGTATGTATTGTTGTCAACTTTTCTTTCCCTTGTATGTCTGGATATGGCTGCACCTGCTAACCTTATATGCTGGGTTAGTTTATTCTCACTCTGAATTTGATTAAAAAAACCAGCAGGAGCCAGTAACCCAGACTTCTAAGCAACATTCCTTTAAAATACTAAGGTGCTGATTTTAGTTGCCTAACACTTAATCTGCAAAAATCTAGAACTCTTGGTTCAGAAATGATACCTTTTATTAGACCAACTAGGAAACTGCATTTAAAAAAATCTTTTTCTGCAAGCTGTTTTAAACTTGAAGAGCTTGATGAAGGGTGTTTGAGCCCAAAAGCCTGCAGAAAAAACTTTTTGTTTTTTTGGTTGGTTTTTGTTTTGTTTTGTTTTGTTTTCCAAGTCTGGGCAACTGGCTCCTGGATATTTTTTTTCCATCTATTTCTCTTTGTCACTTTTTGATATGCACTGTCCTTGAGATGTACATTCAGAAGTAGGATAAGCCCTTTCGTAATAAGTAGTATTACTGCAAAAGGGCAATGTAGTACACCACTTACAAAACCTAAGATTAAAGTGAAGACTGACAACGTTTACACTTTCCAAGTATAAACTTACAAGTCTTAATTGTAGATACAGCTCACAATATTTAGAATGAGCTGGTGACCAGTGCTGATGTCTTCTCCCTTTTCACCAGTGAATTAAACGTTAAGATTCAGAAGATTCAAGAGAGAACCCTCAAATTAAAATTCCTTGAAGTCTCAGACCAGCAGCGACTCCCTATACCTGAAGAAGAAGTGGTCACATGCCCCTCCCTCATGCCCTCCTGGGGTGCATGCAGCAGCAGGAGCCACCCCCCCACACACACCGTGGCTCTTTCCCACACCTCACCTCCACTGTGCAGCACCTGTCCCTTTCCCAGTCCCACTCTCTCTCTCACCATGGGGGCCTAAATCTGCCCCACCTTCCTTCCCCCATGCCCCTTCCCCCACAATAGACTTACTTAGCAGCCCATGCTGCTGTCCAAACTGCCAGGCCCCATAGCAGCAATTGGAACAGTATTGGCTAATATGGTTTGTTAAAAAAATATCACTTGTTGGTAAATCGGCCAAAAAATTCTCTATCAGTGCACCCCTAATCATAACAAGTGAAGTTATATTTACTGCTTTCAGAAGAGTTAACTAGGCTTTTTTGACAAAAATCACTGTTTTATTAGGACGAGAGGACTTGAGTTCATGTCAGAGATCAAATTATAGCTTTTCACAATTATTCTTAATGCAATTCTTAATGCACTATTAATTTTTATTTAATATCAATTACCTACATATCAAGATAGGGATGGCTCTCTTCTTAGATGTGAACAATCAATAGGAAAAGGAAAAGTGATCACAAAGGACAATTACACATTAAGCTTCAAAGGTAAATTAAACTGTATTTTGTATATGCTGGTCTTATCCTTTATTCAGATACCTTTAGTTTGGCACAGTGTACTAGGTAGTATTCAGTGTGCCTGTATTCAGTAAAAGTAGAGGTGCAGTCAAGCAAAAATCTTCTGGCTACTGGTGTACATGCCCTTATTAAAATTCTATGGGAGTTATCACAACACAGGGGTGCCTGTAACCTAACCAATGTACAGAGTGAAAGATGTGAGCTTTGAGAGATGGAGATAGGCAGTTTTTCAGGGATATATTTATGTTAATTGCTTCTTTATTCTAATGAGAGCTCCAGTTCACTGGCCAATTCTGAGCAACTTGTGTAGTGGCCCAAATAGGAAGCCTACCACTGTGAATACTACCAAATCTAGGCAGAAAATCCTACAGAAAGGGAGTAACAAGAGAATATCAGGCCATGCTAGAGGACCTTGTAGTTCTCTACAAAGCAGCCATTTTAGCAGTTTACTTTTGAATGAAAAATCCTTATACAAATATTCAACCTTCATTTACACAATTGGGAGATGCACAATGCTCAAACTGGTTTTTGTCCAGTGCACTCAATATTGATAGCAGCCAAGTTATAGCAGCATACAAGCCTATCCAGGATCCTGAATTCTATGCCACCAGATCTTCCATGCTATCAATACTTGAGGTATCTAGACTATACATGGTAGTCACAGCTGTGATTGGAGTGTAGACAGTATAATGTGAATGCGTAATGATTTTGTGGATGGTTCTTATTGCACCTTAAAGTGATTGTGTAGCAGGGTCCCCACCATGCAGACTAATACTGGTTGCATGGAGGTGCTCTGGAATCAACCTCAGGGCAGTCCTGGGGCTGAGACTGATAATCAGCCATCAGTCTTATTAAGCAGGAAGCCTTCATCTTACATACTTCAAGGAAAGAGATGGAGAGGTCTTTAGGGGGAGGGGAAATGGATTAAGGAAAGGCAATCATCTCAGACCACAACTTACTCAGCCTAGCTTTAGCGTCCTGAGCCTGAACAACAGGCATATCCAGGTCACTTCTGGAAAAAAAAAGAAAAGAAAACCCCCACACATATTATTCTGATTCTGCCACCTTCCTATGTCTGAAAAGAACCAGTTATTAGGGGGAAGACATAATCAGCAACCTAACGATCAAAGGGAAGCTGGGTGACTGAACATGAGCTGATCACCTTCACTATCCACCGCAAAGCTGGCCAGTCAGTCAGCAATACAGAAGTCCTCAACTTCAGGAAAGCTGATTTTGACAAACTAAGGAGGCTTGTGGGTGAGGCCCTAAGGGACCATGACCCAAAGTAGAGGGGAGTTCAGGATGAGTTGTTGCTCCTCAAGGGAGCAATCCTGGATGCACAAGCCAAGTCTATTCCATCTTGGAGGAAAGGCAGCATAAGGGTACAGCAGCCCCCTTGGCTCTGCAGGGAAGTAGCGGATCTCCTGCATCTAAAAAGAAAGACTTACAAAGGATGGAGGACTGGATCCACCTCCAAGAAGGAATATTCTGCACTGGTCCAGACCTGCAGGAAGCAAATCAGGAAAGCCAAGGCTGCGACTGAACTCCAACTGTCTACAACTATCAAGGACAATAAAAACTCCTTTTTTAGATATGTGGGGAGCCGGAGGAAAAGCAAGGGCAACACTGGACCCCTGCTCAACCAGATGGGACAATGGACAACCGATGCCCAGGAACAAGCCAACTTGCTAAATGGGTACCTTGCATTGGTTTTTCACCAGTCCCAAGGGGCGCCCCTGCCCATTACAGGATGGGAATGCCTGGGTGAGGGTGATCTTTGACCCCCCATCAATGCTGACCTCGTGAAGGAACACCTTGAAAGGCTGGATAACTTCAAGTCAGATGGACCTGACAGTATACACCCCAGGGTACTCAAAGAGCTGGCACATAGCTGAGCCACTGGCATGGTTCCAGAAAACTACAGGTACATCAGCCTGACCTCTATTCTGGGGAAGGTCTTAGAAAAGATTATCAAAAGAGGCCATTCTTAATAGACTGGCTGATGGCAGCATCCTGAGGGATAGCCAGCATGGGTTTGTTGCAGGTAGGTCATACTTGACTAATCTTATTTCCTTTTACAACCAAGTGATCTATCACCTGGACAAGGGAGAAGAGATTGATGTAGTATATCTTGACTTCAAAAAAGCCTTCGATCTGGTATCCCACAATCACATCTTGGTAAAACTAGCCAATTGTGGCCTTAGCTTCACCATGATCCACTGGCTGAGAAATTGGCTCTGTGGTCATACCCAGAGGGTGGTGGTTGATGGAAGTCAATTGCTGTGGTGTGCTGTTACCAGTGGGGTCCCTCAAGGCTCTTTCCTTGGGCAAACACTATTCAACCTCTTCATT
Organism: Crocodylus porosus; assembly: GCF_001723895.1. Taxonomy (NCBI): domain Eukaryota; kingdom Metazoa; phylum Chordata; order Crocodylia; family Crocodylidae; genus Crocodylus; species Crocodylus porosus. Next base: position 115,561,215 of record NW_017728886.1, read on the forward strand.
AATGATGTGGACATCGATATCAGAAGTGGATTGGCAAAGTTCCCCGCCGACACCAAACTCTGGGGTAAAGTGTCCACACCGGAGGATAGGAGAGTGACCCCAGATGACCTTGACAGGCTCAGGAGATGGGCAGATGAGAACCTGCTCATATTTAACACTAAAAAATGCAAGGTTTTCCACCCTGGGAAGAAAAACCCACAGCATACTTATAGACTCGGCAGTGCTACGCTTGCTAGCACTATGGACGAAAAGAACTTGGGAGTCATTCATAGATACATAGATGTAGGGTCAGAAGGGACCTAAGTAGATCATCAAGTTCATCCCCCTGCCCTAGGCAGAAGAGAATATTGGGCTTATATGACCCCAGCTAGGTAATTGTCAAGCTCCTCTTAAAACCCCCCAAAGTAGGAACCAGCACCACTTCCCTTGGAAATTGGTTCCAGATCCTAGCTGCCCTGACTGTGAAATAGTGTCTTCTAATGTCCAGTCATGATTGACCACAAGATGAACATGAGCCTTCATGATGCTGCAGCTAGTAAAGTGAGCAAAACGCTGGCTTGCATCCATAGATGCTTCTCAAGCAAATCACAAGACGTCATTCTCCCATTGTACTTGGCCTTGAAGAGGCTGCAGCTGGAGTACTGCGTCCAGTTTCTGGCTCCACAATTCAAAAAGGACGTGAAGAAGCTTGAGGGAGTCCAGAGGAGAGCCACATGCATGATCAGAGGTCAGGGAAACAGTCCTTACGATGAGAGTCTGAGAGCTACGGGACTCTTCAGCCTGGAAAAGTGCAGGCTCAGGAGTGAGCTGGTGGCCGCCTATAAGTTTATCAGGGGTGCATCTCCAGGGGATGTCAAGGTCAAATGGTCACAAACACCTTCAGGACCATTTCAGGCTGGACGTAAGGAAGAATTTCTTTACTATCCGAGCCCCCAAGGTCTGGAACAGTCTGCCAGCGGAGGTGATTCAAGCACCGACTTTGAACACCTTCCAGAGAAATTTGGAAGTTTATTTTGCTGGGATCCTATGACCCCTGCTGACTTCCTGCCCCTGGTGCAGGGGGCTGAACTCAATGATCTTCCAACGACCCTTCTAGCCCTAATGTCTATGCAATCTATGAAATCTATGAAATTTAAGTAACATACATAAAATTAATTTAGCAAATAATACGAGAAAGAAGCTGTATGTAGATTGGAATAAATTGCTGTCAACAGTAGTTCAAAACAAGGGGTGAGTCCTCACAAGCACACATGTGCAGGGCTGCACATTTCACAGGACATGTGCTGGCTCCAGAAATCTTATCTGGGGACCTCCCAGGACAGTAGCAGCCATGATCCATCTACTTGGAGTCTAGCTGGTAGGCACAGCATGGCTCTGGCCAGCCGGAATCCAGTTCCTGGTGGCATATGCTGCTGGCTGCTTTTTTAGTGGTGTTTTGTTGTTATTTTTTTGACACCAGGATCTCCTGGTGTCAGAAAACCCCACCATGCTGCTAATTTGCAGCATAGCTCATGGGTGCACATATGCCGCATGTGGTTTGCAGTGCCTTAAATGGCTTTGAGGTGCTACGAGCTGCATGTGTGCGCTCATAGGAATGTGCTCAGGAAGGGTAAGAAACCAATTGTTAGCCCATTAAAGCCAGTGCTTCTAACCTATCATTGCTACAAATTAACCCCAAATGGAACGTCAAATATACATTTCTAAGCATCTTTCAGGATTTAACATCCTTGGGTATTGTTACATCCTTGGTTATGTCAACATTTGTCCTTCTGATCCTAAACTAGGCAATATGCTATGTATTTTAAATAGCTTACAAGCTCTTTTGTTCCATCAAGAATAACCACGTGAACCTCTGCATACATTTGTGTCTTATGCTTTACATTATGAATGATTTATTATGTAGACCTCACCAATCCTTTCCATTGTTTCAGGGAGTGTTGTGGCAAGCTAAACAAACAACAAAGGCCAACATTTTAAAATACAGTTAGGAACACTGCAGTTAGGCTCAATTCCTCCTAGATTTAGAGTTTTATGTTGAGGTATCCACATTTAAAAATATGTACTGATAGCATGGAGCAGAAACCATATTTCATATCAAGTGTTTTGTTGATCCTACTGTGCAGTGGTGACCTTTTCTGTAGCTCCTCCCACACTATTTTATCAGTGTTTTACTCCGTGAAGTATTTTCCTCAGCTCTCCCTCTGGCTGTTCTTTCCTTAGCTCCTACTGGCTATTCTGGGTTTGATAGGAAACTTGTTCTGAAATCCATTCAACCTCTTTCTATCACTGCTTATTTTTGTCCGTTTCTTTGCCCACTAGCAAAAAGGCTTGATTCCTGGAACAAAAGGGACAGAGAGGTGGTTCTGGGCTGGTTGGTGAGGAGACTATGGAATTCCCAATAGGACAGTACATGTATTATATTGTACTAGAGAAAGAACAGAATATGGCAGATCTTTGGGAGGAAACAGGTAGTAAGGAACATGATTCCATTGCCTTGAGAATCAAATAGACACTTTATATTAGTTTAGTTCTCTGAAATCCCATCAGACTAAAATCAAATCTTAAGAAGAATTCAGTAAGGCAAGAGCTTCTGCAAGAGGTGATAGGGTTCTTTCACTGTCGCCTCCACTCTGATATAGAGCTATGTTGTAAATTGCTCTGAGGTCAGCTTCTGCCTGTTTCATTTGCATTTGCAGCCAGGAGAAAAAAGGATTAGGTAATTACTATTTCTCCCTTCCTTTATCACTTATACACAGGTTTGCTTCAGGTTTATCACTTAATTATGTGTGTATTCCAAGAGCAAACGTGGCACAAATTAGCCCTTAGTAAAGTGTTGAATTGAAAGAAAACTACCAATTTATGTACGTTTGTGGAGCAGGTGCAAATTTTTGCATTGTATCTGGAGATAAAGGACTAGTAAAATTCCAACATAAACCCATCATGTTGTGTACATTATGGTTGTTCAAGCACAGCTGTAGTCAAAGGCCTACATTAAAAGGCCTACATTACTTATAGTTTATAAGCATGCTTATCTGACAAGTACTGTTGAAGAACAAATGTGTTGAATAAAGTGGATTAAGACTGTGCTGTATGCAGATTTGTGTTGACTGGTTGCCATGCAGTGTATGACATAGCTACAGACTTTTTAGTGCTAATAATTACAGGGCAGTGCTGGTGAGGCCAGGGCAGCCCCAACACATGGAGCAGCACCGACTGCTGCAGTCTGTGTTGTCAGCTATTTTTGTGCCTTGCTAAAAAGGTGACATACCTACAGATGCTGCCTTGGTCATCACTCCTCACCCCCCACAACACATTATACTACTGGCTAGTTCTTGTGACATTTGGTTAGCTTGGTGCATAACCTTAGTGTTATGCTTACCAGTAATGCTCAAGGAAAACCTCTGAAATTTGAAGCCAGTTATAATGACATCCAACTACCAAAATACCTTTTAAAAATGTGTAAAGTATAATTTTTAATGTGAAGCTAATAAGGCAGAGTATGCCCTGTGAATTGAAATACCACTGCAGAGTATTGCAGAGGACTGCAATGAAAACAAGAATTGCATTATGGTTAGGTGGTATATTCTATTTTATGTTGCTAAATTCAGTGGCTAAAATATCTTAAAATAAACTGGAAAAATTTATCTTACCTTAAAATCCTCTTAGAATAAAGAGATTTCAACAAAATCTAATTATTTATGAGGTTTTTCAAACCCTACCAATTTTTTTTTCATACCATTCATCTGAGAGCTGGTCTTAATTTTTTATTTTTTTTATTTATTCCATTAAATTTAAATTCCACTCTACCCAAAAGTCTCATAGCAGAGACAGTAATTACTAAAATGTTAGTGCCCATTCAATACACTGGATTTGTACATGGATAGGTGTTTCCTAAAGCTGTTTTGACAAAAGCTATTTACCGAAAACAGATATATTTAGTAGGGCTGTATGAAACACCATTGTTTTGTTTTGACATCTGTTTTGCCATTTTGAAGGGACAGTGTTTCATTTCATCATTTCATTTTGTTTTGAGGCACTGTCCTGTTTCATTTCAATGTTTTGCCCATAAGCTATAATGGAGAATCATGTAAATGCCTAAAACATTGTCATTTTGTGCCTGATTTGGATGCAAATTGCAGGGATGGTCATCCCTTCTAGGGGCATGAAGGATGCCAAGTTTCAAGAAGATAGATGCAGAGGTTTCTGGGAAACAGCACCTCAAACTGTTCAAAACACAACTCCTGACAGTTGCCGGCTGCAGCAGCTTCCTCTCATCTGGCGAGCAGATCCTGCGGGCTCACACCCCCAGGAGGGTTGCGGGGCTGTGCCAGACTCCTCCCAGGGGTGCAGACCCCTGGATCTGCATAGCTGGATGAGAGGAGACTGCCGCTGCCACAGGCCACACCCAGCACTGGAGAAGATTGCTGCTGCTGCCTGTCCCATGTGGCAGTAGCAGGCTCCTCCCATACAGTGCACAGATTTAGGGACTCACCCCTGGGAGGAGTCCAGCACAGCATGTCAGCTCTTCGTGGGGGTGGGGTTTGTCTCCGGATCTGCACCCCAGATGAGAGAAGGCTGCCTCTGTAACCTGGGACTGGCACTGAGCATGGCCTGTGCCCAGCACTGGAGAAGATTGCTGCTGCTGCCTGTCCCAGGCAGCAGCCTCCTCTCATCTGGCATGCAGATCCTGGGGCCTGCACCTCTGAGAGGGCTTCAGGGCTGTGCTGGACTCATCCCCGGGGTGTGAGCCCCTGGATCTGTGCCCCAGATGAGAGGAGGCTGCCTCTGCCACCTGGGACTGGTGCTGGGCATGGGCTGTACCCAAGACCAAAGAAGATTGCTGGTGGCATCTGTCCCAAGTGGCAGCAGCAGCCTCCTCTCATCTGGTATGCAGATCTGGGGGCTCACACCCCTAGAAAGAGTTCGGCACAGCCCATCAACCCATCTCAGGGGTGTGAGCCCCTGGATCTGTGTCCCAGATGAGCTGAGGCTGCCTCTATTACCTGGAACTGGTGCAGGGTGCAGGTTGCACCAGGTAGGGCTGTGTGAAGCTTTAGTTGCTGATTTGATTTGGTGGAGATTTGGCCTGATTCAGTACTCAAATCTCCAAATCTGAATTGAATTAGGAGAGCCTTTAATCTTTCCAAATCAAACTGGAACCCTCTGAATTGATTCAGAGAGATTCAGAAAGATTCACCGATTCAGACAGACACAGCTTTAAATGTTTTTTCTACATACCTCAGGGTACCAGGCAACTTGTGAATGCTGTGATGGTGGGGCCGATGAAGCATCCCACAGGAGTGTGGGGTGGGTTCACAGTGCACTCAGCAGCAGACCCAGAAGTGGACAGAGAGGTGCTTCCGGTCCACTTCTGGGTCTGTTGGGGAGCATGCTGGGTGGCCCCCCTGCACCCCATGGCTCAGCCTCTGGTGCCTCCTGGGTCTGGGAGAGCACCTGGGGTCCCCCCTCAGCAAATTGCTGAGCTGGGGGGACACAGTAGGTGCCCCCTGCACTTTTGGTGGTACTTCTGGTCCACTTCTGGGTTTGCCACTGAGCACATGGGGGCCCATCCCTCTCTGCTCCTGTGGGGTGCTCCATCTGTCCCTTGGGACATTCCATCTGCACTCCATCACAGATTTCACAAGCTGTGCCTGGTACCTCAAGGTATGTAGAAAAAAAAACATTTAAAGCTGTGTCTATGGCTGAATCACTAATTTTCTGAATCAGCATCAAATCTTCAGATTCCCCTGAGTTGAATTTGGGACAGTGATTTGAATCAATGAATCAAATCACTCTCTGATTTGGGCCAAATCCAAATTGAATATAATCCATTTCATGCACCCTTAGTGCCTAGCACTGGAGAAGATTGCTGCAGCCTCCTCTCATCTGGCACACAGATCCAGGGGCTCACACCCCCAGGAGGAGTCTGGCACAGCCCCACAGTTCTCCCAGGGATGTGGCCCCCAGATCTGTGCATTGCATGAAAGGAAGCTGCCGCTGCCACCTGGGACTGGTGCTGAAGCCAAGCAAGCCCAGCTCTGAAACTCAAAATGTTTCAAAACTTCCAAAATGTTTTGAGTGACCTCATTTTGTTTCAAAGCTGTTTTGAAGCATTTTGTTCCATTTCAAAACTGATTTTGAACTGTGGGTGATCTTTCTTTTATTGTTAGCTTTGTGCAGTTTAGCATCAAACCACAATATGTAGGCTGTGGACCAACCGAATCTGTGACTGATGTTCCTGGGCGTGTGTGTGGGGGGTGTTTCTTAGTTTAACTGAGATTTATTATTATTTATTCATGGGGGATTTAGCTTTCAATTTATGGGAGCATAAGAACAATAAAACTGTCAGGAAATTGGGTGAATATGACAAGATGAATTCAGACTATTCCTTTTCAACCACTATTATCTGTAGTATAAGTATATACTTAGACAATCAGAAAAAAAATTACTATTTACTTTCAATAATAACAATAATATTATTAAGAATAATAGGTGCATCCACACATGCATGTTATTGCTGAGTTGACCAACTAGGTCTGCAGTAAGGTGTTACAGTCTACACATGCACCGGTATTAGGGAACAGTAAATTAATTCACTCTGCCATAGAATAGTACTATCCAGGACAGTACTATCCTCTGATGGAGTAATTTACTCTGCTGAAATGCACATGTAGACAATGACAGGAGTTGGCTGGGATACGAGGGAGCTAAAGTGTGGGAGCTTCCTGTCTCCTGGCTCTGTATTTTAGCATCCTGGTGACCCAGCAAGTCCCTCCACTGCCTGATGCCACCACATGAAGCCTGGAGCTGACCTCCAGGTCCCCTTCCAGCCTGGGGTTGCTCCACTGCAGCTCAAAGTACTGGTTCCTGAGTGCACAGGTAAATGGTGCACATGCAAACTGCACTGGAGTTTATCACATCACCTTAATGGCATGTATAGCTGTACCCAATGTCTTGGAAACAATTACTGTTCTACAAGAACATACCTATTGACCCTCTAATATTTTCTGAGGTGACAGACAACTATGATAACTCATAAACAGGAGATATTTATGCCACTGAATTAGGAATTTTTTCTGATTTAGGAATATCAATGAGTGTTTGATCTATTCATAAATATGGTACAGACTAGTTTTCAGTATAGCTGATCAGGATTTTTTTCCAATAAACTTTTCAGTGAATCATTGAAAAATACCAATTTGTAGAAACTCAAACATTTCAGAAATATATTGATTTTTAATTACATTTCCATTGGGAAAGGTTTCCCAGGTCTAAGATGAAATTCCTGGTGAAAATGAAAATGACAGAAACATGCGCCCTAAGAATAGCAAGCTGCCCAGTGATAGCGCACTCACATTTGATATTGAAGAGGCAAGTCTGGAAAAAATATGGTAATACCTGATTTCCCACTTCCCAAATAAGTACCCTAACTTAAAAGAGGCTTCTGGATATTCTGAAGCACACTTTCATTTGTATTCATTCTGAGGCAGAACTAGTCCAAATACTAAAACTTCATTTTTTATTTTTTGTTATTTTTGTTTTGCCAATAAAATGATAGTGTTGAGCCATGCCTAGTTTTTACTCAGGTGAGCCAATTTTTCCTGACAGGACTAGCACCTGAAGCCAAAAACTTTGCTGATATGACTGGCATCTTGGAAACTGTGTGGGTCTTATCTGACCCACATATATGCATGCTTTCAGTCTCAAGCATCTAAGCAAATTGCATGCAATATCTTTTGGGATGGAAAATATCCACTGATATTATTTTAGTTCACTGGTACCAATATAAGCCCTGTGTAGTCATCCAAGGGCAAAATTTAGAGCTAAACATTTCATTTTGCAACTGCCTTTTAGTGTAACTGTTCACATAGATTTAATAATAAGCTGGTTACATTCTACTGACTAGCCAAACAATGCCTGCCAGATGGGGCTGCTATGACCCAGCTCAATGTGTTGTGGTCCAGGTGGATATGTAAAGCTTTCTGCGTGCAATGAACTGCAAAGCAATAAACTCCTCCATGTATTGCTGTGAACTAATGGCATGTGTAGATGCACCTAGTGAAGAGTTTTTTCTGCCATAACAAAGACTACAAGGGTGTGGGGATTGCCATTCTGGTGCCCCTCTAAGTTGACATCCAGGGCTGTTAACCCTCTGTCCCACCATAGGTCACTGGTCAGAATGGTAGAATTTTACAGCAGGCAGGAGCATCTGCTTTTGCCAAAGCCCTTTACAAGCCAAACCCCTCAAAGATCCTCCTGGAAACAGGTGTATGGTACAGTTCTACTTGTGCCTCTTTCTGGAAGGAGTATGCAGGGCTAGCCTGGGAAGGACTGCAGCAAGAGCATATACTCCTGCCACAGCCCTTTCTAGTTTTACTCCACACAGAACAGTTTGATCTGGTTGCTGAAGAGTCCACATTGCCACACCCTGAAGAGCTCTCCAGGCATCCTGCTTTAGAGCCCCTGGTTTATAGATATCTCCGAGCAATGTAACAATATGTACAGTATTCTGAGACCAAAAGAGACATCTTGCACTGAAGGTACCCTTTCACCCAGTTGTCTAGGCATAGATATGGCTGTCTTGATATTTTAGAAAATTAGTTATGGTAGTCTAATTGAAAACTGAAACCTCGTGAAAACTGCTGCTGCTGTACAAGGACCAAAGAAACAGGACTTGTAAGAGATTTTTTTCCTACATCACCCAGAAAGACACAGACTAAACAGTCACTTCCAAAACTGTCCCTTCAAATAAGCTATTCTGGTTTTTATGCACTTGACAAGATTCCCCTACAGGCAAACAGAGAATTGCTTTGGAAAGAGTTCTGTATGGCATGAAGTCAGGAAAAGCTCAGGTCATTCTTTCATCCTTATGCTGTCACTCTCAACTAGAATTCTCAGGCACTCAATGTTGGAGAAATATAGCATATATCATATAGTGTCAGCTAGTATTAAAAAGCATGTTGGAATGAAATTGTAACCGGATTTTCAGGCAGGACACCCATGGTTTATACTTTTTCCCTTAGTATTTCTGGAGCAGACACCTGCTTTTTCTAAGATTCCCACTGGAGGACTTATACCCCCTTTCTGTAGCCCATGTGCATTCATATTCCCAGCTGTTTTAATTGGCCAAAGCCCTCAGTGCCAGGACCATAGCTTCCTATTTAGCTACACAACTCATAGTACATCAGGGACATTGCTATAGTTCAGTTTTGAGAATTTAAACAGTTTTGTATTAATTTATCTACATCTCCAACATGTAGAAGCATCACTTTTACCCTCCATAGCAGCCTGATACACTGTAATTTTCACCACAGTTTTATGGCACTTACCTAACAGTACAACTACTACAAACAACAATATTATTTAAGAATATCTCATTCACTTGGAAGGGCTACAAATAATACATTATCTCACCTGATGCACTATACTGGACATTAGTAGTTACTGCTAAAAGCAGCTAGCCCCAGTAAAGTCTAACATCCAAGCAGATCAAACACATGAAGAAAATACAAAATGAAGAGGAGATGACTTTTGTAGTTGAGTGAACACATTGCATAATTACTGGGAACTCTAATTTGTGAGAAGCACAAACCTTTTGAGACCCTACAGCTGAGAAGAAAACACTAGAAGACAATTTGCCAGCATCACCAGAATCTCTGAGGATAAAAGGTATAAAATACTCTTTGAAGTGACTCTAACCTCATGGTTGTCATCCATGTGGGTATGAACGACGTGGCCAGGGGCAACCCTGACCGCATTATGAAGGATTTCAAGGCTCTGGGAGACAAGCTGAAGGAGATGGGGGCGCATGTTCCTCTCTTCTTCTGATGAGGAGGCGGGGACCATGACACGAGGCCTGCACTGGTGTGGTCAACCAGTGCTTATGCAGCTGGTGCCACCAGGCAGGCTTTGGGTTCCTTGATAATGACCCATGCTTTCGGGCGGGGACTTACTGGGGTGGGATGGGCTTCATCTCTCTCCTAAAGGCAAGCGTGTCTTCTCTTCCACGTTGGCCGATCTCGTATGGTGAGCTTTAAACTAGCCTCACCGGGGGAGGGGGCCTCAGGAAGACGAGGAGACACCATCTGAGCAAGACAGGTGACAAAGGCAAGGAGTGCTAAGGTAAGAAACGGGGGTTCAGACCATCTCCCTAAATGAGGGGTGGCGCACACAGTCTTGCAAGGCCTTAAATGCCTATATACCAATGCTCGCAGTATGGGGAATAAGCAGGAGGAACTCACCCTCAGAATAGCTAGTTCAATCCCAGATGTCATAGGGCTAACAGAAAAGTGGTGGGATTCATCCCATGACTGGGCAGTTAGCATTAGGGGCTATAGGCTTTACAGGTGGGATAGAGAAGGAAGGAAAGGTGAGGGTGTGGCGCTCTATGTCAAGGAGCACTACACATCCTCTGCCAGCAGAATGGGGTCAGAGGAAGGGCAGGCTGAAGTGCTCTGGATTAAGATTCAAGGGGACCATAGGGAGAGCGATTTGACGGTGGGGGTCTACTACAGACCCCCCAA
>NW_017728886.1:115577077-115604012 GCF_001723895.1 Crocodylus porosus
AAGTTTGATTTCTTCCACAAGGGTCAGGGAGGTTCATTGCTGCATTCAGGCCAGGCTGGCATCCAGGATCACACCTACAGTCTGACCTCAAAGGGACTCTGTCATGAGAATGAACCCTATGCCACTCATTCAGCCCAGAGGGCCAAAGATTGACTACTACTGGGCTATATCATCTTCGTGGGGTATCAAAAGTTTAAGTGGCCCAAGCTTCGTTCAGTGTTTTTCCAACATGCAAGAAGGATTGAGAAACTGAATTTAACAATAAGGAAGGCTATTATATTTTATCCCTTTCATGTTGAACCACTGTCCTAAGAGAAAGAGGAAGCTTCTTGGTGCAAAGAACAGTCAACTCTGAAACCTAGCACAAGCTTTTAAATTGATCTGATGGCCCATTATGTAGTTGTATATTGACTACCTATTTTTATTGTTCAGACTTCATTGTTTTAGTAAAGCTGATGTGCTGTACAAAGTACATGTATTTTGTGAGTTTTTATTCCTTACAAAGAAAAAGAATCCAGGAATCTCAGTGGTGGCTACTGAATATTTTTGCTTCACAGTGTTTAGTGACTGTTGTTTCTGATATGTAGGTGGAGCTGGGAAATGGCATATGAAGGCGGAGCGCGTGATATGTAGGTGGAACCAAAAAATGGTAAATACAAATTCTAAACAAGAGTTCCAACTCACTTTAGTGAGTAGGCACAATAACTGGAAATTATCATGTTGAGACAACATAAAAAGTCAGATAACTATAAGCCATAATTCCCAACATCACCCTTTTTCCTGGTCTCCTGTAGCCTGACTCCTTAACCAACTGCTAGTGTAACATAGGCTAATGTTGCTTTAAAGAAAATCTTAAAATATATATCCCAATTTTTCTGAGAAACCTACTCCTTGAAATAAGTTTATCTGAATGATTAGAATGGCAGGGGCTGTAATTGATAGGTTCTTTCTCTTCAATGTTTCCAAAAAAGGCCTAATTGGCAAGAACAAGGAAGCTGTATTCCATATGACATAAGCCTCATTGTCCAAATGCTACTTTTGGCATGAGCATATAACTACTGCCTAACTTTTATTTGGCTAAAGGGCTCTCAATGTAAAAAAGATGCATCAAGGAAAGATCAAAGGAGAAAAGGAATAAGAAAGTCAGATTTAGAATTCTTTTCAGCAAGGATTGGGGAATTGAGACTGGCCGTATACTAGAAGCCAGTACTATATCAAGATCAAAGTACGTCTCAAAAATAAAAAGAAAATAAGGTATTATAAAAAAAAGAATAATGTTGATATTTTTAACTGAAATGGACTGTTTGACCTTTGGGTTAGATGCACATCAGAAGAGCATCATTTGAAGTAGGACATTTTTGCACTAGGAATACATCCAGTTGTACCATCCATTTTTATGTTAAAGAAAATATCATTCCATTCTTAAAAATACATGAACTTGTAATTTCTAGAGAGTAGTTAAGGTTAGTAAAAATACTTTTATCCAGAAAACATTATTGTGTAACAGCTTTCAATCAAACTGTGACAAATATATAATGAGTAAAACCTTCTAAAACATGCAGAGATATAGCAGCAAATTTTCTAATACCCCTCATTTTCTGTGCCTTATGACAGTAAATGCATGTATTTATCAAACTGGCAGGTACTGAAAGTACTTTAAAAGAATGTTGTCTCTCATACTTTATGAAGGCTTCAAAGTGATCTGTAATAGCTGGATGTGCAGTTAGTCAAATGAACAATAATAGACTCATTCCTGTAGTGCATCTGCAAGGAAGAAGAAACAGGCAAATCAGTATGAATATGTTAATCACTACTTTACAGGGTGTTGAAACATTGAATTTTATATTTTGAAAAGTGATAATAAAAAGAAGATAGAGAAAAGCTGCTGTTAGAATTCTATGCTTTGATCTGAAGAAGTAAAAAGAAATGCAATCTTTCTAGCAGTAGCAATATTGAGCCTATAAATTTCTGGCTGAATGTAGATCTTACTTAAGATTGTGTTTTTGTATTGTTGATATTCTTATATAAGATTTGACAGACAAGACCACGATTTTATATTGTTCATATTTCCCAGAATATATGTTGCCTGTCACCTACAATAATTTCACTCATTAATCTTATCTGTGTACCTGAGATTCAAACAACAACAAAAAGTCGTAGGGTGCATGTAGAAAAAATGAGGGCCCAAAATTGAAATGGTGGGTTTGTAAAAACACTGCTTCAATTTAGGATGAAGTAAACCCCCATGTCATGTACACCCATGTCTTACCTGCTTCTTCAGCAGGGAGGGCGAGCTGCCAGGGGGCAAAGCAATCCCTGAGCTGTGAGGGGCAGGGGCTAGTGCTTCCCTCCATGGCAGCAATGCCTCTACCCCAGGTATCACCTGGCTTGGGTGGTATAGGGCGGCACCGCAGCCATGGAGGGAAGGACTGAGTCCCTGCGCAGCTCATGCAGGCAGGCAGGCTCCAGGTGTGAGGGGTGCAAAAAAAAATTAAAAAATCAGGTTTGCTGCTTTTTTTATTTTTTCCGTGGAGAAGCCTTCCTGCCAGGCTGCCTGCACAGGCTACCCGCACAGCCACTCTGTGGACCCGCACAGAGCCCACTGCTTCATTCCACAGCTGTAAGGCAGCAAACTAAAACTACTCGGGTGTTTTAGTTTGCTGTGCCCCATAGTCATTTATGGTGCATTATGCCGCCAAATGTGCTACAGAAGCCGGAATTAAAGTGCAATACACTGCTGATGCAAACACCAACAGCATTAAAGCGGTGCAAAAACATTTAACCTGCTTTAAAGTGTCACGAACACATGCCCCTCACTTCGTCTACACATGCCCACAGCATCTTCCCATCCTAATTTCAAAGATCTATTTTTTTTCCTTTTTCCTTCTTTTACAGAAAAACTTGCTGATTTGTCTCATATGGAAAAGAAGCACAATATTTCAGACCATAGACTTACAATGTATTGTAGACAGAAAATAAGCAAATCTTACTGTTTTTTAAGAGTTTGAAATATTTAATATTGGACTGTTTTAAACAGCCCCTTCTAGCTTATTAGCCCTTACTTGGATTAAACCAGTATCTCGTAAACTAGATAAAAAACTGATATGCAAGGACAAATTAATACTATAGGTGTATAAAAGTGAAAAAGATTAACAATGAAATAAGGGAAGAAAGCAGGGAGATAGACTAAAGAGAAAAAAGAGGATAAAAGAATTGTTGAATAACAACATCTAGTGCAGCATTTTCTCTTCAAAAACCTTATGTTCAAGCCTATTAAAATTAGCCAGCCAACACATAAAACAGGAAGTACGATGGAAGGAAAAATAAGCTAATATTGTGATAAAAGCTCTGGATTATTTTAAGCTGGCATTGAGGGACAAATCCATATGGACTCCTGAAATGCCTCCAACTTCTACCCTAAACCTAACCAGAAAGGAGATCCAAAGAAACAGGAGTTAGTTGCTGAGGGTCCCTATATAATCAATGGGAAGAGTATGATGCCTCTGAAGGGTGACAGAGAGATCCCAGCTGCTAAGCAGGGAGTTGCTTGGAGGTGACAGGGTGTTCCCCTCTCCAGAGCTTTGGCACCGGATTCCCATTAAGGACCAGACTCTCTTCCACCTATTAGGCATTTAAGTGGATTTTAGCACCTAAATATGATTCTATTTCACCCTATTCAAGTCCTGAAATCCATAATGCATCTAGTTTTGTAACACATCATATGAACATTTAGACAGTCAGGGAGCAGTGAGGAGGATTCACCCAACCTTCTAATTAACCTTTTTTTGGAGATTTGAGCAGGGTGCAAGAGAATTGCACTTAAGCCATCCTAGCCTTCAAACAAGCACTGAACCTTGCTAACCTCATCACTAGAAGCAAACTTCCTCAAGCCCAGAACACACCAAATGGATCCAGACCATGCCATGACAAGAAATGCAAAACCTGCCAACATATCTCTACTACCCCCACAATTACTACACCCCACAACAGAGCCATCAGCATTCCTGGATCTTACAGCTGCACCTCCAGAAATGTAATATATCTCATCCAATGCACCAAATGCCCTGATGGAAAATACGTAGGAGAGACCAAACAACAACTGTGCACCAGAATGAATGCACACCAAAAATCTGTTAAAGACAGGAATACCCAATTACCTGTGGGGGCACATTTCTCACAAGAAAACCACTCTCTCTCAGTCCTGATTCTCAAAGGCAACTTACAAAACACTTCCCAGAGCCTATGAACTCCACTTCATCAGCCTCCTGGACACTAAAAATCAAGGACTAAATATAGACAGTGGATTTATGACACATTATAAGTTGCCTGACATCTGACTTCCTAGGTATCTCTCCACTATTCATCCCCCTTCTCTCTCTTCCCACCCTGCCTCTTGCCTGTCTTTCACCCATTGACTCCTCAGTCTACATCTTCACTGACTGCCTATCTTGTATGCATACCAGCCCAGCCTCTGGCTCCTTTACTTTTCATTCTATCCAGGAAGAGCACACACCAACTGCTGAAACTTCCTTAGCCTGACAAAGGGTTTTTGAACCCGAAAGCTTTCTTAATAATTGTTTCCCAACTATTTAAGTTGGTCTAATAAAAGATATCAGATTCACACAAAGAGCCTTGTCTGCCTGTGTCCTTAGACCAACACAGCTACAACCTACACCCCTGTATGCATATAAATGGATTTATCCCCACGTCCACTGAGAATCCTGAGTACAAAATCCTCTTCTGGAAACAGGGACCTAGCAACATTATTCAAGGTACGAGTGAAAATTCCTCTAGACTATGGTGTACATTTTGGTTATTCTTGCTCAAAACAATAAACAACAACAACAAAAATGGAAACTGGAACACGTGAGAGAAAGATTACTGTTGTAAACAGGGAATGCTTGTCTTGTAGGAGGAAATTAGAAGACCTGAGCTTGTTTAGTTTAGCAAAATACAGGCTGAGAGGAAAGGGGAGTATTCTCTATTAATACATCAGGAGGAAAGAAAAGGGATGGGGAGAAGAGGATAAATACTGGCAAGGAAGAAAGAATATTAAATAAGAAGTAGAATGTTAGCACAAAAACAAATGTTATGACCTATCAGAGCCAGGGTAGATATAGTTTTCAGATCTAGTCCTCAGTCCCTCATGCAAAGCATAACTCCAGATGTTCTCTGACCACCCTATTAGCTCCACAAGGCATTTTGGCATTGATGTTAGGCACCACATCTTTCATTCCCAGAAGTTCCATCACATAATTCTCTCGTGTTACATTCCATAAGGAGTCAATTTCAAAGAATGGATTGAGGTGAAAAATAAAATTTTTGGGATTATTTTTTAAAACATCTAAGTGATGGTGCATAAATCAAATTGGTATGTAATCCCAACTGCTTCCTTGCAACTTCTTTTTAAAGGTATCCATTTCTAACACTGAAGAAATACTATTTTTTTTGCAACTCCTACAAATGCATATTTCAGTGACTATATTTTTTTCTGCTATAAGTGAGCCAATTCAGTCATGACGTACACAGTTGTTTTTACTCACACTAGTGCCATCCTGGTATTTGGGCTTCAAGTGAAGTGTATGTACTCAAACATTTAATTTTAGCTTTTGTGAATTTTAAATGTAGCAATAATTCACATTTTAAAATAATAAAGCATACACATTATTCCTCCCAGAGGAAATGTTAATTTAATATGTAAAAGTCCCACTGATAAGAATTAAGACTTCAAGTAAATACAGCAAAATATTAGAGTAATATTTAAGTTTGGTTCTTCTCCCTCACCCTACACCCCCGATATAAAGATAATTCAAGTGTTAGAAAGTGATTTCTGAACCTTAAGTCATATTTTTGCTGAAATTAAATATGAAATGTTTGAAAAGATATTTTGAGCAGAAAAACTCAATGGAATTTTTTTGTTTACTCAACCATAGTATTTTATAGATTTCATAGACATTATGGCTGGAAGGGACCTTGGAAGATCATCGAGTCCAGCCCCCCGCCCAGAGGGCAGGAAGTCAGCTGGGGTCATAGGATCCCAGCAAGATAAGCATCCCAACTTGATCTTGGAAGTGTTCAGCGTAGGTGCTTGAACCACCTCCGATGGCAGGCAGTTCCAGACCTTGGGTGCTTGGACAGCAAAGAAATTTTTCCTTATGTCCAGCCTGAAACGTAGTTTATAACCATTCGATCTCGTCATCACTTGGGGCGCTCTGATGAATAAACATTCCCCCAGGTACTGGTGGTCACCCCTGGTAAACTTATAGATGGCCATCAGATCATGCCTGAGCCTGAGCTTTTCCAGGCTAAAGAGCCCCATGGCTCTCAGTCTGTCATCCTAAGGTCTGTTTTCCTGACTTCTGATCATGACCGTGGCTCTTCTCTGGACTCTCTCAAGCTTCTCCACATCCTTTTTTAATTGTGGAGCCCAAAACTGGATGCAGTACTCCAGCTGCAGCCTCACCAAGGCCAAGTAGAAGGGGAAAATGACGTCTTGGGATTTGCTTGAGAAGCATCTATGGATGCAAGCCAGCATTTTGGTCGCTTTAGTAACCGCAGCATCACATTGCAGGCTCATGTTCATCTTGTGGTCAATGATGACCCCCAAGTCTCTTACTTCCATAGAGCTAGCCAGAGTAGCACTGCCGAGCCTACAAGGATGCTGCAGGTTTTTCCTCCCAAGGTGGAGAACCTTGCATTTTTTAGCGTGAAACACCATCAGGTTCTCATCCTTGTATTTACTGATGCTTACACTCTAAAGCAATTATAACTCAAGAAGTTAAATAAAACATTGAAATTAAACAATATGTAATGAAGATATTTTTATTTTCAGATGTTACAAATTCAGTAGGGGAAGTAAGAACTTGCCTAAGAAAATGATCAAAGGAAACTATAAAGCCTTTAAAGGGAAAGCTGATTTAGCTCTTAATCAGAGATGTTTCTGCTGTCAAATCAGCCCACTTTAGGAATGCAGGTAGGAGACGTTGCCTAGATAACAGAAATCTTAGAAAAATGTGACACATGATGGAAAAAATCTATATTATTGACTTGTACCTATTTGTTTTTAATGGGACATATGTTTTTACTAAATAAGTCCAGGAATCAAAACAAAATTCTTTTTTTTGTTCATTAAAAAACATTATAAGAACTCAGGCAGAACTTAGAAATAAGCACACAGCAAGGTAATCTGTGCTACTAAATCACACATTTTTTATTAAGAGACTAACTTCAAAACCTTTTTTTTCCTAAATAACTTTAGACAGCATTTAGAAAACTATATCAAAGAACCCCCCAAAGGTTCAAAGGAACTATGTTTTTGTTTGACTTAATTAAAGTGAAATAATCCATGGATCTTAGTCTCAGCAACATGTAAAACAAAGATGCTTTAAATTCTTCCAGTTACAGATATGGGTGCACACTAAGCTTAGTTCATTTCAGTCTTGACAGTAGTTGATTTTTAAAGACCTTTTTCCTGGGGACAGATTTCTAACACAAGCATGGTTAACATTTTACCTTTTTTTGCTAATGATATTGAAAACATTGGTTGTTGTTATTTCCTAGTTTCTAAAGTGGCAACACTGAGGCCTTTAAAACAGAAAGTTTTAGAAAATGACGTACTGTATTGACATATTGCAAATTTCAACAAAAAATATTTCTTTTTCAGTACTTTACTGAAGTTTTGTAATGTTAAATACAGCTGCATAGTGTGGGCACATAGCATCTGCAAATGAAAACATCTTATGTAAACATAAAATTTATCAATCTAGTTTTCCTGTAGAGTCACTATAATTATGAAAAACTATACAGCTTGAAAGACATATTAGGGTTAAAATATTTACTTTGAAATAATATGGAGTATTTCTAAGATTATTAAAAGTTCTGATAACGGCTTTGTATGTATGTACCTTATTTACTCAAAATGAAGATGAGGATTCCCTACCCCCACCCACATTGGTGTGGGTGTTTTAAAATGGGAATCTCACTAAATACATTGCCTACCACTATGGAAACCAACTGTGAAGCTGATTAAATGCAACCAATACTAAGCATGGCATGCTCAAGTTAAGCAAACATACTGATGGGAATCTTTTTTTTTTTCTTTTTATAATACAACTAAAAGACACCACGTTAACATAAAACTTTGACAGTCTCCTTTTATACCTGTTTTTTCTTACATTCCTTCTCACCATTAACACATTCACCTCTCACAAACCACCCCCAACCCAGGAGGGAGCAACAACTTTCAGTCCATCCCTTTGTCCTTTTGGAAGCAACACTGCAATTCTTCTGTCCTCCCTGTCTTCTCTGCCTTCTCCTTTCCCATCTCATCTGCATCTTGATCCATATAATATTCATATTCAGTTTATATATTGTCAACTCCAAACATTTTCTTCTGGTGAAAGCCAGTCCCTTGACCAAAAGTAGGTTTCTCATCCTCCCTATCACTGCTGTTGTACAAAGTAGTAAGGTTCTCAGTCTCTGTGGGCATGTGTGCATGTGTCGTATCAGAGGCTGAGAACCTTACTACTTTGTGCAGCATTAGCCATAGGAAACGTGAGAAACTGACTCCTGTGCTACTGTGCAGTAGCTCAGGTGCATGCCTTTTTATTGAAGTTTTTCCTGTGAAATAGTCTACTGCACGGTTAGTGTCTTGTATAGATGCACCCTGCGTCTCCAGTCCTTTGGGCATGTGTGCATATTGTCTGGAGTTGTAGTCACTCCCCACACACACATACAGCCTCTACATGAGAGCAAAGATTGGCATGCTACCATTCCTCCAAGAACAACAAAGGGCCCCTTCCACTGTGGAAGGACCGGCACTCTGTAGAATATTCCCCTGGCACTGCACATCCTATAGACTATGTCTTCTAGTTAGCAGTGTTTTAAATTGCATTTGGTGTTTTCCTGTCTTCTGTAATAAATCTGTCTTTTGTGTTTACACTGTTTGCGAGGAGGGGGTTTTGGTTTGTGTAGGACATCTTAGTAATTCATTTAGTGTTTCCCAGGTGTTCTGGGTGGGGGCTTGAGCTAAGGAAAATATATATTTAGTATATCAGAATTGAACCCGGCCCTCGCTGCTGCCAACTGGTGCCCAGCAAAAGGGGTACACTTATAAAGTAAGTATACACAAAGCTTTCCAAATCTGGCATTCCCCAACTTCCTATTCCCTGGCTTTGTATCCTAGCTACCCTTTCTGGCTACCCTCTTGTTTACTTCCACCTCAAAAAAAAGTCTATTTCCTATATACTCTCCTTATCTCTTCTATTCAGAATCTTTCTATTCAGTTCCTTCCTTCTTTTCCTCAATTTTGCCAAAAAATACTTACACCGTCCTTCCCCCTTTTCCACCCAAGGAGCTCTGATCAGAAAGATTTTTTCATCTGTTTTTCTTTTGAACCATTCTTCAATCCATTATTTATGTCTTCCAGTTCTTCTCTCACTTGTACTCCTCTTACCACCTTCTTTAATAATTCCTGTTTCTTTGCTTGCAGCTTTTCCCCACACTTCCACCCTCTTCATTGCTTCTTTTCGACCAGTATTTGTAAAAAAATCTGTTTCTTTTCTCTTTTTCATAGTCCACCACTGCTAGATACTTTTGTAATCTCTCTTCAGAGTCCGCCATCCTTTATACAGTTCTAAATATTTTTATAGGACTTATAATAATTGAACATTTAACTTCCACATCCCTTTCCCTGTATCTTCACTTTTGTCTAAACTCACTTCCATCCTCAGCATCTGCTGATCCCTGATGGTCACATATAAGATCTCCTTTCCAATCCCTGGCACATTTGATATTAATACAAAATCAGTCCTCAACACCTGTCTTCCTCTCTGTTCCATCCCTGCAACCACCTTTTCCCCAGCCCCATACATCCTTCAAACTTTCTTCTTTTATGATATTAATCAGTACTTTTGACAAGCTGTCTAGCTCTTCCTCCCCTCTATCCTGTCTTCTATCTCCCACTAGAATTTTCTGGCTACCTCTGCCTATGTACACCCCTAATTTCTTAAGTAGGGTAATCCTTCCTTCCCTTCTAGCTGGCACATATATATTAATTGCTAATGCTTTCATTTCTATCTCCACCCCCATTCATTGTAGTCTCCCTTCCATAATGACTTGCACTTGCTGCAATTCCACTTCCTCAATCTTGAGCAAAATTGTAACTTCCAGCTGCTTTGTTTGCATCTGACCCTGCCTACCACAATGGTCCCCAGCCCCATCTCTTTGCAAAACACTTGCAATCCTCTACCATGGGATTCCACAAACCAACAAACATATTATATTTTACCTCATTCAATATTGGTATCATCTTATTTCATCCCTTCCTTGATAACATACTTCTGACATTTATAGATGCAATACACAAAGTCATGCTTATTGATTTAAATTTCACATCTCTACAACTTTATGTGTCTTCTGTGGTGCTGCTTGATACTGTCAGCTCTAATCCTTCCCCTCTTTGCATTCTGGTAGTGTTTGCCAGTTGTTTTATTGCTTTAACATTTAAGAAAGGTTCCCCATGAACCTTTTGATTTCCCCCACTCCCATTTCCTCTCTCCAGTAAACACAGTCCACATCAGCTCCGATCTGCTTTTGGTCAACCTGTTTCTCTCACCCTCTTTCTTTGTCTGCCTACTTGTCTAAGCTTCATAGCATGTGATTTCTTTCTTTTTCCAATTTGCCTCTCTTCTTTCCCCTGCTCTATCCTCACTCCTTCTTCCTGTATCATTTTCTCTTTCTCTTCTCTCTCTTCTGTCTCAAAGTTACTTGTTCCAATTATCTTTTCCTCTCTTCCCTCCTTCTTACCTACTCTCCCTTTCCTGTCTTGGCTGCTCCTTTGTAGATTCAGCCTTACGTGACTGGTGCTGTAAGTGTTCCTGTTCCCCACAAATAATGCACTCCAGTATTTCTTGGCACTCTACTGCCCTATGCCCTTTTCATTTACATTTGTAGCATATTGTATACTGACAGTATGTGGCCAGGTGTGCCCATACTTGCCACAGAGCTTAGTCTGCCTGAAATACATTGTAAACCCTTGATATGGCCCTACTTAGATTACTGGTGGTAAATGCATTATCCCACCAGGAGTCCTGTCATCCACCCTCATTACCCCCGAGCTCTCCACAATTCCACCCATATACCATATTTATCACATATCTTCTCAACATATAGAAGTTTTTGTAAATAAATTTTCCAACCATTTATCTATCCCACGCCATCTCAAGCATGTCCATGTATATTCAAATAATTATTGTCCTTTCTTTTGTCTTTTCTCCTGTAATAAAACTAATCCCCTTCAGTTCTTGTGTTTCACGTACTGCTGCACATCTTCCAAAAATCTAACCTTCTTAGCTCTAAAATGAAATTCCCCATGTCTTCCAGTTAGGAAAGGTGACCATGTGATTCAAATGTTCTGGTTTAACATTCAAAACCTTCAAACAATATTTTTTCTATAGATTCCTATCTATTCATTGGCTGATGTAGATACAAGTACTAACCTGCAGCAGGGTTGTTGTTTTTTTCATGTGCAACAGCATGTGTAGACACTGACTTGGCTGGTTGGGGCATGAGGGTGCCTCAGTGTGGGGGCTGCCTGCCAGCTAGCCCTGCACTGAAGTACACTTGACTATAGCCAGCTCCTCTGTAGCACATTGAGCCAGGTTAGAGCAGCCCTAGCAAGCTGACCCCTGGGGCCTTCTGTTAGCTGGGACTACTTCACCCGAACTCAACATGCATAGTTCTGGGTGCGCGTTCAATTGCAGATCCCAGGAGCAATAAAATCTGGCGTGATATGCAATGGAGTTTATTGCTTCATAATAATACCACATGTAGACATGCCCAGGATCTACTTAATTTCTGATGAGGTGAGGGAAAAATCATGAACTGCTCATAGCAGCACATGGTACTATTTTCATGGTCTTTTAATGGCAGCCCTTCCCCACTACTGATTAGCCTTGGCAGCCCACCTCTCACCACTTATTATTCAAGAAAGCTGTCCATCATGGTAGAATGGGGTGGGGTCATAACGGTCATCATAACGGTCATCCCTCTCTGCCAATCAGCAGTGAGGAGTGGACAGTGGCTGCTATTTTTGCTGCTTCGCTTCTGCAGCAACCCTCGTGGATTTTGAGATATGGTTGCAGCGGCCCTGACGACCACTGGCACCCACTGCCAACCCAGTATTTTTAGTATTTTTTTTTCTGGTGATTCCATGCCAAAATTGCTAGGATCACCATTTTTGTGGGGGGTTTGTGCAAACCTCTTTTTTTCTGGTTCCCACAAAAAAAACAAAAACAAATTCCAAATAGGGTAGATCCCTAGTTATCTCATACAAGTATAAGAGAAGTGACTTAACTTACAAGTACACAACAATTTCACAGTCACAAATCAGTGTGTGTGCAGTCACCATAACCTACCTACTAGTTTTAGTGTTTAAGGTACAGTGCAATAAAGGCCGTGGTTTACCAGACCACTTTTACCACAACTGATCTGCATATTTATGAATAAGTTTAAAAAAGAAGTTGGTTGGGAATTTCCTTTTTTTTTTTTATTTGAGTTTTGTTTTACTTTTCATCAACCAATATAAAATCAGAGTAATTGAAACTTTTCTTGGAAATGCATCTGTATTAAACAAATCTTCACTGAGCTGTTTTTGAAACCCAGGATGGAATTTATGGTGAAATCATAGGGTGAAGGTACTTGGAGACCCAGGTTCAAGTCCCAATCTACCCAATACCTAGCAAAAACTTGACCCCCACATCTCTCATATTCAAGTGAGTGTCATAAGTAATGGACATAGAGCTTTCTAAAGGTAAGTTCTATGGAGAAAAATAATCTTTTTTATTTTTTCAAAAGTGTTCTGGGCACATTTAATGAAAATAATCCCATTACATGGACATGCCCTGCTAGAATTTAGCTGTTAGAAATAACAGATAGAAAAGTTTGTGTAAGTTGTTAAACCGAATAGCTAAAGACTATCAACTAGAGAGTTTATCAACTAGTTTTGCCTTTTACGTAATAAGTATCAATTATTTTAAAACAGAAAAGAACAATTTAAAAGTGACATATGAAGTGACAGCAAGGATGGAGATGATATATTTTTACTGGGTTTTTTTCCTAATTAATATTGATAGTGACAAACTTTTCAGACTTGACCATTTGGCAAGCCTTTTTTTTTTTACTTTTACTTGGTTATAGGTTTAGCTTTTCTTAATAAAAAAAGGAGATAAATCCTGTGATTGAAAAAAAAAGGAACTAATATGAATAGTGACACCAAGCATGCATGAAAGATACTGTTTGGAGCTTAATCCATAAAACTGAGTGTGACAGGAGTATCACTACCGAAGCCTTTCTAGGGGTGGCTCTTGTTATGGGCCAACTGCCTGCTCACTTTCCTGCTACGTCTTGATCTTAATTGATTAACTGATTGATGTAATTAGTGGGAGGCTGCCCATTTTATGTGCCTCGGTGCCACGGTGGGCTACTTGCAGCTCCTTTTCCTCCCCTACACCACAGCCCAAGCCTCACCAATGGTACTGACATAGTTTTGACCTAGGCCCTGGTGTGACTTGGCCCTCTTCTTTACCTCCTTGAGGCTTCTCACTGCCCTACCTCGCTCTGGGGCTGGGGTCAACACACCCCAAATGCTGCACCCTCTCTATTGCCAGGGTCCCCACACTACCATGGAGCTCCTATGAGGCCTCCTCCAACCCCTAATAGCCTCACCCAGTCCTCCAGTCAAAATAATAAACACAAAAACACAAAGCCCCTGGGCTATAACATAAAAAGCTACACTGTCCAGTCAAACAACATTCAATCCCTACCAGGAAGATGACTCCAACCCCAACAGCGACCAGGGGATGCTCACACAGTCAGAGTTCTCCCCTTCATCTGTACTAGCCGAGCTCCTCCTGCCTCGGTCTCCAGAGAGGAACTTCCCTCCTGGCTTCCTGCCTGGACTTACATTGGCCAGACCCTGCCCCTTTCTGTCAGCTGGCCCCCCCAGCAGTTGTTCTGGCAAATGGCACCTGTTATTCTGGCTGCCGTGGTAACTGGCAGCTGGGCCTCCCTCTTCTGGCTACTAGGGGCCTCTCCCAACCTGCTTTTTCTGTTCTCAGGCACAGAGCACCTTAGTGCTCTGTGACACTGAGGTTATGAAGATAGTTTGGGAGAAGCATCCAGAACATAAAAGACAAAGATTACATTCATTGTCTCGTTTGAGAAGAAAGGAGCACCTCCTATTTCTCATAAGATTTTTTCAGTACTGGAGTAATGGTGTTTCACAGTTGCTGTTAAATAAAGATATACTACATTTTACATGTATAGTAAAACTGGAGCAGACCCCTTAGAACAACTATATACTACTGTAAGTTACCAATCATGTGTCTACTTCTCTACTCAGTTTCACCCCACAGTAGCTGTTTGCTCAGTGCAATCTGGTTCCCCCAATGTCTAGTGTCCAAGCCCCGTAATAGCACCTTCTGCCAGCTGGTCATGCGTCATGGTGTAAAATCAAGGGGAAATTCTGTTGTGTAACCACTCTGTTAAACCAGTACTGCGGTTCCAAAACAAGGAAATAAGAAAAACATCTAAATAATATTACTACAAGAGTTGGCACATTAAGAAAAGAACTTAATGTAATGAGGCTTATAAAAACTGAAAAGCATAGTGATGCTGTGTATTGTATTGAATATTTACCTTCTATACTCTTCAGTGAAGATTTACACAATTACATGGAGCCTGTGGCTTTAGGAAGATTTTATGCAGTTTGGTTTTCATTGTATCTATCTGACGCTATGTCTAAGAGAGTGCAGTGGTATACAGCTAGGACAAAGACTACACATGAAAGATTTTGGCTTACTGAACTGAACTTATCTGAGGCTAGGCAAAATTGTTACCTATGAATAAATCAAATGCCAGGATAGGAGCCAGCACCGCTTCCCAGCTCATAAATGGGATATAGAGTACAAAACTGTAACACGGTGAGTCCCTGTTAATTGTCGGGTTTTCGAGGCCTTTGTCTTCACTGGGATATGCCCAGGTGGGGAGGCTGAGAACTAGTCTGCAGGGTGATCAGGCCTACAGAGTTTTCCAGTTGTCATCTCTGCTGCTTCCTGCTTCTTTGCGTCTTTTATAGATGTTGGTTGGACTGCCTCTATGACACTAACTATGATATAAGCTAAGCATACAGGGATAGGATAATTTCTTTTACATAATAGTTACTAGGCAGATTCTCTACATAAGTTTTGTTTCTGCAAAACTGACACTTTTTAGATAAGAAGTAAAATTTACAGAGTACAGGTGTGTGGCCTATTGCCAGCAGAGAATAGTACCAGGCACTTGTTTTGATTAACAGTGAAGACTTCAAGGCAGTAGAAAGTAGTACCAGGCACTTGTTTTGGTTAACAGTGAAGGCTTCAAGGTTACATAAATGTGAGAGTGCCTCGCGGCAGTTATACAGAAAAGAGAAAAAAAATATAAAACAGTTACACTTCCTTCTCTATCCCACCTGTAAAGCCTATAGCCCCTAATGCTAACTGCCTAGTTGTGGGACAAATCCCACCACGTTTCTGTTAGCCCTATGACATCTGGGTTTGAACTAGCTATTCTGAGTGCGAGTTCCTCCTGTTTATTCCCCATACTGCGAGCATTGGTATATAGGCATTTAAGGCCTTGCAAGACTGTGTGTACCACCCCCCCGACTAAGGAGACTGTCTGGACCTCCGTTCCTTATCTTAGCACTCCTTGTCTTTGTCACCTGTCTTGCTCGGATGTCGTCTCCTCATCTTCCTGCGACCCCCTCCCCCGGCGAGGCTAATTTAAAGCTCACCATACGAGAGCAGCCAACCTGGAGTACTGGTCTGCAGGTTGGATGTAGGTTGGGATCCTTTCTGTGATGTCCCTGACCCGAGCCCCAGGCATGAAGCAGACCTGTCGTGTCAAGAGGTTGGGCCAGCAGATGGGACCTTCCAGTCCTTGTAGGATGGAGTCTCCGATGATGAGGACCCAGCGTTTCTTCCTCCTGGAGGCAATTCCACTGTCGTCCTCCATCACAGCTGCCAGGGCATCAAACCTGTTCCCCAGATGAACCTGGGGAGCTTCCACCGCTTGAGGCCTAGCAGCTCTGGATTTTGGCACCTTCTTCCACTCCTGCATTGGATGCATCTCCTGTGAGGGCTGTACAGTGGGTGACCAGGCCTGCAGAGAACAGAACTAGGCATCAATTTTGTCCTCTGCATCCCTGATCCCCCTCAGCCTGCTCACCGCAGCCTGGAGCTCACTTACCTGCTCCTCCAGGGCCCTAAGTTGTGGACAGGAGGGACAGGCAAGGAGACCTTCAAGCCCCCCCACCAGGACCCCACTGAGCCCCCTCCACAGACAGGGGGACAAGGGCCACCGACCCCACCATGAGCTCTGTCTGGGTGGAGGCCTCAGAAGAGCCCACGGTAGGTGGCAGCACCAGGGCGGGGCCCCTGGCAGCTGCCCTCCACATCTGCGTTACCATGCCTGCAGAGGTGTGTCTGCTGTTTTGCTCCCTGGGGTTGCCATTCTGTGCAGCTACCTCGCGCACACCTTATGCGAACGCTGGCGGAAATGCTGGCGCACCCTTACAGAGCGTGTCTCTTTGCGCACAGTGTTTGTGTGTGCTGCCCGCATGTGGCTCAGGAGCATGGCTCTCTGTCGGGCGAGCTAAGGCGGCATTGAAGGGCTTCCCCTCCGGATCCGCCTCAGCTTCACCGTGCCCTCTGCCCCACTTACCTTAGGGGGAATCAGCTGTTGCTGCCCCTGCCACTGTCTCCTCTGCTGCTGCTGCTACCTCCGAGGTAAGGGGGTACGCATGTGAGTGGCACACATGCACCCTGCTCCCTCTGCTCCTGCTCCCCATGTGCCAGTGGAATTTCAAACCGTGGCTTTTAAAGCCTGCGGTTTGAAATTCTGGCGATTTTCCCTCAGCCAATCATCTCTTCCGGATAGCCCGGAAGTGCGTGCAGGCGGCTCCGCCCCTTACCAACCCTCCCACTAGACTCCCGGGGGGGAGGCCAAGGGACTATCCGGGACTGCCCTCCCGCTTTAGGCAAAGTGGGGGGGCAGTCATAATAGTCTTTGTCACTCTGTCTTTTCCCTTCACTTAATGACAGGATCTCTGTCTCCCGAGGTCCCTTCCAGCCCTAATGTCTATGAAATCTATGAAATCTGTCACTAAGAATCAAAAAGAATAAAAAAATATGCACTATGAAGTGCCCAGCCTTCGTCTGAGGAGGTTCAGACCCATGCTTTGTATGGGGTATAAGCAGAAGGAGATCACACTCTTGCTTGCTAGCACACAGTAGGACCTAGTTGGCTTAAATGAAACATGGTGGGATTCTGTGCATGGTAGTAGGCATTGAGGGGTACAGGTTGTATAGGCAGGACAGAGTGGGTAAAAAAGGCAGGGGTATAGCTCTCTATGTTAGGGAGCAGTACACATCTTCCATCATCAAGGCGGGGGTAGAGGAGAGAAATACCAAGGCATTGTGGGTCAGGGTCCAGGGTGGGGCAGGGACTTGGTAGTGGGGGTCTACTATAGACCTCCTCATTAGGATAATGAGCTAGAGAAGGTATTATCCAGGAAGCTCTCAGAGGCTATTCAGGTGAGGGAGGCAGTGGTCATGGGGGATCTAAATTACCCGGACATCTGCTGGGAGAAGCAAATGTCCCACCAGGGGTAACACCTTGCTAGACCTGGTCTTAGCAACAGGGGATGGTCTAGTGGGGAACCTATGAGTACACGGTAACCTGGGTGATAGTAACCATCACTTGGTAAAGTTCACTATCCAGCAAAGGGTGGGAAAAATATCTAGTAAGGCTAAAGTGTTAGACTTCAGAAGGACCAACTTTAGTAAACTTAAAAGGCTAGTTATTGAGGTGTCAGAACTCAAGAATATCGAGCAAATGGGAGTCCAGGAGGGTTGGAGGTTTCTCAAGGGACTGATCCTTGGGGCACAAAATAAGTCTATCCCCTTACGGAGGGAAGGGAGCAAAGGGGTAAAAAAACCCAACCCTTGGCTGAACAGGGAACTCCAGAAAAGACTGGGGACAAAGAAAGAGATTTATAGGCAGTGGAAGCAGGGGGCAGCTACCAAGGAGGAATACACCTCCCTGGTGTGCTGTTGCAGGGAATCAGTTAGGCAAGCCAAAACAGGACTGGAGCTTAGGCTGGCTTCAGCAATTAAGGACAATAAAAAGTCCTTCTACTGATACATAGTGAGCAAAAGGAAGGTACAGAGTAACCTTGGGCCCCTGCAGGACAAATTAGGACAGTTGGTGGTTGACGCAAGGAAAAAGGTGGAGCTCTTCAATGAGTTCTTTGCTTCAAAATTCCTAAGTACTGACCAAGACAATTCCCCGACCTTGAACATAGACAGATGTCCAAAAGGCACCAGACCACCAAAGGTTTGTGCTCACTTAGTTAAGGAGCACTTGGAAGGGCTGGATGGGTACAAGTCAGCAGGCCTGGATGACCTCCATCCATGGGTGCTGAAGGAATTGGCCACTGTCAAAACTGAGCCACTGGCATGTTTGCATATTCATGGTGCTCTGGCCAGGTCCCTGAGGACTGGAAAAGGGTTAATGTAGTGGCTATTTTTAAGAAGGGGAGAAGGGATGAGCCAGGTAACTTTAGGCCAGTCAGTCTTACTTCTATCCTTGGGAAGATACTGGAAAAAATCATCGAAAAGTGGATTTGTGAAAGCCCAGAAGGGGAAATGATACTAAAATGAAACCAGCATGGGATTGTCACAGGTAGATCCTCCCTGACAAACCTTATAGCCTTTTACGACCAGGTCACACACTGCCTTGACACAGGAGCTGAGGCTGATATTATCTGCTTGGATTTTAAGAAGGCCTTCAACACAGTTTCACAGCCTATTCTCATAGGGAAGCTGGCAGGCTGTGGAGTGAACACTTACACAGTCAGGTGGATGGCCAGCTGGCTTAGGGACCGCACCCAGAGAGTGGTGGTGGATGGGTCATTCTTGGTCTGGAAGGAAGTGGGCAGTGGGGTCCCATAGGATTCAGTCGTTGGACCGGTGTTATTTAATATCTTCATCGGTGACTTGGATGAAGGTCTGGAGAACACTCTCTCCGAGTTGGCAGATGATACCAAGTTATGGGGCAAAGTTAACACACCGGAGGGCAGGGAGCAGATAAAGGCCGATCTGGATAGGTTGTAACAATGGGCAGAATGAAATAGGATGCAATTCAACAAAGATAAATGTAAGGTACTCCACCTAGAAAGGAGGAATCCCCAGTACACCTATAGGCTGGGGGAAGACTCCAAGATCCCTCCTCAGAGGTTGAGAGGGATCTTGGAGTCATAGTTGACTCCAAGATGAGCATTGAGGGATTGAGGGAGGTGATGCTCCCCCTCTATGTGGCATTGGTCAGGCCGCAGTTGGAGAACAGTGTCCAGTTTTGGGCGCTGCGCTTCAAGAGGGACACAGAGAATCAGGAGAGGGTTCAGAGGAGGGTCACTTGCATGATTAATGACCTCTGTGAAAGACCCTACAAGGAGAGGTTGAGGGATCTGGATCTCTTCAGCCTTTACAAGAGACAGATGAGGGGAGACCCGGTAGCCGCCCATAAGTTTATCAAGGGGGGCAAAAAGGAATTGGAGAAGAGCTATTTACCAGAGCACCCTAGGAGTAACTAGGAATAATGGGTACAAACTAGTAGAGAGCAGATTCAGGTTAGATATTAGGAAGAAATTTTTTACAATAAGGATGGCCAGAATCTGGAATGGGCTTCCAAGACAGGTGATACTATCACCTAATTTGGAGGTCTTCAAGAGAAGGCCTGATAGTCACCTGGCTGGGGTCATCTGACCTCAGTCCTCTTTCCTGCCAGGGGCAGGGGGTTGGACACGATGATCCTTTGTGGTCCCTTTCAACTCTATAATCTATGAATCTAGGGAGTCTCTCAAGTGTGAGCTTGCAAGCATAAGCCATAGCCACCAGAGATGGTAGTGGAAAACAACTTATGTGGTCAGGATTATATCTTCTCAACTTGAAGGTTTCACCAATATTGCCTCGGAAAGTATAATACAAGTCTACAGACCTGGGATCCTTCTTGCTTCCTCTCCTTTTGGCCATACAGATCTTGCATCCCTCTTGGTATGGTGACCAAGCTTCAACAGATTAAGTATACATTGCTCCCCTTCATCCCAACCTTAGCTTTGTGTTCTTCAGAGGATGGGTCTGAACCTTCTCAGACTAAGGCTGGCCTAGAATCCATGTCTTCAGTTTCTTGAATGAACACTCTAACCATTAAGGTTGCTTGCAGATATAAGTCCCCCACAAAACAAAGCAAAAGCATGCCTTGCCTTAAACTTGGTGCACTCCTGCGGAGAGCCCAGCACATGCCCAGAAGACTCAGCACATTAGTTGGACCCAGATCACTCAGCATCTGCATACATTGGGCACTTTACAGTGCGGCTTTATTGATTCTTTTATCTAATAACTGATTGAATCAGCTATTAGATACAAGTGCCAAAAAGCCCTACTGAAGTTCCCAGTCTATACAGATGCTGTGAAGCTGGGTTGAAGTAATGTTCTGCTTCTTCTGGTAAAGGGCGCTTTTTTATTTTTTTAACATCTGTAATTAGCCCTAGATGTTATAGTTAAGATGACCTCTGCTACCATGCTCTCCTCTTCCAGCTCTCTTTTAAGTGTTAGTATCCATAACTTCTATTTTTTGAGCTGAACTCAAGCCTGTAAGTGTGTTCTAGATATGTTCTGAGTACAAGTCAGATTAGGCCCCTAGGAAGGAATTTAGGCATTGCTCCACCTAGTTTCTAGATCCAAATGGAGTTTTGGTATGAGCTAGAAACTCAGAGCAAAGTAGTTCTGAGCATGTGCAGAAGACAAGACTGTACTTTCAGGTCCAAATGGGAGAGCATTCATGATGAGTTAAGTTAGAATTCCTGTTTTTGTGGCATACAAAAGTATTTGGTTCTTCTTCATTAGAAAAATCCCCTTCTGAATTTAGTTTGTGGTACTTAAAATGTGAACTTGGATGGAACTGAACTGTATCCTGCAGAGCCGATTTTTTCTTTAGCTGTGTTCAGTGCCTCCAGTTATTTATTTAACATCATTTAATAAACCTCTCTGAACAGCAAGATTAGTTAGATTAAGGATGCCTTTTTTTAAAAAAAAACCCTTCCTTTTCAACTATGATTTTACTAAGGGCCCTATTTATAAAATAATGATTCATCATGTGAACATTTCCTACAGTTCTTTAAAGAAATCGAATGGGGGGGTTGATTTATTTAATTAATTAATTTCATTATTTAACACATTTAGAAACTTTCTGAGATCTGATTCTTAGAAAGTATTAAAGACATAATTATAGTCCTGGATTATAAGAACACAACTGTTAAAATGTTAGTATAATCATATTAAATATAGAACAATATTTCTTGAACCTCTAACCCAAACTGATATATTACTATATATCTCTATCTACCTATCTAGACACAGGCAGACAGAGACCCAGACTTTGACCCAGACCCAGACCCAGACGTAATAATATGTAATAATACATATGTAAAATGGCTCCAGAAATATACATGAGTGTGTAACATATATTAATTGAGAGAAGTGTTAGAGATGTTATTCCTAAAGTAGAAACCAGAGCAGGATGGCAGCTCGGGCCACAGCCACACAAGTGTTTGCCGCAGTGCAAATAGCAGCAAAAATTTGTGCCACGCCTTTGTGACATTGAGCATACCCCTCCCCATGAGCTTTTCAGTGGGCCACAATGCTCCATGTGCTCCAGGAGGAGCTGGCTGGGGCACAGGGTGTCTCAGTGTGGAGCTAGCCAACTGGGCAGCAGCATGTGGAGACAGGGGGCTGGGGAGCAGTGTGCCTCAGGACAGGGGAGCAGGCAGCCCTGGGCCCACATACCTCAGTGCGACAGCTCTGCAGTAGAGACTCCATGCTGAGGCACACTGCACTCCAGCCAGGCATGGAGTAGGTGGCTGGGGCACAGGGTGCCTCAGTGTGAGAGCTCTGCAGCATGTGGAGAGAGGGATCAGGCAGCCCTGTGCTGCCCACTTTCCTATCTCTACATCTGTCCTGGTACATGCCACTTTGGCATTCTTTGCACCTGTTTTTTTTCAGGGTTTTTTTTTGTTTGCTTGTTTGGCTTTGTTTTGTTTTTTTTTCCCCACTACCAGGAAATCCTGGTAGCAAATTTTGCCCTGGCACTGCAAATTAGCAGCACTGTGCACAATTTAACATGCAACATGTGCAATTTGTGGCTCCACAAAGAGGTTTGCAGCACAACATACCACATGTGCCTGGCCTTGGAGACTAACTTGTTTAAGGAGGCATAAGCTTTTGTAGCCAACAACCTACCTGAGTAGTTTCATAGCATCTAACCAAGTAAGCTATTGCCTGCAAAAGCTTATGCCTTGATGTACATGCCTCATTTATGAAATAGTTACTCATGTAAACAGTTTTGATTACAAACAAAAGTCAATTTTTAAAACATATTTTGTTATTCTGAATTTCACTTTATGATTCATATCACTAATACTGGTCTTTACATCTTTTAATGAGCTCTGGATCCACCCCATGTAGTCTGTCCACCCCATGTAGTCTGTATGTGCAGGACATAATGTGGACAATAATAAAATAGCTTAGAGAGAAGTAGAGAGTATTGGTCTGAATGAATTGTTATGTGAATGTTAAAATATCTACAAAAAGTAGAATTATTATCTGAATAAACTCTACTACAGAACCATATTTTGATAGTTTTTCTACGAACACACAGTATGCAACAGCCTATGCCCAAGAGAGTTTCTGGTCTAAACAGACAGCAGACAAACAGAGAAAGAACAAGATAACACTTGCAAGCAGAAAATTTGGAATTGCTACTTGTAAAGTAGGATGGACAATTAAGTCTGGATCCTACAGTCACTGCCCATTGTCTTCAACAACAAGACTTCTTGTAGCAGGAAAAAAATCTGTTAGCTATATGATTTCAAAGGATCAGACCCCTTTTGAAGGAAATGAATTCAAGCAACAAGGAAATTATGCAAAATTTCCTGCTATTTAAGGTAAAATTTTAACAAGGACACAAAACCCTCTGCATTTTATGGCTGGAACCAAGAGACTATATGTTAAGAGAAAGCAAAGGAATCACTCACCAGTGTACCATGCTGACATTAAAAACATCACATTTTAAATCTGGACCAACTTTCTGAGAAAATTTTATCTTTGCCATTATTCCTTCCCCTTGCCCCCTCACATGTACTCACACTGCTGTAGGACTGCAAAAAATGTAAGTCCTCTGCACTGCATAATTATTTAACAATAGTAAAAAATGAAGAACAAAAGATTCAGTTGATTTGGCCCAATACTCATTTTTCATTTTTTCCATTGATGTTAACAGAATTGGCATTCCTGTTGACTTTGCAGGGAGCAGAATCAGGCTTTTCAGGATCTCCAACCACGGAAACCTGACTTACAGGGTTGACAGTAAGCATCATCTATGCCAACCGCAACAGGAAACAGAGAATTGTCTATGCCCAGTATTAAAATAGGCGTTAAACCTGTTGAAATGGGTTTTAAAACTTCAGTAAAAGTCTCGCCCAACTGAGCAACTTTGGCAAAAGGTTTTTTGATCCTTAATAAGCAAGGCTGCTAAAAGTTCTGTATTTGAGGTAACAATTTCCACAAGACTCCTATTTATTTCAGAAATATTTCAATGCATCTCAGATGTTGAAATGGGAGGTCAGGCCATCACATTGTTTGTTTTCAACAATCTTATTATAACGAAACACCTCCTGTTCCATTTCATTTCCTATCAACGGGAAAAACAGTAGATAATGACTGCCCCTATAGGATTTTTACCACACTTCCATTAGCAGAGGTGCACATGATATAAACTGTGTGAATCAATGTGAAAATGAAATGCACTTGTAGTGGTATTATTAATCACTTCACAAAACAAACAGAAACATGCTTCAGTTTAAAAGCTTAAGCTGGAAGAAAAGGGAACCTCTGCAACGTATTTTTGTGTAAGGTCATAAAATGCCATTTAACTCCTTTCATCATAAGCGCAACGTACTATTGTACTCTTCTCTGACAGTATCTTCAGATTTTGATATACATATATTTCTGTGCAGAGCTGAAGTATTCATTTTTTTCATTCTTTCATTTTATATAAAGAAAAAAGAACACAGGATCCAAATAGCTATTACCCTCTCATAACCACATGTTCCAGTGTTACTAAAAAAAAAAAAAAAGAAAAAATATTTACCATCAGATACACATGACAGATAACAACATTTTCCCTCTACAAATTATTGGGGAAAGTGCAAGATATTAACTGATAACAAACATTAGCTTTGAAATGAGTATTGTCATCTTCACTGATACATTCAACCTGGACCAGAACCTCCATAGCTTAAAGTGTATGTCCCATAGCTGGAACTGAAGACCCAGTGCCAGGACTTATAAGTGGTGCCAGGGAACCTCTTAGATGATCACCACTGGATTACATAATATCCCATTGTGGTTATCAGACATGCCACCTCCAAAGTGCACCTATATCCTAGGAAAGGCTTATTTTTATAAATTGACACCCTCCTTACCCCACTGTAAGATAGTACTGTCCCCAACAGTACTATCCTATGGCAAAGTTAATTAGTTTACCGTGTCCTAATACCAGTGCATGTGTAGATGGTAACCCTTTACTCCAGAGCAAATTGGTCAACTCTGCAGTAAAGCACACATATTGATGCTTCCAGTAAGCTGCATTAATAAAAGCCCAGCTTCAAGTTCATGAAGGCACTGCAGTCTGATTTTCAGGAACCAATTGTGTCATAAGTTTGAGGACTGCCTGTACTCCAAATCTTATCAGCTATCAGTAAGTTTAAGCTGGTCTCTCCCATAGAGAGACTTAGAAAAGGAAGCAGGAGAAGATAAGCAGGGGGTGGATTGCCTCTTCAATGCTTCTTCTGAATATGTGTCAGTGAGGTAGGTTACCTCTAAATCTGCCAACTGAATTAGTCAAGTGACTTTGTGCTGCAGACTCCACAGGCATGTAAATTTGTCTGCAGTAGCGGGTGAAAAGTGAGAGACTAGAGGCATCGGCCAAACACTGAACATCAACTTTATTCCCTATCCATAGCTTCAGAGCCCCTCCTGTTTTTCTAGTTGCAAGCTCCTAGATCTGCAAAGAAAGTCTAGGTTTATGTTTTGTAGTTTTAATATTTTTGCCTACACTTTCACCTACTCAAACTCATGTTCTTTTCCCTAACAATAACTTTCTGCATAGTAAAAAGTTTATGACACATTTATGAATAATTGAAAGGCTATTACTTCACATTGGTACCTCTTCTCCCCTCCTCCACTCCACCCCCCAGTAGTAAATTCTTGACAGAAATACTGCATTGAATCATCAGAATACCAAAATAATGTGGCTTTCTGTTACAGTATCTTTCATATCACAATTACATTGATGGCAACTGTTACCAAAGTTAAAGAAAGGTATATACATATAAATGTCATTGCTGCTAGTGAGATATTTAAACATTCTGGGCCAACTTGCTCCTATTAGAATACAGCATTATATCATGAATGAAAAAAAATATATATATATAGTGAAAGTAAATAGAGTGAGTTGGGAAGTTCACCACAGCAAAAAAATGGACATGAAGCAAACAACAGAAATTGACAAAATAGCTACTTTAAAAGAACAATAATACATCCTTGTCATATGCTCATTAAAGAACAATAATATATCTTTGTCCAGGTGTCAAATCCAGAATAACCTACTACAAATATCTCCCTATAAGGACAGATTCCTAGCAAAGAGGGCCTGTTATCGCATATATGGTTACTAGAAAAGTGTTTTAAGAGGGTCTATCTTGGTTTTCAATATCCAAAAAACTGGGATTAAAGGGTTAATACTGTGTATAAAAAAAAAAAAAACAGAAAAAGAAAAAAAATCTCTTCATCTGAAACATTTCAATTATATATAAGTTATATTCAACTGTGGGATGCACTTAAATTTCCCAAGAATCTGCTACTATCAAATGGCTGTGGAAGTTAACTCAACAGTGTTGCTTAAACAGTAGTCATCAAGTAATTGTGCTACTGTGGTGGTAGGGAAGTGGAATTTTTTTTTTCTCATTTGTGCCAATGGAAATCAAGAGCACTTTGCCCACAATCTCCAGATGGAATCCTGCAATATAATTTCTCTATTTAGCTGTCTGAATACAAATTCTGAACTCTTGCCATCAAAATTAAAAACAAGTCCATGGTTTGTGTAAACATTGTCAAAATTTCCATGAATGCATTCAGCAGAGTTAACCCTGATGTTCACAATCATGAACCAGCCCCCAAAATCCTGATATTATTCTAAAAGTTATGATTATATTTTTATACTTACTTATTTATCTACTATTTTGACCTTTTAAGACTACTTCATTATACTTTTTGCTACAGCTCCAAGCTTCATTAGAAGTTATTGATTTTCATTAAAAAAAATTATCAATAAAAATATTCTAAGAGCCGGTGCTTTCAGGAAATAACCTAATATCACAAACATTCTAACAAACTGCAATACTTAGTGACACTGTAGCACATTTAGAGTCCTATGTTGTTTCATGCATTTAAGATAAAATAGTATCATAGTTTCATAGTTTGTAGGGTCGGAAGGGACCTGAGCAGATCACCTAGTCCGACCCCCTGCCATGGCAGAAAAGAGCACTGGGGTTAAATGACCTCCTCTTAAACACCCTCAGGGTAGGAGCCTGCACCACTTCTCTTGGAAGTTGGTTCCAAACCCTAGCTGCCCTGACTGTGAAGTAGCGCCTCCTGATATCTAACCTAAACCTACCCTCTGCCAGCTTGTGACCGTTATTCCTGGTCACTCCCGGTGGTGC
>NW_017728886.1:115604023-115611864 GCF_001723895.1 Crocodylus porosus
ATTCCTCCTTAATATAGAGCGCCACGCCCCCACCCCTCTTTCCTATCCTGTCCCTCCTGTACAGCCTATAGCCCTTGACATTGACCGCCCAATCATGCGTTTCATCCCACCATGTTTCCGTAATCCCCACTATGTCCGGGCTGGCGTCAGCCAACAGGAGGGTGAGTTCCTCCTGCTTGTTGCCCATACTACGAGCATTTGTGTAGAGGCATTTGAGGCCTCCTGTGGGTGTGTGTACACAGATTTTACTTTAGAAAAAGAGGAAACTACAAAAGAGACGCTATATAAAATGTAGTGTAGCCAAGGGACTGAATTTGTCTATTTTTAGGTGTACTGCAGTAGCTGCTATCTATGAGCACAAGATTTTGAAGGCCTAAAATAGAGGATGAATTCAAAAGGAAATGCTATTTAGAATCTTGAGACTTGGATATATAGATTTCTGGAAGATGTCAGATAATCAGGAATTTATAATGTATGCAGAGGTGAGTTCTATTCCATCACAGCTGCTCAACCAATGGGAGAAGAGTGGTTTATTGTTTATTATGGCACACCCGATTTCAGTCTTCAGTGAATTTGTACCTTCTACTCTGAAAAACAGAATCACCTTAATAATAAAAATACAGTTTATATAAGCACTGGCCTAGTTTATTATGCTCCATCTTAAGAGCACTGCACCCAAGAGCACTTTCTAAATTTTAGAACTCTTTCCCTGGGAAAAAACAAATGAACGAAAACAAAAGAAACTAAGGCATTCAAAAAGCCTGAGCCAGAATCAACCTAAGTTACCCTCTTTACTCTAAGCACCCTAAGTTAAACTGGAAATGAACAGAACATACATCCCCTGAACTGGCCAAGGAGGTTGGATGAGCTCCTGCAAGCCTCTGAGCAGTCTCCCCAGGCTAATGAGCTACCAAGTGCAGCTGAGTGGCTGGGCCATCCTGATTGGCTGCTCAGTAAACACCACCCTCCCACGCTGCATCATCTATCAGCCACAGGTAGCCAGGGAATGGAGGTGTGCTCTCCCTGCAGCCTGGTCAGCCTCTGTCGCTGTGGGTTCCCCCAACTTGCAGTGGCATGGGAGTCCATGGGTCTTGTCTGAGATGGGGGGCACAGGGCTCTGTCTCAGGTAGGACAAAGGTGATGGTGGTGGGGAGTGGGGCTTATAAGGTGCCACAGGAGAGATGCCAGAAGCATAACCCTCATCCCTGCCTGGGGTCATCAGGGACCAGAGTTTCACCCCCCTTGTCTCAGTTCCATCCAAACCCCAATATCTGTGCACTGGAGCAGCTCCAGGAAGGTTTCAAAGGATTTCCAACTCCCCAGAGCTAGTGCTGAGTTCTCAGCTGAAGCCACTTCCCCCACAGCCATGGGGATCCAGTCCCTGGGGAGTGTGGGGAGGCAGCCATGTCTTTGTAGCTGTAGCTCTTGGCAGGGGGGGATTCTAGCACTGTGAATCTAATGCCGGGGGTGGGGGTGCCTGTTCAACAGTGCACCATGTTGAGCTGGCAGCTTCACTTCTGGAGAGCAGTGCCACAGACAGCAGGGAGGGGAAGGTTTGCGGAAGTGGTTGGAACAGACAAAGGTGGCCACAGCTGTGTCTAGCCAAACAAGGCCGGGGGCTACCGTGCCAGGACCTCTGGTACATACACACTTATGCACACTCATTGCATAACCTGCAGATCACAATGCGATCCTCCTCTGAGTCCTTCCCAGAGCTGCTCCAGTGCACAGGTCCGGGGATTCAGAAGAAACCAGGACATGGAAGGGACACACTGTGCCCTGCTGATCCAGGCTGGGAACGTGTCAAGTGTTGCTGGCACTGCTTCCCACCTCTGCATGTCACTAGCCCCAGTCCCTCCACTCCACCTCTGTCCTGCCTAGGGCTGACTGCTGGCCAGAGGCAGGAGGTGGGGCTGGGGACAGAGGCTTTACTGACTCTGTTCTGTGACAGTCTTGGGGTTGGAAACTTATCCAGAACAGCAAACATGGGCAAGTTCCAGCACACCTTCTTGTGAGGGGGGACTAGTTGGGACCACAAAAGAGCCCAGGGTGCCTGGCAGACAGTAACCTAACTTGATTAGATTGGGGATCTGGTACAGAAGTTTGATGCACTGGGATAGCCTAATTCACATAAGCTTGAGTACACATTGATCCAGGACTACTATTTTTAGTCCAATCTATGTGCCCCAATCTTCTATATGGTTGGGAGTTTCATTCAAGTTCCAAGCATTTCATCTAGATTATTTGTAATGTCTGTACATAGCTTAAAGTATTAGATGCTGAGCTTTAAGCATAGTAGTTACTATACCTTAGAGAGCAGTGGGATTGCAGAAGTTATATGCCTTCTCAGTTGGATATGATATTAAGGGTAGCACTCAACTTCAAGCATAAAATGGGAATGGATATGGCTTTTAAATACTAGGCCCTCTCAATGGAATTACTGAATTAAGGTTTTTCCTGATCCAATTAAAACAACTATTTTAATTAGAAAAAAGATATATTTAGCTTGTCGTCTTTGAAGAAGCATAACAAAATTAAAACTCAAAGAAAAAAAAAATAAAGCTCAGTTACATGGTATAGTGTAATTTCTCCCAAACTCCCCTTTCCTGTCCCCTCTCCAAAGGTTCATTATGTATCTATTACCCTTGTTATGTCACCAGGGAGGTTGAAATTAATTGTTTCTACCTTTGTGTTTAAATATTAACATAAATCAATTAAAATATTTATAACAAAACTGGAATAAAAATGCCTATTAAAAGTTATGGAAAAGATGAACAAGCACTCTGCTGAATGAATGTACAGTGTGGGTGAAGACATTTCAAGTAGTTTACTCTGAAGTTGTTAAATGAAACATTTGCCCAGTCTCTTAGAACTTTAAAACATAATCAAACAAGATTCTCTTTTCTCTAGTCCATCCCAAAGAGTGGAGAAACTCTGTGGGACCTCTACCACAGTAGTTTATAGAGCTATGATAACAAGAGATCTACGGTAGGTCTAATATATCTATGTAGTGGAGATGTCTTATTTTTTTTCTACTAGATGGCAATGCTTAAGATGTGAAACCCCTAGTTGAGAGAAGTGAAACAGAGTACTGTGGAGAGATGTGAAGTGTTTAAAATAACACAGGACCCTGTATGGAAAAATGTAGAGAATCACGAGTGGAGGGGTAACAGGACTGAAGGTGAGAAGTACCTTACTCTGCAAGTAGACCAACTGATATAAATGGG
Source organism: Crocodylus porosus (assembly GCF_001723895.1). NCBI lineage: Eukaryota > Metazoa > Chordata > Crocodylia > Crocodylidae > Crocodylus > Crocodylus porosus. The sequence continues at coordinate 115,607,251 of NW_017728886.1, forward strand.
ACTTATAAAAGAGCATTACCCTGCCCAACATGAATAAGAGCACCAGGATATTATCATAATGATTTATAATCAAGACAAACAGGGACCAATGTTGCCTTTCTGTGAAATCAGCCAATGGAACCATTCATGACATAACTCCTGTTTAGAACAAGTGTCAGAATTTGACCATAATGCTCAGAAGGTTAGGGAAACCTCCTTGGTCTTTCACTACAAGTAGCCTAATGCACTAAGTCAGGCCTGTCCAATTGGCAGCCCACAGGCGACATACAGCCTGCAAGGAGCTATGATGCTATCCCTGGACTCCTGTCTAGCCTCCATTTCACCTTGTCCGCTGTGTTTCAGTTGCAATATCAGCCAGTATCTGAGTTCTCCCTCCCTCCTCTAGCGTTCACTGTTTTCCCCACCCCAGGGTCAGAGCAGTGCAGCAGAGTGTGGTCCAGGGACTTGAGGGTGAGTTTGGGACCAGGCAGGTATGTAGTGTAGCAGGGATGGGTGGAAGCATGTACACAGTATAGTGGGGAAGACATTAACACATGGTGCAGCAGTAGGGCTGTGTGACAGAGTCAGTTCAGTCAGTGGACTAGAGGTAGAGGGCTCAGCAAGAGCGAAAGGGTAGAAGCTGACACGGCTGAAGCCCAATACTTAAACAAGAGCAAGCTTGCTCTAAGACCCTCATGCAGCCTCCCACCTTTGCAAACAATAACAACAAAGGCACAGCAGGTAAGTGAAAAAGGTGGGGGTCTGTAGCAGGTTTGAGCCACTGGTGGTGGCTGTGATGCCCCCTTGGTGACTCTGTGGTTCATGCCTGGCTTCATCTCTAATTCTGCCCTCCCTTAATTGCTCACCTGCCACACCTTGTTACTGAGGGAGGGTACGTACAGGCCTTAGAGAGCCTAATCAGCTCCTCAATGGGTCCTTCCTGGACCCTACTAGTCTCAATCCAGCCCTTATGCTAAATAGGCCCTCTTGGCCCAGTAGTGCACCTGCAGGGCACCTATAGTCTTAAGGGCAAATTGTGTGACTCTGTTTCTCACCTATACCACACCCCAAGCCTCAAGGTTTTTATCACTTCAGATACTAGCTTTTCTTAGCACCTTTTAGAAAACTCAGACACTCTGGGTCTCTCTGCTCTCTGTCTCTGGGTCCTCAATGACTATCCCCTCACATATTCCTTCTCAGTGACTGTAGACCCCCTGTTCCCTCACTCCTCTATTAGGTTTCCTGGCTCAGTCCCCTCTCCAGGCTGGAGAACCCTGTGTACCCTGCTCAGCCCCTTCTCTGAGCTGGTGGGCTCTAGTCTCTTGTTTAGCCCCTCCTCTGGACTGGGGAACCCTCTGTGCCCACTCAACCCCTTCATCTCTGGGCTGGTGGGCTCTATTCTCTTGCCCTGTACACCCCATGCAGAACCTTCCCTGGCCTGGGGACTGTCTGCATCCCCATTATGCATCTTTTTTGGGTTGGAGGGCTCTGTATCCCTGCTTATCCTCTTCTCTGGGTTGGGGAATTCTCTGTAGGCCTTGAGCCTGTCTCTAGCAGGATTCAGGGCTTCTAACTCAAACAATAATACCAACATAAAACAAAGGCCTGCTGACTGCAGACACCCTTTCTTCTCTGCCCTGGGTAGTATTTTCTGGTTCCCAAACCTGCACAGTCATTCTGCTTCCCTTACCTTCTTGGGCTCTTCAGGTACCCTGCTGCAGAGAACTCCTCTCCTCAAGCTCTCAGGGCTAGGTTCTCCGACTAGCTTAGGCACTGGGATTATCTAGGCCCATCCTGGCCTTCTTCCAGCAAAGTGTGCCTGCAATCAGCCCTCAAACCACCTGGAAGCTGCCTCTCAGGCAGCTTCTCCCTTTAAAATGGCAGGCGCACCACAGTGCCCTGCTACAGAGTCCCTGGAGTTGCAGCTGGAGCAGAATTGCTTGGTGACCAGGGGGCATTAGAGCCATCCCTGGAGCCCAAACCTGTCATGAGGAGTAACTGCAAGAGTTTTTCCAGATTTATGAGTGAACCCCCAGATCTGTGGTCCAAATCCAAACAAGGCACCCTATATTTGAAATCTACGCCATGTTTTCTTGCATATGGTATGCACCCAAGACAGACATGCAGAATGTACAAAAAATGTTTTTAGAGTCACGGCTGACTATGCAACTTAAAGGAAGTCATCCTGGAAACAAAGAATGTCCTGGAAGTGTGTCTGGACGAGATATCAGGAACTTCCTGGTGTGGCAGAACATCAACAAAACCAGGCACAAAACCCTTGCAAGACTACTGTTTCTTTACCTTTTAAGGCTATTGCTTCTTTACTATATTTCATTTTTTTATAAGTTTCTGTAAATGATATAGTATTGTTTCCAAAGCACAAGCTTCAGCAAGATACCACTGACTGGATGGAACTGCTCATTTGCCCTGAAGCAGCTCAGTTCTTTCCTCAGGCACAAGCTACAAGTGCTCAGCCAATAGCTTTGGCTGGGTGGGGTGGGGAGGGGAAGAAGGAGGCTATGGTTTGCTGGGCCCAAGACAGCAATCTTGGGAGTCATTGCAACAAAATGCCTGCATACTTCTATTAAAGCTGTAAGTCTGAGTGAGAAAAGTTTCAGACATTTCTAGAATCAGCAATTCCATTTTGTGCTTCCCAAAATGCTTCTCAGTGAACATGAGATGCTATAGCTAAAACTGAATCTCATTTTTGTTTTTTCCCCCTTTTCTATGTTCATGCAATTGTTGTACATACATATGCCTAGTAGAAAAAAGTAGATTTTCTCTCACTGAGTTGTGAATAGATAGCAAAACTAAGTGAGGGATGATTTGAAGAGTTGATTGTGGGGAAAATAGTGTATATGGTATGCAAATAAATATAACATTTTCAACAGTGCTTTAAATCTATTATAAGAGTAAATCACATTTACTATATTTATTCAAATATAAGATGACTCTGAATATAAGATAAGCCCCCAATAATTAAATTTTATATATATATAAAGCTTATACAGGTGTTATAACTTTCCAGATCTACAGTTAATTATTGGAGTTTGCTTTTAATTAGTTCCCTTCCTATCATTATAGCAGGAGAAATAAATCTTAGTTGATCTAGTAACCAGCCTGTACCTATAGCCTTAGTTCATTGATGCATTTTGCCTTTTTTGACACTGCTGCAAGTTTTAGCACAGGTACTCCATAAACACATTTTTAAGCTGCACTTTTCTATCTATTTATATATAGTACTGACTATACACAATATCAGTGCAAATCCAAAAGTCTCATAATTTATCAAATAGTTAAATGGGCGGAGTCTGAGCAGAGTCAACAGATTTTCAATCCATGGTGACTCCACACTCAGCATATCTGGTTATGTGTATGTACTCCAGAAACTCTACACAAAGGATCCATGTGCTAATTAGCCCCTCACACTCATGACTGGAATTGGGTGTTCTTGTCACAAGTCCTGGGATCGTCCAAAAATGTATTTGCAGATAAGATTCAGAACAATGTGGTACAGATGCACCTAATGGAAGATAGGGCCACACTAATCATATGCAAAAGACCAAAAGAGAGGATGACAGAGAGATTTTGGGTAAACTGTTTGGGTCCCCATTTGGTAATTTGCCAGACATTTAAGGCCGGTGGAAAAAACCTGAAATAATTGGAAATGGGAAAGAAAGTTACAGTTCAGCTGTGTGAGTGAAGAAGTCAAAATGCGTTTAATGCAGTGGCTCACCATGACTTGAAAAAGAGTGATTTCTAAGCAGAAGTGAGCATAGTGGGCACTATCACATCTTATTCAGATGGGCTGTACTAACCCATCTTTGTAGTAGGTTCCCATTCATATGCTTGTCCAATATGGGCCATGTGTTTTATAGTCATGTCTAGTATTGGCTGCATTTAATCAACTTTACATTTACCTTCCATTACTGATCATATGATGTTTTTGGTAACAGTTTAATGAGAGGCAATGTGTTTAATGAGGTTTCCTTGTATACAGATGTAAGATGAGAACCATTTTTTCCCATACTAATTGTGGGGAAAAAAACCTCATCTTCTTTTGAGTAAATATGGTGCTTGTCTTCATTTGTAAGCGTAATTTTTAATCCAAATGTCTTTCTAACCTGCTTCAGAAAGTTCCCAAGCAGCAAGATTCCACAATTTCTCTAGGTAACCTACTTAACAGTTTAAACTTAGGAAATGGTTCCGAACTGCATGCCTTATGTATTCCAAACTCTCATTGACACAAATAGGGCACGGCATTGGATTGTTGATGAAAGACTCTTTGTTTATTATCCATGGGGATAATAAGGGAGACAAATATAACTGTGCAAAATAGGTACATTTTGCTTGTGCAGAAAACAAGGACACCTTATTTATGAAGAATCATGCAGGTACCTAATATTTATGAGAAGGTTTAAATAACCACATTTTCCAAGCTATCACAAGCCATCTCTTTTTATAACCCACATCCATCATTTAACTGAGCTGCACTGTATGATTTATTGTTTATTGGGAGTTGATTTATATGTTGACTGTGTTCATGGGGTTTTATTTGGCTCTGACATCCCTGAAAAAAATAGATAAACTAATGTTATCAAACAAGGAAAATGAATCATTAGAATGATTTAAAAA
>NW_017728886.1:115612319-115613452 GCF_001723895.1 Crocodylus porosus
AGCCCCCCAAAGCCCCCCCCAGCAGCTGTGGAGCCCCTCACCGGCCCCCAGCACAGCCAGAGGCAAGCAGGGCTTGTGGTGGGAGGGGGTTAACCCCTGAGTGAGTGGGATGAAGCAGCTGAGTGGAGCCAGGCTGGGTAAAGCCCCACCCAGGCCCCTACTTTGCCCAGCCCCCCAGTCAGCCACGTGACCGGAACCACGCGAAACAGGTGTGCTTGTCTGCTGGCACATGAGTTAGCACAGAGTTCGTGCAGGAGGGTGTGTGAGAGGGTCCGAGACCCTTCCTGCGAACCCCCGGGAGTAGATAGTCCCAGTCGTAGCCAACCTACCAGAGGCATGACATGGATGGGCATGCGCCGCACCCCGAGGATCCCCTTGGGCTCTGCGAGCCCTGCCTCAGCACCTCAGAGATGGCCACCCAGATGGACCCCATGGTTCTGGGATCCACACAGACAGAGCTCCTGGCTCTTGGCTGCTGGGGCTGCCTGTTGGTTTTTCAGGCTCTGGGGCCTGGGAGCATGGCCACCTCCCCTTGTGGGGTCTGCTCCCTTTTGGGGTCTCTGGCACGCCAGCTGGAGGAGCTCCAGGCCACAGTCCAGAGACTGCATGCCATCAGGGACTGTGAGAAGGAGATTGACTCCTGCTGACAGGCCCTTCTACCCTGGGAGCTGGAGGGTAGACCACAGTCTCCCTCCAGGACAAAGGAGGACTCTGGGACCTCCTGCTCTGTCCAGCCAGGGGCATGGACCAAGATGGTCAAGGGCCCTAAGGCCCACCGCACCAAGGCCCCTGCCCTGCTGGAGCTTAGCAACAGGTACGCACCTTTTGCTGCTCCAGCAGAGCCTACTGAGTTGCCAGCTCCCACAGGCAACACAGGCTCAACTGCAGCTACCACCCCCACTCTCCCCAAGACAAAACGTAAGGTGTTTGTTGTGGGAGACTTGATCCTGAGGGGGACTGAGAGGGCAATGTGCCACCCTGACCCCTTAGCCCAGGAAGTCTGCTTCTTCTTGGGGGCCTGCATCCAGGACATTGCAGAGAAGATCCCAAAGCTCCTCCAGCCCACAGACCACTATCCTATGTTCCTTCTTCATGTGGGCACCAATGGCATGGCTTGGAGCTCTCCCAGGAGG
>NW_017728886.1:115613627-115615043 GCF_001723895.1 Crocodylus porosus
CTGCTGGGAAGAGATGGCCTCCACCTCTCTCCCCTGGGGAGGAGGCTCTTCTCAGCCAGGCTGGCTGACCTGCTCCACCAGGCTTTAAACTAAGCCCACCGGGGGAAAGGGGGACTACCGCCACTGCTGGCCTGCTGAACAACCCTTGCAAAGCCAGCAGGCTAAGGCACTTAAGGGAGCCCACCCCTGCTCCAGCCCTGGTACAATCTGTGGGCAAGGCAAGAGTCCCCAAGGGGACACTTCCCTGCCTGTACACAAATGCCAGGAGCTGGGGGAAAAAGCAGGAGGAGCTCGTCCTCCTGCTCAATGCAAATAATTATGATGTCATAGGGATAACGGAGACATGGTGGGACTCCACCCATGACTGGACCATGGTTATTGATGGCTATACCCTGTACAAGAGAGTTCTTGTAGATAAAAGGGGTGGAGGTGTAACTCTCTATGTTAAGGAAAGCTACACGTCCCTGCAAGATGATCTTGGTGACCAGGGTGGATGACTGGAAACCCTCTGGGTTAAAATCTATGGGGAACATGGCACAGGGGACACAACAGTGGGAGTCTACTACAGGCCTCCCACTCAAAGTCCTGAGCTTGACCAGGAGTTTGCTCAGGAACTGGCTGAGGCTGCATGCTCCAGGACTGTGGTTGTCATGGGTGCCTTCAATTACCCGGACATCTCGTGGGAGGATCACTCAGCAAAATCTGAGCAGTCGCAAAGCTTCCTATCACAAGCTTCCTCTACCTGACTCAAGAATCTATGGGCCAATGAGAGGCAAAGCACTGCTCAACCTGGTACTAGCTACTGGGGATGACCTAATCGGTGACCTAGTGATTAATAGGAAGCTGGGTGACAGCGACCATGAGCTGATCACCTTCACCATCCACCGTAAAGCTGGCAAGTCAGTCAGCAACACAGAAGTCTTTGACTTCAGAAAAGCCAAATTTAACAAGCTCAGGAGGCTTGTCAGTCAGGCCCTAAGGGACAATGACCCCAGGGAGATGGGAGTTCAAGAAGAGTGGTTGTTCTTCAAGGAAGCAATCCTCAAAACATAAGCTAAGTCTATTCCATCTCGGAGGAAAAGCAGCAAGAGGACACAACAACCCCCTGGCTCTCCAGGGATCTAGCAGACCTCCTGAGACTAAAAAGAAAGGCCTACAAAGGATGGAGGATGGGATTCACCTCCAAGGAGGATTATTCTGCACTGGTCCAGTCCTGCAGGAAGCAAACCAGGAAAGCCAAGGTTACAACTCACCTCCAACTTGCTTCGATCATCAAGGACAATAAAAAGTCATTTTTCAGATATGTGGGGAGCCGGAGGAAAAGCAAGGGCAACATTGGACCCCTGCTGAACCAGATGGGGCAACTGACAACTGACACCCAGGAAAAAGCCAACCTATTAAATCGGTACTTTCATC
>NW_017728886.1:115616153-115659321 GCF_001723895.1 Crocodylus porosus
CCTTGTACTCGGCCTTGGTGAGGCCACAGCTGGAGTTCTGCATCCTGTTTTGGGCTCCGCAATTCAAAAAGGATGTGGAGAAGCTTAAGAGAGTCCAGAGAAGAGCCATGTGTATGATCAGAGGTCAGGAAAACAGACCTTACAATGACAGGGTTAGAGGCATGGGGCTCTTTAGCCTGGAAAGGCACAGGCTCAGGCGTGATCTGATGGCCACCTACAAGTTTGTCAAGGGTGACCACCAGTATCTGGGGTAACGTTTGTTTTCCAGAGCACCCCAAGGGATGATGAGGTTGAACAGTCATAAACTACTACAAGACTGTTTCAGGCTGGACATAAGGAAGAATTACTTTACTGTCCAAGCCCCCAAGGTCTGGAACAGCCTGCCATCAGAGGTGGTTCAAGCACCTACACTGAACACCTTCAAGAGCAAATTGGATGCTTATCTTGCTGGGATCCTATGACCCCAGATACCTTCCAGCCCTTTAGGTGGGGGGCTGGACTCAATGACCTTCTGAGGTCCCTGCCAGCCCTAATGTCTATGAAATCTATGTAACTTTGACTTAGAAAGACATTTTAGACAATCCTTAAATGATTCCAGACATTTTTGGAATCTAAGGCCATGTGTAGACAGAACAAGGGGCATGCGTGCACAACACTTTAAAGCGAGTTAAATGCTTTTTCATCGCTTTAATGGTGTTGGTGTTTGCATGCATTGGTGACATATTGTGCAGTAATTCCAGCCACTGTAGTAAATTTGGCAGCATAATGTGCCTTAAATGACATAGGGCACAGAAAACTAAAACTCTTCCAAGGAGTTTTAGCTTGCTGCCCTAGAGTTGCAAAGCAAAGCACCAGGATCTATGCAGCTCAGAGGCTCTTCAAGAAACCCATGCAGGCAGCCTGGGAGCAGCCCAGGAAGGCAGGTTCTGCCCAAGAAAAGTGGTGAGCCTGATCTTTTTTTTCCCCTGAAGCCTTCCTGCCTGAGCTGTGCATGGGCCCAGTGCTTCCCTCTGAAGCTGCAGTGCCCCCCAGACTGCTTGAGACGGGTGCCTGTGGGTAGGTGCCACCGGGGGAAAGAGAGGTAAGTTTGGGTATGTGCACAGCACGGGGGCTTAAAGGGTCCTAAATTGAAGCGGTCTTTTTGAAAACCCACTGCTTCAATTTCGGGGCCCTGTTTTAACTACACACACCCTTTATTTCCATTTTGTGGATCCCAAACAACTCTCAGTGAACATGAGACATGGTAAAACTGAATCGCAAAACTAAAGTGAAAACTGAATTTTTGTCACCTACCCACACTCCCAAATAAGTTATAGGCATTCTTTTTGGAAGGCAAAACGCAGAAAAAAAATGTTTTTTTCAGAGTCATGGCCTAAAGTAAACTTTTTCATGGAGAGGCTGTGCTACACACTAGCTGCTGCTGCTTTCAGAGAGCAAGCAGCAGGGCTAGAGTCCAGTGTTGACCCTTTCACATCCAACACCAAATTGTCAGCAGTTACTGCCTACTACTCCCATGTGAAAAGGTTAACATTGGACTCCACCCCCACTGCTTACTCCCCAAGAGAGAAGCAACAACTCTTTCACAGAACAGCCTCTCCAGATTTCTACTCTTCCATATTCCTCATCCAACAAAGAAAATTACCTTGCTGATTTAGGAGAGACATTCCAATTTTGTAGGGCTGATTTTTTGGGAAAGGGTTTATGTAGTATGTACATACTTATAGTAAATCCAGAATATATGCTAGATACCCAAGATATTCAGGATGTTGAGTCATTGGCACAGAAGTGTATTTAACTTTTATCACTTAAAGTTATTTCTCCATGCATACTTCCATGGTAAATTAAATACATTCCAGAACTAAAATGAAAGGTGAAAGTTTTGTTTGTTTTTTTCTTTATGTATCTGAACTGCACAGGCTGTAAATTTTTGCAGGTCTGATTGTCCCAGGGTTTGACCTGAATCAAAACAGGAGAATAAAGACATTACCAGGTATCCTGGTTTTCTGTGTTTAAAAATCCCAAATTCTCTGATAAAACCCCTAAATTACCAGATTAAAAACCCCAAATCCACATTTTTCCCACAATTAAAATGAAATGCCACTATACATACAGGTATCAGTTGAACACCATGTTTTATTGATATATTTACAATTTTAAAGCAATTTGGAAGCTTACCAGTGCCTCAATCATATTTAAAATTTATTTTATTATAATCTATACATGTTAGTGTTTGACTCCATGAAATTATCATGGAAAATCAGAGCCTATGCCTATTTCATTCACCAGGACACAGGTCCACCTGCAGCTGTCCTTCCCTTGCTGCTTTCTGGCGGTGAGCAGCCCTGATATGCCTGTGCCCTGCCCATGCTGTTGCCCCTTACTCCCAACCCACAGCTCTCCATCCCTGCCGGTGCCCCACTCACTCCTGAATCACAGCCCTTACCACCTCCCCCCCCAGCCCTACTTGTGCCCCTCACTCCTGAGGTTTGGCATGGCAGTCACGTTGGAAGTAGCACCAGTTGTACCCATCACTACTGCCAGATGTGCAGGGGGTGCCTTACATTGGTGGCCGTGGTGGAATGGCACTCCCTCCTATGCTGGGTTCTACCCACTGGGCTGCAGAGGCAGCTCCTGCCCAGAGATGATCTGACCTGGCTGCAGCCTCACATCCCACACTCCACTGTGGGTATATAAATGTGGAGGCCACTCCTGCCTCCTGACAGTCACCTGTGCCCCCCCCCCCCCCATGTTGCCTATGACCCCACGCTGCATTGCTTGTGCTTCCCTGCCCCCGCAACTCATTGTTTATGTGCCTCTCTCCCAAGTCCCAATAGATCTACTTGGAGGTAGCTGCAGGAACTGCTCTCCACCACATGCACGTGGCCTCCCCTGTCCCCTGTGTCCCACTTCACAGTCCCAAGAAGCCCATTGAAGGCTGGAACTCTGCCAGTTTGGAAAGGGATACCTATGATTTTCTGAGTTTTTCTCCTTCCCATGTTTTTCCATGGCAGACAGAAAACACAAATCACTGGTCATTACACACATTGCCTTTCTGAGATCCACTGCTTCTCCTTCACCAGTAGGTAGCTGGGGAGACCATATACCTTGGTCAGTTTGTCCTCTGAATGACCCACAAAAACCTTACGGATGTGTACAGTGATATTGCAGGAAAAAGTGATAGTACATTTTATCCTCCATAATTTGGTGGGACCTGAAGCAAGACAGTGGACTTATACTTCTACAAGGTCACAGGGAAAAATTATTTGTCTCCAGGACAAATGCAACATCTGTTTACAGCCTTAAATCATCTTAGGACTAAGTGATATTAAATATTTATGTCAGTAGGCTAGAAGAGAACATGAGGCCACCACTACTAGTTTGCAGTTTATCTACTGCTTGGAGGAGTGGTAAATAATGAAAAGACAGTGATATACAACTGTCTAAATAGCTTGGTAAACTAGGTGCCAGCAACTTCCTGCCCCACACCTCCCCACCCCGCAAAAAAAAGAACCCCAATGTGTGTGTCCATGCACGCGCACACACACACACACTTCAGGGGAGCCCAAAATAAGCAATTAAGATCAATGTAAGTCATGGTCACAAGGTGGGGATTCTATCCTAAAAAGAAGTAACTCTGAGAGTGTATCTAGACAAGCATGCATATGTGTTTCCCCAGTTCCCCAGGGACAAATAGCAATGGCACATAGTTGTGCTAGTACTACTTGTTCCCATGGAATGCCCATGCACACATGCTCTGACATCCAGTTAATTGCCCTGGGCGGGATAGTGGAAGCTAGGACCAGCACCTGGGCTGGCCCAGTAGCCTTACCTGGTGTCCTGGGGGCCTCTTGGGGCTCCAGCAGTGATCAGGCATGCAGACCCTGGCCAGCAGCCAGAGTGTGGATCCAGCCATCCAGGCTCCATTTCTGGGCAGCACATGCTGCCGCCGTGTTCACTACCCAACTTCTTTAGGAGTGGGTTTTTTTTGACACCAGTATCTCCTAGTGTCAAAATATCCTGCTGTGCTGCTAATTAGCATTGCAGCAAACGCCTGCATATGTGGTGCATGTGGTTTGGGGCACTGGACATGGGTCTGTGGCACCACATACACAGTCATCTGTACACACCCTAAAAGACTGGGGATTCTGGCTAGTAGGCAGCTGAATATGAGCTTTTGTATAATGGAGACAGAGGATTAATTAAATCCCTCGATACATCAACTAGAGAGGTATGGAGTTGCCATTCACACAGCCACTGCTAAGCATGCTTCAAGAAGGAAGCTGAAAATTTGGAAATACTATAGGAAGCATATGCCTTACAGTGAAAGACTCCAGTAGCTAAGGCTATTCAAGTTATCAAAGAGAAGCAGGTGACTTGATCACTCTATAAGTATCTACACAGGGAATGTAAATTTGATAAATGGTCCTGTTTAGCAGAGAAAGAAATAACTTTTTCTTAGATGTAGAAGTTGAAACTAGACTATTTCAGACCAAAGATAAACACACACATTTTTAACAGTAAGATTAACCCATAGAATAGCTAACATAGGACTCTCCATACTAAAAGTGTTTTTTTAATGCAAGATATGTTCCAGTTCAGACAGTAATTAAGTCATAGAAATGTTGATTGGAGATGCCTAGTCTTTTAGCTATCTGGTTCATAAAGAACATTAATGGCTTCTGACATGAAGTCATTGTTAAATGAAAGGCTGTGATAATACCTTTGCCACCTACCTCATGCTCTCCTCTACCTGCAGTTTCAACTAAGCTTAACCTCACTCATAATGATATTTGTGATCCTGCTTTATCCTTACTAGGTTTTGACTTCATTAAATGATGTTGTATACATGGTTTATGAAAAAAAAATAGAATTCTGTATCTATATTTTAAATCTTTATGAAATGCACAAGTGGGGTGAACTGACCTAACATTCCATAACCCAGAATAGGACTGTTTATAAGAGAGATCATTTTTCACTAAATACAACAAAGGGATGCATTTCATGGACAGTTGCTAGTGCACAGTCATTTAGTACTTGCTTAAACTGTTACTGCATAGTCCCAGTGCCACACAGGTTGTTTCCAATACCACTGTGGAGTAGCAACAAGCTACTGCACAGTAGCTCATTGCTACAGCACAGTAGTGTCAATGTCACAATTCGTGCCCGTCAATGCTATGTCATTGTAGCCCACTGCTATGGTGATGTAGTATCTCATGTAGATGTGCCCAGTCACTACATTTGTCATGCCTTTTCAGTGTTGAAAATATCTTTGTAAACACACACAAAAAAAAGTTTGTAAGTGAACTCTTGTATCTTAAGAGCTTTGTTATAGTGCTTGTCAAGTGTATGCTTAGGAAGAAAAATAAAATGACAAAAGAGCCCTCCAATTAAAAAAATTATTGTGCTGGATATTCTGAAAAAAATTATTTGAGTGGATTACAGTGCAGAACTGGCCCATTTCCACAGAACAGTTATCACAGTGGGAAAGACTATAACTTGTAGCTATAATAATATCTCTACAGGCATGATAAATGTATCTGTGATTGGACCAATTGGGATTTCATGGTCTGAAGCATTATGAATTTGTCAGTTCTGTTCAATTGTTTCCAGCAAAGTGACTCCATCATATTGTTCATGTTATTTGAAAAAAAAAAATCAAAATGAAAGGGTCTAAAATTAGATTGTGTACTGACTCCAGGCAATTGGTCCTTGTCCAGAATCATTTTCCTATCTGTTGATAGATTCTTGCTCTAATATTCACAACCCATTTGTGGCTAGTCACAGTCCATTAACCATCTGTTCCTCTATTAAGCAACTTTCTTTTTATAATATAAGTATTTAATTTTAATAAACTTTATCTGCTAAGCATTTATCTTACACATAATAAGGAGCTATTTCGAACATGGTCAATGGGGCACATAAAAGCTATAATATTTTTGATTGAATATCTTATATATATGGAGGAAAGTTACCAGAATAGCTTGAGACTCTGAAAGTATTTAAAATGAAATTATTTAAAATAAATAGTATTTCCTTAACTTTTCCTTCAAATAGAAGTATTACATTCTGAAGTAGATCTCTAATTTTACAAAGCAGTACTGCAAAGTGAAACAAAAGCCTTTTTGAGCCTTTTTAGCTTCTTTTGGATGACGCAATTTAACTCAGTTTGATACAGCATTTATGAAGGACCTCAAATGTATTATGCAAATTACTGTGCTCTCTACAATGCAGCTCACTGACTAATGTAAGTGGTTGTGTATAATTCTGGTAAACATGACCAAAAAAACTCTTAATAAAAAGAATGCTAAGTTTGCAAAGTCAAGCAGTCAACATTTAGGAAAAGCTGCATAGGAATTTCCTAGAACAGGGTCTGTGCCACCTTACATAAGGGCCAAGTATAGAGTACTTTTTACAGAGTAAAAAAGCCCAAGGCTGAATTGATTTAATCTTTGCAGGTTAATTTAAATTCTAGTTTGAACCAATAAGTAAGTGAATGGATATTCACTTTTGATTCTGGAAATGCAGCCATATGGCTGTAGTGGCTCAGGCCAGAAGCCAGAAGGTTTTAGAGCATGCCTCCCAGCTTGCTTGGAGCAGACAGCTTGGGCCAAGGCTAGCTTACTTGCCATGTGAGGGTGGGCTTACAGGGGAGATGCAAGGCATCTTGGGATGCTAGGGACTATGAGTTAACTTGATCTAGAAGGGATCTGGGGAAAAAAGTTCAATAAACCGATTTAACCTAAATCAGTTAAGTCTGCTACTACATGCATGCAAGTTGATCTTAAACTGGTTGGTTTTGGCCATTATGAAAACAGTTTATGTGCACTGAACTTCAGTTATATGACAGATTTTCAATCACTTAGACTAGTTTATGTGTAATTCTGCCCCTAGCTAAAGTATCCCCCTTCATTTTCCTTCCCCCGTTCCTATCCTTTGTACTCTAATCACTGCTTTCTATTTAGCACCTCTGCATCTTTCAGTCCCTTCACAGCATCTGAAGTAAGCCCTCTGTTTATGACAGCTTATGCCATACATCTTTGATTTACTTAGTCTATACCGGTTCAAATCTACCCTGCCTTCTGCCTGGCTTTGTACTAAAACGGCTAAGTACCTCTCTTCACCTTACTTAGCCATACTTATGCCTATACATTATTAAATAGTTTTAAACAGCTTATCCACAACACATAGGTTCCATAGTTTTTTTCCATAGGTTCTTCATTCAGGGCTATGCAGATGAATTAGCTTGTTTAATGTAGAAAGCTGTTGTCTATAGAATGCCTGTTTCATTTGTTCCACAACTTATAAGGCATTGTGGAAAAAGAAAGGACAAATCTCATGATTAAAGAAACTGAATACTTTCTTAGAGAACTTGTCTACATCCCTGTCTCTGCCATTGCGTTCTAATACGATACTATGCAAAATACTTGACACAAAATTTTAAAGAGATGGTTATTAATTTTGTGTTCTTCATTTTCTGGGTGCCTATATTCAGATCATAGTGTCTGATGTGAAGAATTGTGGAATACTCACAGCTCTAGTAAATTCAAAGACAGCTGAATTTTGAACATAGGAAGAGCTACTTAGCATTAAATGCTCTGAAAAAATCAGAACCTAGATATCTCAGGGCAAATATCCATAGTATAGATAATTTTGACCTTAACCTTAGGTCACTACCTCAGGTCACCATCTGTAAAGTGGTGATAATATCAACTCTTTTCACAAGGGATGTTCTGAAGATAATTCACTTATATCTGTGAAATACTCAGATACTGTGGGGATGAGCTGTACTGGAAATTGCATGAGAAAATTAGTCTATATTCAGAATAGGGTTTGAATGGCACGTGGTAAATAAAACATGGGTTCATACACTGAATGACAATACATTTAGATTTACATCTACATATATAGTGACCTGAGGATACCATATGTAATGACCAAACCATATGTATATGACCTAACAAACTGACCTAAGATTAAGGTAAAAACTATCTATAATATAGGTATTTTCCCTGAGCTATCTAGGGCATGTATATATGTATGTAGAATAGAATTTGTCCTGGGAAATGAATCAAGCAAGGATCCCAGTTGAAAACTAATATATAATAAGAAGATTCAACCTATTGTAATCCAGATGCACAAGTGGGGCAAATTAGGATTGCACTTAATTCTTGCATTTCCTAAACCTTGATTATTTGGTTCTGCAACCCTAATGTTCTTGTAAGATACTTTATATGTGTAATTTTCTAGGTTAGATTTGTTAAGTGCTTTTTAAGCAGCCAACTCGAAAATATATACATCATATTTAACATCCAGATGGGTCATCATCAGAATGGGAACATTTAGACTCACCACTCAGCCCTTGTGCCAACAGAGTAGTTGACAGCACTGGTGAGAGGGAAGCAATATACTACGAGTGGATTTTGCAGGGATTTCCCATCAACATAAAAATGATGAGACACTGTACTGTCTAGAGGTTCCCAGTTAATTGCAGGATTTGGGCAATAGCCTTGGACAATCAGTGCAAACCGTAGTGTGTGCAAATCAAATTAAGTCAAAGTTTTATTAATACTGATTGAAGCAATTGCTGTCTTCTTGCTACTGAAATTGCCAGCCACCTATACAAATTTGATGAAAACAGTTCTTTTCATGAAATTATACTCCAATATTATAGTATTGTCTTATTATTGTATAATGTCTATAATGCAATAGTATATCATCATATCCATAATACCTTACACTTATTACCATGGTCAGGTTCTCAGACGTTGTAAATTGGCTTAGCTCCTTTAACTTCAACAGAACTCTGTTGATTTACTTGGGTTAACATTATGGCTAATTATCTTTAAGTTTAAACTAAAAATTAAATGAAATTACAAAATTCTTTAATAACCAGGAGAATAATTAGTATAAGACTTGTATCTGAATAATGTCCTACCTCTAGAGAGACGTCTGTGCTAACCTAAAATGTTCTATAAATAATATTAATGCAACCACAGTAGATACATAGAACAGTATTTTATTGTCATAGCTGTTAAGGTTAGAAAGGGAATAGCCAAAGACATTTTCTTCATATACAGGGTATTTATCAATTAAATCAAATTGTTATTGTTGAAGCTTAGCAAATAGGGTATTTTTTTCCAGAGTTGCTATAGTAACACACTACAAGAAGCAAATCTTAAAGGCAACATTTTATTTGTGTTGAAAGGTACTGCATATGAAAAGAGAGAGGTTAAAAGCCCTTTCACTAAATCATTTACAGTACATTTAAGAACAGGTAATAAAACTGGCAGAAGTTCAGTTTTGATTCAGGTTCTTTTCCTGAGCAAAATGCAAGATAAAACTGACTTTCTAAAAGACTGAGCTAGGGCTGTTCCAACTATGTTCAAATGTAAGGGAACACAAATAGTATTTTACTTTCATTGCATTTTACATGTTAGTTTGTGAAGTTCAGGGAAAAAAGTGACAGCTCTAGAGAAGAAAGTCTCCTGCATTCTGATGTGGTAATACCAAATGTTTATGTTTTCAGAAGGACAGCTGAAGATTCAGTACCTTGGAAACAGCATGGAGGAAAAGCCTTTGCCAAAAGAGCTATGTAGTCCAGGGGTGGGCAAAATATGGCCTGTGGCCCACCAAGGGATTTTGTCTGGCCTGTGATGGGTCCCATAGTCCCAACCAGCCAAGACACAGGGGGCAACTTGGGCCAAGGCATGTGTGACTGGTCCTACAAGCCCCTAGCAGCCCTGGAAGCAGTGGCTCCTTTCAGCTACCACCACTGCCAGACCCAACCCTACTGCCCAGGCACCAGGAACATCTGTTCTGCACCCACCAATGGGAGGGTGAGACCTGCATGTGGCTAGGCAGGTAGGATGGGGCCATGGGCAGGGGGGATAAGTGTCTGGGAGTGGGACAGGAGGGGCTGGGATCATGGGGTAATATCACAATTGTGGGGTGGTGAGTGTGGGCCTGGGGCCGAGTTGCAATCTGCTGTCCACACATCCGTGATGGGCACCAGTTCCATGGGTAGGAATGTGTGGGGAGCAGATAGTGACTCTACCCGGGGCCCCAGCCCCATGCTGTCACTACCCCAAGATCCTGGACCCAGTCCCACCCGCCCATCCCACTCCCATATGCAGCTCTGGGAGCTGTCCATAGCCTGATCCTGTCTGCTTGGCCGTGCACCCTGATTTCACGAGTCCCAGATGGTCTCTATGGAGACCTCAGGATTGCAGGATGATGACAGTGCAGAACCAGGTCCTGGGGTAGAGCCATGATCTGTTCCCCACACATCCCTGCATGTGGAACTAGTGCTCATTGTAGGGGTGTGCAAATTGTGGCTCTGTCCCAAGACTCAGCCCTGTGCTGTCACTGCCCCACAATCCTAGTACCAGCCCCATCTGCTCATCCTGCTCCCTAGTGCTGCTCCCCATCTGCCCACAGCTCCATCCCAGCTTCCCTGCCTAGCAAAAAAGGGTGGTGCTGACACGGTGGTTGGGCTGTTAACCCTGGCTGTGGCACATCACCAAAACTCCTTAAGTAGCCTTTGGGCCAAATAAGTGCCCACCCCTGGTCTAGTCATATACTGGGAAATTTTAGAATAATGACATTGGTACTACCACCACAGAAATTGAGTTGATGCTGCTAGCGGTAGTAAACAAGGTTCTGATTTCTGCTTGAGTTTTCACTGTCATATGAGTTATATAACACGACATGGAAGTCTTTCAGCTTTAATGTCTAAGAATAAGCTTGCAAATGTAGGCACAGGCCTGTATTGGGCTATCTCCATTTTTTAAATGCCCTTGTCTGTTTAGGAAACATTTCCTAGTGTACTTAGGTGATCCTGTACAAAATATCACCCTTGACCCATTCATGTGTGACCTAGACAAGAGACTGGACAAGCACCTAGCTGTGGTCATATGAACCCAGCGCTCTTTCTTGCCCAGGGCAAGGGGTCAGACTTGATGATCTATTTAGGTCTCTTCCAACCCTAACAACTATGAAACTATAAGACCAGTGTGTAGCATAACACACAAGCTGCTAAACTTCTTTAAAGGGTACAGTGTGCTTTTCTCATGCAGGATAAGACAGAATAGAGAATCTAGGTTTGTTGACTCTGGATAGTTCCTGTTTTGGTACAAGGGTTAGAAGCTCCTTATGACCTCCCAATATACTATGTCCTTTAAGAGCTCTGCAGAAATCAAACTGTAGAATACAATCAGCTGAACTGCAGTACAATCTGTGTAATGTTTTAAATGCTCTGGCTTATTCTAGGTAACATCTAGCTAATTCTTCTGAAAAATCCAGCCCTTTCCCCCTTCATTGGAATTCTCTGTGTCCAACAAGGAGTAGAAAAATTTCTAGATAAGGAAATCTAGACAATAGGATAAAAGAGCTTTCGTTTAGAAAAAGAAAATGCATAAGATATGTGCTTGCTGGGTTGATTCTTTTTCAGAATAAATGCCTTTTTTCTAACTGAACTCCATCTGAAAGTTTAAATGTTGGTTAGGTAAATAATTATCTAAGAGAGTTGAGGCAGAGATGATCCTGCCTTCAGCAAGAAGTTATAGTAGATATACTCCTAAGGTCTCTTTAAGCCCTACTTTTCTATAATTCTATAACTACTCAAAACTTTCAATATGGAAACTGCCTCAAAACATCTGCCCATAGCATGAGAGAATCATTCTGGCAGAACTAGATCCATCAACAGTGAAAATACTGTGCGGCCAAACGCTGTAGAGAAATATTCGTGGTGAGTAGAGACAAGATTTAATTAAGTATTATGATTCAGGATTTAGAAGACAAATAACGCAACACTAAACTAACGTGACAACTAAAAATTAGTTCAGAGCCTAGTCTATAAACTGGAGTGCAATTGAGTGTGACGCGCTTAAGCAAGAAAGTTCATCTGATTTCAGAAATTGATTAATCTGTAATAAATTGAGGGTAATATTAATTATGAAAGTACAGACATTTTCATTTTAAATATATGCAGTTTTAACATAATATAGTCAATGTATATATGAGATATTAGTAAAAAAAAAACAAAAAAAAACATCAAGGCAGATTAATCATAGAATTATAGAACACTAGGGTTGGAAACGACCACAGGAGGTCGCAGTCTAGTGGGAGCCGACCTTTTTTTGCCAGGAGTGCCACATATTAGCCCTCCACCCTCCTCAAGTGCCACTCTGACCATCTTCCCCTGCCTGATGTCTGCTTTCTATTCCCTGTCCTATCTGACAATGTGCTGCCCGTCTCCTCCCCTAACCTGCAGTGTTACACACAGAAGCTGTGCAATGCCACTTGTTGCAGGCATGACACAGGTTGGCCACCCTTGACCCATTCCAAACCCCTGCTTAATGCATGATTGTCCCTGACTAAATCATTCTATAGGTCTCACTAGCCTGCTTTTAAAAATGTCCAAAGATGGAGATTCTACAACCTCTATGGGTAGCCTGTTGCAATGTTCCACCTTTATAGTAAGAAAGTTCTTCCTAATATCCAACCTAAATGTCACTTGTAATTTAAGACAGTTACTTGTTTTACCCCAAAACCACAGGGAATAATAGATATCTCCATCCACTATTCAGTCTTCAGGTACTAGAATGCTTATCAAATCAACTCTCAGTCTTTTCTTTCCCAAACACTATAGAGGTTTCCCTTGCTTCATACTGTACATGTATTCCTGGAAAATGGCACATAACTTGAATTTGCATAAAAGGAACCCATTTTACATTGAAACAAATATGTTCCAAGACCTCAACTGTACTGACCCCCAGGACCCATTTCTAGCACTTTTGGAAAATGAGTTTGGTACTCACCAACAGCAGAGAGTATGCACAAGCACAGGGTTGTGGTGAATGTTACCATAATAGGGATGGCAACTACAGAAACACACATCACAGATGAGCAAGGAGCACAGAGGCACACAGGAGACTATATTTTGGTGCATGTCACTCCCACAGTGCACTGAACAAAGCAGCTGACTGCTTTTTTTTTTTTTTTTTTGGCAACAAAAATGTTGGCTTATGGCCAATTGCAACCCATACGTCCTTTTCTGCAGTACTGCTCCGCTATGCTCCCTCTATTTGACTCTCTCAGTGTTCACAAGCCACACCTGGTACCTCAAGGTATGTAAAAGAAACATTTAAAGCTGTGTCTATGGCCAAATCGCTGATTCTCCAAATCAGCATGTAATCTTCAAATTCAGATTTGGCCAAATCGAATCAGAACAGTGATCCGAATCAATGAATCAAATCACTGTCCCATGAATTGGCCTGAATCCAAATCAAATATGGCCTGCTTTGCACAACCCTAATGTCTGTTCTTCCATTACTATAGGCTGCTCATCTCCTCCCCTGTCCTGGCTGCCAACTGTACTTGTTATTTGGTAGCCAACCTTACTCATAAAAACTGAAGTAAAAAAGGTATTAAATATTTCAGCCTTCTCTGCATCATCTGTCACTGGATTGCCTTTTGCATGCAGTCAGGTTCCTATACTTTCTTTACCCTCCCTCTTAAATCCGATATATTTGTTAAATCCTTTATTTGTTGTGTTTTACATCCCTTGCTAGTTACAGCTCAAATTATGCCCTGGTCTTCCTAGTTTTCTCTCTGAATGTCCATGGAATACTATTATACTCTTCCCTGGCAATATGACTAAGTTCTTTTTTTTTTGTAGGGTTACTTTTTTTTAATTTCATCTTACTGAAAAGTTCACTGTTTAGTCAAGCTAGCCTCCTGCTGCACTTTTTATTCATGTTTTCAGGGCTTCTGAGCCCTTAATGCAGCCTCCTTAACAACCAGCTCTCCTGGACTCCTTCTCCCTCTCAGAATTAGAACCCCAGGGGTTCCCACCCACCAGCTTCCTGACTTTGTTAAAGTCTACCTTTCTGAAATTGTGCATCTTTATTCTGCTGCTCTCCTTCCTTCTTTCCTTACAATCTTGAACTCTCAGAGCTGTTCTAATTAAAGTGGCCAAAGTTTCTTATGTATCAGTGTCCCACACTTCAAAAATGGTGGTGGGGGCTCATTGAATGAGTTTTAATTAAAGCATCTCCACCATCATTCTGAAGTGCAGGGACACTGATACACAAGATGTGGAGGGCTTGCATGGTAATTACAACACTCCAGCAGAATTGCTTAGTCAAGTCAACTCTGATGTGCTGTAATTACAACACATTGGAGCAGCTTCCTGGCTCATGTACAGGCACCCTATGACCCAAGTGTCTTCCACCTTCACCTTCTCAAGTAAATTTCTCCCCATTTGTGGGCAGCAAATCAAGAATTTCTACCCTAGTTGGCCTCTAGATTTGATGCAGGGATTACTGGGAGAAATTCAGGAACATTTGTTATTTAGGAAGTCAGCCTAGATTGTCACAACGTTTGTGTTTAGTCTTAAAATGTATACATGTATAACTCTAGGAATGCCAAGTATTTCAGACAAACATGATGCATCGCTCTGTGGCTTTCAGAGCTTTACTTAATTAATCAAGAAGCCGTGATGAGCTCTGGACGGTAGGGCTGTGTCATGTTGGGCAATTTTTTGCATTCCAAATGCCATCATGAGTTCAAAGAAAAAAGCTGCAACTTGTAAAAGTAGGAAACATAAAAAGTCGCATAACAAAGGGGAAGAGGCAAGATGACATGCTGCAGAAATGTTTCATGGCCTTATTTGTGGAATCTGTAAAGTAGCCATGTAACAACAGAAGGGACAAAAGCACATCTGGTGATAGAAAGCATAATGGAAAAAATAACAAACTCCTAGGCTGAATTTTTATAATTATTTTAAAGGGGGTTTTTTAAATCAATTCTGTACCAGATGGGATTTTTTAATGAATAGAGCAGATCATAAGACACTTTTAAAATGAGGCTGATGTTACATGAAACTGATGCATTTTGAATGTGAAACTTCACTGAAATGTGTTACAAATTTTATACAAAAAATCCTTATTTTTTGCACTGCCTTATACAGAGATAATACTGTATTTAATTTACAATTCACTTTATTAGATATTATCAGTCTCTCTTTTCTCTGCGAATACCTTCTGTTTTTTACTAAAATACACTTGCTTTTCAGATTTTCCAAATACCTGAAAGGAATTTTTAATCTGTTTACTCTCAATTACTCACAATAAACAAGTTATGATCGTTTAGTGTCTGTAATTTCAGTTACTCGGGCATTACATGATACCACATTATCTTACAGAACCTTGATCAGTGCAAGTTTCCAGTGCAAATAATCAGATTTAAGAGTACTCATTGATAGAAAAAAAGCAACAGAGACATAAAATTAAAACCATATATGTATATGTTTTTTTAATTTTATAGCTTCAAGCCCCTTCATAGAGACTTGAAGCAGGGTTACAGACATGTATATATGCATGATCCCAGGACAAAAAGCTTTCTTCTAGGACAAAAGCAATGTCTGTTGTACCTTTTTGGCATGTCCAGACAAGCCCACATATACCTCTTGCCACATCTCAAAGCAGTTTGAGACATGGCAAGAGGCACACTGGAAACAAAAAATCCCATTCTCCACACTGTATATTTGCAGTGGGGGCTCAAAATTTGATACCTGGATATCCAGGTATCAAAATAAAACATGTGGGAATAAAGCAGGACAGGTCATGGTCTGGGACAATGCCCTGAGGCGACCAGAGGCTCACATCCGCCAAAGAGGTGCTCTGGTAGCCAGCCAGAGCACCTCTATGGCTCCCCCTTGCCCTTGTGCTGAAGCGTGCTGCCTGCCTGTGCAGGTCACACAGTGGTGCAGGGTGCAGGGACCTGGACCTGGGTTCCACTCCAAGTAAGTAGGGAGTGGGGGGACCGTGGTGGGGACTGCTCTGGAGGGGTGGGTCCCCTACCTGTCCCTGCATGGCCCCAGCCCCCTGCACAGCTCACTGGCACCAGAAGTGGCCATCAGGGCACTTGGGGCCTCGTGGCACAGCCTCTCTGCACAATGCAGGGCAGTATGGGTGGCCCCTAGCTGCCTGGCACCTAGCACTGCCTGTGCCATATTGCACAGCCCTGGCCTAGATGCCTTTGTGAATTCATAATGAACAGTTTGTCATTTAATAAATGACACTAATTGGCAGTCCGGTTGGCAACCTCAGAGAGAAAAAGGGTATTGGCCCACTATAATTAAAGAACTCATGGTAAACTATCAAAATAAACTTGAGACATAGGAAAAGTACAAATAAGAAAACTTTTGATTACATCAATTTAACATCCTTTGAGTACTAAAGAAGAAAAAAAAAAATCTTGTTATTCAGGTTCACCAGTAAAGAGAAGCAGTTAATTCTGATCTCAAAATATATACTTCAGAGGGACTTGAAGCAGAATTACAGATATGTACTTTTGCATAATCCCAGGACAAAAAGAATCAGACACATACACTTCTTAAGTCAAAGGTGAAGGTACATGTCTAGGTTAAACACATGTATAAAAAGAAGGTTTTGTATCTGGCTTCAAGCAGACATCTCGTCTTATCCAGGATTGATTGTCCCAGTATTTGGCCAGGATTAAAATTGGCGTGGCAATCTTTTGGGCTGCATTGCTGCTCCTTTGCTCATAGGTGGCCAGAGAGAGACCACAGCATGACCAGCTTGGCCCTGGAGTGAACTGCAAAAACTGTAAAGGTGTAAAGCAGGGTATCTGAGGAAAAAGTGTGTGTGTGTGTGTTTCATAGTTTCTAGGGGAAGGGACATGAACAGATCATCAAGTCTGACCCCCTGCTCTGGGCAGGAATCATAATACCCCAGCCAGATATCTATCCAACCTCCTCTCGAAGACCCCAAGGTAGGGGAGAGCACCACCACCCTTGGGAGCCCATTCCAGAGCCTGGCAGCCCTAACTGTAAAGTAATGCCTCCTAATATCAAGCCTGAACCTACTCTCAATCAATTTGTGGCCATTATTCCTTGTTATCCCAGGTGGTGCCTGGGGGAACAGAGCTTCACCTATTTTCCACTGATCCCCCCTAGTGAGTTTTAGGTTTATATTCCTAAACCTTGGACATGACATTTCAAACTTCCTCCACATTCAGAGTCTTAAACTTCTTTACTTGTTGGACTGCATTTACTGAATTCAATTTTTCCCCCAAAGTTTGCTCTTTTGAAATTGAGAACCTTCATTGTATGCCTGTTTTTTATTCTTCCATTTTGTTTAAATTGATTTAATTTGTGATGTAATCCAAAATTATTTTCTATGACCAGCCCTTCTACAATCTCGTTATGTTGTCAACAACAAAAAATAGCATAATTTGTTACTTGTTAGTTACTGTGTGTTAGAAAATAAAATGATAGCCAATACTTCAAAGGATATTTGAGCTTTTCCATTATGGGTAGTATTTGTTCTCCAGTCTACATCTGGGAAGTTAGTCTCCCATGAAGATGCAATTCCCGGTAGTATTTGTCTTTTACATAATGTAGATTTCTTTCTATATCCAAATCTCATATTAATAGTCCATAGCTGGATCCCAGAAGAACGTCATGTACTATTGTTTTATTTAAGTTATCCTTTCTTGACTTTTGTTTTTTTTGGGGGGGCCGGGATTGGGGGATTATCATTTAATTAAGATAGAATGGTTCTCTACTCCTTACCTTCTTTTCAAGGTTTCCCCAAAACAACTGTTAGTGAAACACATAAATGCACTCTCTCATAACTCAATGAGAAGAGAGGAATGGTGTGTACTTTGATGTATTGTTGGATTGGAGATAGTTTTACTTAGACACGGCTGAAAAAGATTTTACTCTATCAAGCAGGCATACTAGTCATTTGGTTATAGGATTTATTGCGGAAAGTTCTTAAGAAATCAAGGTTCTTATAAACCAATTTGTCCTCAAGTCTACTAGCCATAAAATAGGCAGAGTGACTCTCCTTTTATTCCTGGAATTCCACAGCATCTGCTATCTTCCATAAACTGCTTCTGGTACAAAAGAGAGACAATAGGTTTTATAATTTGAACATTTTCACAGGTGATTTATAAAATGAGGATTATTTATTTAGAAGTCCTTTGTTTAGATTAAATTGTAAAAAAAACAACAAGAAAGCTTCACCGATCCCTCGATAATACAATTCATAATGTACAGCGTTTCACTGCGTATTCATTTAGTCTGAATGCAACACTACTCTGCTTAGCTTAAATGTTAAACATGCACATAACTGCTAATTAAGGCATGGCTCCCGGTCCCACTGGGGTTTTAGGAGACTTGTATTGATTTCATTGGGAGGAGAACCATGCCCAAACTGTTGTTACATTTCCTAAAATAATCCTGACTCATGTTTTAGCACCATGTAATTCTTACTTTTTGCTTGTTTGCTGGAGGCAGCAGCTCTACACCTGAGAAATTATTTCAGTCAGAGAAGCAAACTCACTTTTACTGGTGGTAGACATCCTTTCTAAAAGAAATGGCCCTACATCTCTTTCTCCAGCATCTGTCAATGCAATCAATTAAACATCCTGTGACATTTATGACTACATTATGTGTAAGACTATCCTGTGATGCTTGTGACTTACAAGAGACAAAGGAAAAGAAGTCATACTACGAATCCGAACCATATTTTTCATGTACTTCTAGAATATTTTGTATCAGATTATTCACATATAAATTCCTTAGTGCTTATGTTCAGTCTCCCTGCATATGGTTTTACACAGGTTCTTTATGTTTTTCATGAGATTTTCAATTGGAAAATAAAATTTATGTTTTGCAAAACAAGTGTTGAGGTTTCAAAATGTATTTTGTGCCTAACCTGGAAGGAAAAAATGAGAACAAGACTTTGCAAAATCTTTTGTGAAAAACCACAAGAGCTCCATCTTATGCAAATCAAGGACTTGGGCTTTTATATCCACATAAATGCCCTACATACCAGTTGGCTATTGTGGAGGGAACATCTCATTTTCTCTTTCATTGCAAGATTTTAAAAAGGGCCCTTGATGGCCAAAAGCATTAGCTGGGTCTGGCTTCAGTGAGAGACACATGGGTGAAAGCCCATTGTGCCCCCCATGAGCCCAGGACCCCAGCAGACCCTAACCCGATCACCAGAGTGGAGCAGTGAGGTAGGTGAGGCCCACAGTGGTGTTCATTAGGTAGTAGGGGCAGATGAGTGGAGCCAAGCAGTGTTATGCCCCCTCCCCCCACAGCTCCTACTTAGCCCGGCCCCCAGGGAGCCACATGACCGGAGGAACCGGTGCCCGAGTTTGCATAGGAGGGCATGCAAAAGGGCTGTTGGCAGGCACTCTCAGTCATGGGTTGCCCTCCAGCTGCCCCACACATGGCACAACATAGCCAGGACAACTGAACCCCACCCCCCGACATTGAGGAAAGTCCTCTAGTGCTAGACATCAGGTAATGGAGACGATGGACCAGCCCTTCCCCCTGTCCAGGGTGGGACCGGGAGACTCTGGGAATCCCCTGACTTCTTGGGAAGCTGGGAAGGTAGGGGATGCCCCATACAGGTAGCTGCTCAAGCCTGCCTGCTAAATTGCAGCAATGGCAGCAGCACCTGATGAGGACCATGTAGAAGCAATAGCACCTACCCGGTCTTCTACTTAGACAAACACCAAGGCAGCCATTCAACCATGGTCACCCTGCAATATGGTGATAGGTACACGCTGCACCCCTAAGCTTCCTGTACTGGATGGGCCACCCTCCCCAGTGCCTCAGAGGCCTCCACCCAGACAGAGCCTATGGTTTCAGCCTCCATGAAGACAGAGCTCTTGACTCCAGGCTGAAGGGACTGCCTGGCACATCTGCTGGATGCTGGGATCAGGAGCATGAGTGCTCCCACTTGTGGGATGTGCTCACTGCTGGAGACTCTGGAGGGCCAGGTGAGGGAGCTACAGGACAAGGTGGACAGGCTGCAGATTATCAGGGAACATGAGCCAGAGATGGATGCTTACTGCCAGGCCCTGCACCTGGAGAATGATGCCACAGAGACTGAGCTGAAGAGTGGACATGAACAAGTCACCCCAACTGACAGTAGGTGGAAATTGGTCACATCAGGACTGAAACCACAACATGCATCAGTTGTCCCACCAATAACCCTGCACAACAGCTAGGAAGCCCTCAGAATCTGGAATGGGCTTCCTAGGGAGGTGGTGCTCTCCCCTACCTTGGGGGCCTTCAAGAGGACACTGGACAAGCACCAGTGTCTGACCCCAGCACTCTTTCCTGCCCAGGGTAAAGGGTTGGACTCAATGACCTACTGGGGTCTCTTCTGACCCTAACTTCTATGAAGATCACACCATTGATGGATAATGCATCCATGCGGGATCAGCCAACCTGAGCAAGGAAACGGTGTAGGGTGATAGTCATGGGAGACTCCTTGCTGTAGGGCACAGAGGGAGCCATTTGTCATCCAGGCCTCTCTCCTTAAGAGGTCTACTGCCTTCCAGGAGCCAGGATAAGAGGTGTTATGGCAAGAATCCCTAAACTGGTCCACCCTACTGACCACTACCCTATGCTCCTTGTCTATGTGGGCACCAACAGTACACTCAGAGGTAACCCTAGGAAGATCATGAGAGACCACAAGGTGAAGCTCAAGGACCTAGGAGCACAAACAGCTCAGGAGGATTGCCAGTTATTCCAGTACATTGCATGGGTGCAGGCTGGCTCGGCAGGGTGCTGGGTGCTGTGTGCAGTCTGGCAGCTCAGGACTGATCTGGCTGTCACCCGGGGCCAGTACCACTCAGCCCCAGTGGCACTGAGCTGCTAGATGGTGCATGGCATTGCATGGTCCCTTGCCAAGCTGGGCTGCATCCACACAATGTGGCAGAGATGGTGTGGGTGCCAGGTGGCTGGGGCTGTGGCTGAGGCCAGGGCTGGGGCCAGGGCCAAGACCTGCTGCCCTTCGCTGCCCCATGCCATGTTTGGGGTCTCTGTCATGAGGCTCCAAGAGCCCAGAGATTGCTGCTACTACTGCCGGTGATTGCAGCTGTCCAGGGGGCAGGGGAAAAGAGGAAATGAGGCCAGGCAGAATGAGCAGGGGGGCATCTGGGGAAATGAGTGGGGCCACCCACGGTCCCCTCACTCCTCTTTCAGCCTCCCCCAACTCCTACTTACCTGGCACAAAGCCCAGGTCCTTGTAGTCTGCATGCTGCTTACCCTGCACAGACAGGCAGTGTGTTTCAGCACCAGGGTAAGGGCCAGTCATAAAGATGCTCTAGCTGGCTACCAGAGCAGCTTCGTGGAGGACCCACACCCCTGGTTGCCTCAGAGCATGGTCCAAGACCATGCCCTGCCCTGCTTTTTTCACCCAGGTTTTATTTTGGTACATGGATGTCCAGTACCAATGTTGAGCCAAGGCTGCATATATGTAGTGAGAGGAATGTTTTTTTTCCCCACACGTCCTGTGGCATCTCAAGGGGATTTGAGACACTGCAAGAGGCATGTGCATGCTCATGTGGATGTGTCTTTAGACGGTAAATTCAGGCTAGACATAAGGAAAAACATTTTTTATGCAAGGGTCACTAGCATCTGGAACACACTTCCAGCAGAGGAGGTGCAGTGACCCTCCTTGGAGGTGTAACATTTGTGCTGTGGTTAGTAAATCAAATAGTTCAAGGGTGGCGATCAGGACTAGTAAGAACTTTCTAATCTTTAAAATTAAAAATAAAAAAAAGTGAAAGGTGAGTGAAATTTGAAAAAAAAATAAGTACATACATGAATTAGGTTCCTAAGACTAAGAACAAATGTTACATTTGTCCTGGTATGTTATTCCTTTGTCTGTCCTGGAGGAGAAAACTGGTATGCACGTTGCCCTTCCAGTCAAGGTTATGTGAGCATCTGAATGCACTCCCGCTTTTCTGCTAATTGATTCAATGATTTAGTTCTAGTACAACTATTCAGATGCACTTCGCAATGTCTTGCAACAAACAAACAGTTACTATTTCTCATCCTGTGAATCCTTTTAGGGTTTCTCCCAGGACACCAGGCATAGATGTCTGAATGACTTCACCCAGTCATGGGATAAAATGGTTTCTTTGGGGACAAGTGTGAGCAATATTTGTAGTTCAAGTCTTTTCATGAGGTCGGGGACTGACTGCATTAGGCTCTGTGCATATACATAGTAAAGATTTTGTTATGTAGCCATTTTGGGTGCTCAAGGAACATTTATCCCCTGGATTATCCACATATTAAAATGTGTAAACTATTTTTAAGCATCCTTTAGATATCTTAAAGTTATGACATCCATAGAAGGTTTCTCTGCAATCTGTGTTACCCTGCTCATGTTCTATGCACCTCCTCCACTTCCCACCCCCCCTCACCTTAGATAACCAGGCCAAGTTTCAGTCCTTCAGTGTCCCCCTACCCTCCTGTACTGTGTGGACAAACTTTCCACTCCCTGTATTCTACTGCCCAGGAGCAGTTCTAGCACTAAAGCCAACTCCCTCTCCCATCCCCACAGGTATGACCTAGCCAGGCAGCTCACAGGAGAACATAGCAGTCTAGAAGGAAAGTATAGGGAAGGTGGAGGAGAGAACAAAGGAGCCAGATTGGAGTCTCCATGAGCTGGGCCTCTCCTCCTGGGGCAGGGCAGTGTACCCAATCTATTAAAACATGAAGCTCTTTAATTTATTTCCTCTTTTTTTCATTTTTTTTAAACTTAAATTTTATCCTTTAGTGGTTCTTACAGCTGACTTCTCTCATTTCACCATCCAATCCCCAGCTGCCATTCACTACCCAGCCCCCACCATTAAACTCTCCCCCTTCCAGCCCCATACTTCTTCCTCCACAAACCAAGCTCTCCAACCTACCCACTCCTACAGCATAGATAGAAGTGTGTTCTGGCTCACCAGGCATCTAGTGGCAACTCATAGCTGTTGTTCCTAGTCAGGCTCACTAGCCCTCTAATGGCAGGTCACAGCTGTGCAGGCAGGGAAAGCAAGAGAAGCCTTTTAGCTTAAATGTGTGACTGTTCTGAACTTGAGCTAATGCTAACCAACATTTGAGAAGCTTTTAGTGTAATGTGTAACAAAGCCCTAAGAGATCTCTTCCTGAAGACTTTGTAGCCTTCACAAAAAGGATCGAAGAAAAGAAATTTTATCCCAAACTGTAGAAGGAACATACGGCACAGAGAAATCAAATAAGTTGTCACAGGGTCCAACAATAATTCTATGGCATGGCCTTTTCATATGGAAACTATACTTTGGAGAAGCCTTGGCACCACTAACTGGTGTGACATTTGCCTTCATTAAAACAAAGTGCTGTACTGTACACATGATGCTAACAAAAGGGGTAAGGGTTCACAGGATGTGTAAAACTTGGTGGTGTTGCTGCCAGCAGGAAAGCCAATCATAGAAATAAAATTCACACATGGGGTGGGGGGAGAATAGAAGGGGAAAAAAGATTTTACTGAATTGTAACATTTTGAAATGATATGCAAGGGAGGTATTTCTGTGGCATCTAGTTGGATGCTTTTGGAAGTAAATCATTCTGGGGGGCAGGGAGACCTTGCTGTAGCACAGCAAAAGCTAAAAAAAAAAAGTTATAATAAATCACTTCTGTTCAAAAACACAATATTTAAATAAACAGACCAGAAAAGTATATCCCAGGCACTGACACCTGAAGGATTTTTTTTTCTTTCAGGGCATGACAGCTTGTGGCTGCATTTGCTGCACATTTTCATCTAGTCATCTCCAGTGTACCCGAGTCAGACAAGAAATTGACAGAAATTAAACTTGCAAGGAGTCAAGATCCCCATTTATCCTCATTGCTAGAAACTATCATCTGCTCTTTGGCCAGAGGAAAAAAGATCTTCAGCCAGAAGTGGCAGAGCTCTAAACATTTAATGTAGAACTAGCAGATAGATGTGATCTGGTCCCAAAATGTGAGAAGCTTTGTGGTGTGATGATGCTCAAGATGAGAAATTATGATATTAACTAACTGTTTCAAAACAAACAGATACAGAAATAGAGCCAAGCCATATGCACAGAACTGTTTTGGTTGGATATGGAAGAGATGGTAAAAAAACCCTGAAGTTCCACATTTTTTCTCTCTAAACTTCAATAGAGAAAACCCCCCCAAATAAAACAGTTTAAGAGAGGTAAGAGGTACTTTCTAATCCGTCAAGTAGATCTTTGAATTATTCTGGCTTCTCATCTGGCTTAGCGTGTATATACATGCACATGTGCAACCTTTTTTTTTTTTATTTATTTTTTTAACACAAGTATCATCCCTGCTTTTTTCTTGGGTATTAATCTGTCTTGTATGCCCTTTCAGGTTAATTCTTTGATTACAGTACTTTTTGCTTCTCTGTCAGAAATTTTTATTTTTGGGACATATGACAGAGATCTGCAACTCCATTTTTAGGCAGAGATTTTTTGCTGGGCTTGTGTTCATATGTTCCAGTAATAACTGCCTTAAAAAAAAGGTAAGAAAAAAAAAGAAAGAAAAAAAAAAAGCAGTTTGTTCTCCAATTCCTTTTCAAACACTTTGATTTAAATTTGTCACAAATACCATGTTGTTTTATGTCTTTTTCTCTACACAATGATGCATGCATTGTCTTCAGCAGGTGAACATAAAGCTGACAAAGACTATTCAACTAGTGTACTTGGAACTTAAACTCTATTATAAAATGTATAGTGTCCAAACACTGGGTTAACTATTGGAAGTGACCTGTTCACTCAACATATTTCTATTGTTTACTCATGTTTTTCTTCTTTGTTTCCAGCTGATACAAATCCAAACACAAATGAATCCCTAACAGTAAGCCACTCAGACTGACAAGTAACAGTGTAATTCTCATCTATATATTACATTTTCTTCAAATGGAACTCTGCTTCTTCTGCTATTCAGTAAAATTTAATTCTGTACACCTGGGCTACAATGAACTTTAATACACACTATTACCTACTGCTATGCTCAGCTTCTAAAAATGAAATTGTAGCA
Organism: Crocodylus porosus; assembly: GCF_001723895.1. Lineage (NCBI taxonomy): Eukaryota > Metazoa > Chordata > Crocodylia > Crocodylidae > Crocodylus > Crocodylus porosus. The sequence goes on from NW_017728886.1 coordinate 115,641,043, forward strand.
CAACTGAAGACAGGAATTTCTACAATCTGGTTCTGTGATCTGGTAAAGATGCCTTTCTCTGGCATGAGTTTGAACTTGGTTCTGGACTTTTACTATGTTTTTGACCCAGTTGTAATTTGTTGTTCAAGAAGAGGAACTTAAAAAAGTGAAGCGGACAAAATGCTTGACCCATTGCTCCTTGTTGGGCTATTAGGTATGGACTCTAGTACCTTCAGTAAATTGCCCAGTGGACCACCTATGCTTGGAACTTTTCTGATCGGAAGAAACTGGGGCCAAGATTGCCTCAGATAGCACTGGGGAGGTTGGGGCCAGCGCTTGGCTTGGCTCCAGTAGCCTTATCTAGGATCCTGGGGGCCTCCTGAGGCTCTAGCAGCAGCCACCATCTAGGTGTGCTGAGCGTGGCTTGTAACCAGAGTGTGGTTCTGGCCGGCCAGGCTCCAGTGGCAGGCATTGTATACTGCTTCCAGGTGCACAGTGCCACTTTCTCCACGTTTTGCAGGGGGGGGGGTGAGTATTTAGATATTACGAATCTCAGTATCTAATCTTGCCACTGCTCTGCGAATATGCAGTGCAGCAAACTGATTCACATATGCCATGTTCATTTTGTAGTGTCTCAAAAGCCTTTAAAAAGGTACAAAGCACAAGTTCCCACTTCATGACTGATTTCAGTTGCAGTTAAGCATCAAAATACCCTTTTACAAATCTGGTCCTAGCTGCCTAAGCCTACAATTAGAAAACATTTAAGACCATCTGTAACAGTACTCCTGAGTGACTCCCAGTCTGAGAAAAGTCTAATGGTAGGTAGCAAACTCATTTAAGTTAGAAAGATTTAACCAACCCACTCACTTTGGGCAAATTTGTAGCTCATCTCAATCACTATCGGTGCTACTATCAGCAGTTGGGAGCCAATGCTGTTCTGAGTAACCAAGGTGACCAGCTTCATGGAGGTATGAACAAGCTATGGAAAAAGCTGAGTAAGGCTCCAAGTAATAATGCCTGGAGCCTTAGTAAAATATGTGAAAAGCTGAGCACAAGTCATACCATGGATGACTGGTATCTCCTGGCTCTGGGAGGGCACCAGGTGCTGATTACCAGTGGAGGAGAAGGAGGTCCCCAGTGACTAACTGCTACAGCAGGTAGAAGTGCTAGTGAAAAACCAGAAGTTCTGCCAGTGCTTCTTGGGGCAGGGTACTGGCTGGTCATCCTCACTCCTCAGCCCGTGAGGGCCAATTTAAATTTTTTGGGGGGGGGGGGCATACCCCCATGCCCTCCCTAAGCATTGCCTATAGGTCATACCCTCACAAATATGCATAAATTGGCTTAAGTAGTGCCTCTAATATTGAAATCAGCGAGATCTGGAAAATGGCTAATCCAATTAGAATGATTGTCTCCCTTTCTTATTAGAATCCTAAGAAGAATAAGAATTTAGTATGAAGGAAAGCAATCACTGTAAGGAGATAAGACATGAAATTAGGAAAGAATGATTACAGGAAGAACTGCCTTACAGTAACATACATTAACTTGTGGAAACGGTAGAAGCTTTTATTTATACTTGTTGCAACATAGCCATTCCAACTATTGTTAATCAGCCTATAGCAGTGGTTTTCTGCGTCAAGGCACTACTCAGACAATGCCAGCTTTTAGCTTTCTGTAGTAAAAAACAAAACACACACACACACACACACACACACGTGAAAAGTAGAGCAATTCTTCTGTTGCAAAGAATACAGAAAGACTAAAACAGGTCAGAATTAGGGCTGTGCGAAATTTCACTGTCTGTTTTGACTCTTTTCAAGCTTGAAGCAGTGAAATCAAAACAAAAGGCTTGAAATGAAATGAGGGCAATAGAAATGCTTCAGAACATTTCAAGTTTCAAAATTGGGCTTGCCTGCAGGGAAATAGAAAGCAAGGAGAGGGAGGGGGAAAGGACTGCTCTCATATCGACTGTGTAGCTGGCCAGGGACTTTCCCAAGGTCCCTTCCAATCCCAATCCCAGTGCTCTGGGGGAAGGATGGAAAACAGCATAAAAGGCAGCATAAAAGTTTGAACTGGACTGCTTTCTGCCTTGGGGTCTGACAGTTACCGAGTTATCTTCCAGCAGCTCTGGAGAATTAGACAATAAAGGCTACTACTGTCATTGATTTGATTTCCTACTTGGTAGCCTAGAAAGTGGGATTCCACAATACCTTTTCCTTTCTTTCTAGATGCTCTTATTTTATTATTATATTCATTGATTCTTTTCAATTTCATAATTATAGTGGATATTATACTATAGAATTTATATATCACAGCAGATATAATATGCTGCAAGATATAATGTAATATAGAATTTATATAGGAAGGCACACATACATATTTACACATACACATTTTTATAAAAATAAGACACTATGAAACACCATGAAGTTGGTGGAAGAGGGGGTAGAGGGAGAGATGTAAGTGTCGTTCCTCCCCCCACCCTCAACTATGGTCTGTAAATTTTCTTTGAGGATCAGGCCTGAGAGATTGGAGACAGGTGGTGTTCTGTTGTCTTTGAACGATTTTCAGTGTGCACTCATTCTGGTACGCAGTTGTTGCTTGGTGTCTCCATGTAAATTTTCCATCTGGGCACCTGGTGAGCTTTGATGGAGAAATGTACTGCATTGTGAAGACCTCAGTACTGGAGATATTCTTGGCAGGTTTTGTGCATTTTGTCATGCTTGGATCCATTCAATCTGTTTTGGGCTATAGGGAGTTGGCTTCTGGTGACTAGGTTAGCAAGGTTCACTGCTTGTCTGAATTTACAAACCACTTACCATAGATGAGCCTATGAAGTGCACTTCATCAACCTCCTAGGTACAGAAATTCATGTACTCAATATAGACAGTGGAATTCTGACACACTACAGCCTGCTGGACATTTGACTCCCAGGTACCTCTTCACTTTTACTTGCATTGCTACATTCTGCTCTCCTCCCCACCTCACCCCAGCCTGTTCCTCACCCCTCAACACATTCATTTCCACTGACTGGCTTTCTTGCCTGCATTGCATGCTAGCCTCTGGCTTCTTTACTATTCCTTCCATCCAGGAACAGCACACACACATCCCAAATGCAGATGCTTCCTCAGCCCGATGAAGGGTTTTGCACCCTGAAAGCTTGCTAAGATCCATTTGTATAACTATTGAGTTTGCCTGCTAAAAGATCCCAGATTAGATTGACCTAAGGACATGGCACTAGCACACAAGGTCCTTTAGGTACCCTTAGCACCTGACTGGAAGGATGCAGGGCCCTGGGCACATCTAAGCCCCAGGGCTGGGGCTGGCAGAGACAGTTCTCTGGCAGCTGCTGGAGAAGCTCCTGCAGGAAAGGAAAGAAAGTCTGTGTCACAGTTTGCCTGCCCGAGATGCTGCTTTTGCTACTGTGCTGTTGCTCACTAAGATATTTTATTACCTATTGTCTACACACATGCACATCACAAGTTTTGGTTGTCAGCAGCCCAAGGTGCAGTTTCCCAGAAACCCCAGCACCTATGTCCATGAAGCTTGGCAGGCTTTGTGGCCTCAGCAGGGGCTGCCATCCCTACATGTTTCATCCAAATCAGGCAAGTAATGACAAAGTTATAGGCAATGTTGTGCTCCCCCATTATAGCCTATGGGTGAAATGTCGAAGCAGCAAAAAGAAGTTTTGATGAAATGGAACAGTGGTTTCAAAACAAAACTCGAAACAAAACACTGTCCTGTCAAAATGGAAGTCAAAACAGAATGGTGCTGTTTTGCACAGCCCTAATATTTAGATATTAAAAGGTGAGTAATCTATGAATTTCTTTTAATTAATTCTCAGAAAGTAAACGACTAAAACTAGGCTAGGCATTATGATGAGAAATAAGTTGTCCCTGACTCTATCCATCAGACAGATATTTTCAAGATTTTGAACAGTAGGTTATCTTTCTTTTACTGTTAGCTTTGTGCACTTTAGCATCAAGCCACAATAAGTAGGCTGTGGACCAGCTGAAGCGAAGACTGATATTACTAGGGGGGTGGGGAAGGGAGGTGGAGCAGTGCCACATACCACATGACCATACTCATCTGGACATGCCCTAAGATTATCCAGGGGTAAAAGAGTGGAAAAATAAACCAAGAGCAGTGCATGCTCAGGCAGCATGCTCTGCTAAAAAGGAGCCAGGCCATTTGAAACCCATGCTTTGTTTGGTAGTATCACCGTATTTGCAGCTCCAGAAGACCCCAGGATTCCATGAAAAGTTGCTGGCCCCACCACAGTGCTGGCCCCAGTCTCCCCTATGCCACCCAGGACAACTTGCCACATGCCAAAGAGCACATAGCATAGGCATTCCCCAAGGACACTGGCAGTTGCAAGGTTTCATAATTAGTAAGGTCAGAAGGGGCCTGAGCAGATCATCAAGTCTGACCCCCTGCCACGGGCAGGAAAGAATGCTGGGGTCAAATGACCCCAGCAAGGTGATCTAGCCTCCTTTTGAAGACCCTCCCCCACCCCCCGGAGGAGGAGCAAGCACCACTTCCCTTGGAAGTTGGTTCCAAATCCTAGCCACCCTGACTGTGAAGTAGTGCCTCCTGATGTATAGCCTAAATCCACTCTGTCAATTTACAGCCATTATTCCCAGATTATTCCCAGTAGTGCTCAGGGGAACAGGGATTCTCCCATTACCTGCTGGTCACCCTTGGCAAGTTTATAGACAGCCACCAGATCCCTTCTCAGTCTTGTCTTGTGGAAGCTGAGCAGGTTCAGGTCCTGTAGGGCCTGTCCAGCTGCCCACTGACCATGCAAGTGGCCCTCCTTTGGAGGCTCTCAAAGTTGTCCACATCCCTCCTGAAGTGTGGTGCCCAGAACTGGACACAGTGCTCCAACTGCAGACTGACCAATGTTGCATAGAGGGGGAGGATCACCTCCTTGGACCTGCTCATGATGCATCTGTGGATGCATGATAAAAGGTGCAGTTAGCCTTACTGACCACATCCTCACATTGGCAGCCCATGTTCATCTTAGAATCAATAGCGATGCCAAGATCCTTTTCTGCCTGTGCTGATGAGAAGGGAGGTCCCCAGGTGGTAGGTATGCTGCTGGTTCTTCCTCCCTAGGTGCAGTACCTTGCATTTGTCAGTATTGAAACCCATTCTATTCTCATCTGCCCACCGCTGTAACCCATCCAGATCTAGCTGTAGCTGTCCCTCTCTTCTAGCGTGCCCACTTCTCCCCACATCTTAGTGTTCAAATTCACAGGTGACAAGGTGCTTTTCACCCCCTTGTCCAAGCCGCTGATAAAGATGTTGAACAGTGCAGGCCCGTGGACTGAGCCCTGGGGAAGCCCACTTCCCACATCCCTCCAGGTCAAAAATGACCCATCCACCGCCACTCTAGGTGTGGCCCTCCAGCCAATTTGTGACCCATATGACTGTGCAGGCATCAACACCTCATTTGCTTAATTTTTTTTTTTTTTTTTAAATGAGAATGGGGCAAGAGACAGTGTCGAAGGCATTTATGAAGTCCAGAAAGACTACTTTCACTGTGACACCTGTGTCCAAGGATTTTGTGACCTGGTTGTAGAAGGCAACCAGGTTGGTTTGACAGGACCTGCCTCTAATGAACTCATGTTGATTGCCCCTAAGCATAGTCCCCTGCTAGTCCCTCACAGGTGCGCTCCTGGATAAATTCTCTCAGAGAGCTTCCCCAGGACCAAGGTAAGACTAACGGGCCTATAGGACTCATCTGTTATCTTTGATCCGGGTCACTTGTTCCAGTTCTGTCTCTGCTTTAGCCTTCCTAACAGCCCCCCTACAATCTCAAGCAATGGAGGTACAATCCTCCTTGGTGATGGCCCCTCCCTTGGGTGTATGCCTCTTTTTAGAGGAGACATTCCTGGATGCCTCTGGTGAGCCATGGGGGCTTTTGAGCACTCTTGCCCTCTTTGATCCGCATTGGGACTGTCACCCATTGGGCTTGAAGGATCGTTTCCTTAAGGAATGACCACTCATCTTGGACTCCCAACTGTCCTCCCCTCTGGGACCTCAGTGCCTCTGACTAATCTCCTTAACTCATTGGAAGAAAAGAAATCATACTTCCTGAAGTCTAGGTCTTTGACACCCTATCCTGGACAGTGAATTCCAGTAGGGGGATGATCGTCATCACCCAGGTGGCCAAGGACCCGCAGTCCCCTTATCAGGTCATCACCTGTGGCCAGGACAGGTGCTTCACTCCTAATTGTTCCCAGGGAACCAAACATCCATGCATGTCTGGACAAGCTCTCAGTGAATCACGTTTGGTGTCTACACACCTAGAAGTGCTATTATTGTGTAGCACCCTTAAGGATCTCATGGCTGTCTGGAATCCCAAATCCTAGCTGAGAATCAGCTGGCTATGGGAACCAATCCTGTGCCTGCAGAAAAATGGATTTACTATCCAATAAGCCTTTTCATGATTTTTAAGGGTCAGAAGGAACCTTAAAAGATCAAGTCTGACCCTCTGCCCTGGGCAGGAAAAAGTGCACTGGGGTCTGATGACCCCAGCCAGGTATTTGTCCAGTTTCCTCTTAAAGATCTCCAAGGTAGGGGAGAGCATGATCTCCCTTGGAAGCCCATTGCAGACTCTGGTAACCCTTACTGTAAAGTAGTTCTTCTTAATGTCTAATCCAAATCTGCTCTCAGTTTGTGGCTGTTTTTCCTAGGTACTGTTTACCAAGGTGCCCCTTGGAGTATCTCCTATGCCTTGTCCCCTCTCCTCCCCCCTTCCACCTTTCCTGCAGGCCCGTAATCATATGAGTGGGCCTCCTCTGGATCATCTCAAGATTATCCACATCCCTCTTGAAGTGAAGTGCCCAGAACTGGATGTAGTACTTCAGCTGCAGCCTTACCAATGCCACATACAGGGATAGTATCACCTCCCTAGACATGTTCATGATGCACTATAGAGTGTGGTTAGCTCTACTGATCACCTCGTCACATTGTCGATTCATTCATGTTCATCTAAGTCAGCTATGACTCTGACTTCAATGATTATGGAATGGACCCTACATATTAAAGAAGAAATTTAAATATTATGTTATACAAAATTGGACTAGTCACTAAACTAAACTAGAGAAAAAAAAAATCCAAATCTGTTTTCAGGGTGATCATTAGACTAATGCACTTATTTTCACTGTAGACTATATGCCTTGATTTACCATGTAATAAGCTCAGATACCCTCTAGCTGATTTACAAACCTTAGAGTGATTGTATTTTAAGTAACAAATTAAAAATGGAAAAGAAGCAGCTCTCTTTTCTGGCAAGTTTTCATTTTTGCAATTTAGAACATAGTTCACACAGTTTCTCTAAGCACACTGAGCTCCCTATGGGCACTGTACTATGATTAAGTGACAGAACAGTATTGCCAGTTCATAGCCACCAGATGGTTGCTGATGATAATTTCTAATGTCACTATCCTAAAGTCTAAAAGGGACTCATACACTGCAAGTATCTTGGTATTACATCTGAACCTACAGTTTCCACAGATTGGGCTTTGTATCACTTATGTTTTTATTATAAACATCCACTAGTTTTCTTGTTAGACTCACTGAAACTCAAGTTTTGTCATTTAAATCTCTAAAGCACACTCTGTCTATGATCTAGGATTGTGTAGATGTTACATAACATTATTTACAGAGATTCCCATGTGAAATACTTCCCAGGTGCCCACAATCAGTCAAGCTGGTATGTATGGGGAAGAGTGATCATTTCTGGAGGAAATTATTATTTTTAAACAGTTTCTGGGCTATGCTAATAAGTCAGAAACAAGTTTATTTTATTGAAAAGAATTAGTTCTTGCCCATAACTATTAGTATAATGGTAAACTGGATTAACTACCAAGTGTCCTATCACATGACTTCCTGCAACTATAAATCCAGTACCTAATTTTTACTTTGAATTTAATGGTAATTGCATTTGAAAGGCATAAGTATAATTGAAATGTAGTTATAAAAAGAGGCACAGAACTTCCAAATTTGGATGTCAAAGTTAAGCACTGAAATCATATTAAAATCTAGAAGGTGCTAGTCTAATGCCGATTCAGCTTCTGAACTGTAAATACAGTTTCATAACTTTAGACACTGAAGCTTGAAGTTCCATTGATTGTTTACAGGTAAGATCATTCTTTTTGTCTGTAGTTTAGTTGTGCCTAGAAGCCCCCAAGGAAGAAACCCTGAGGATCTCAGTGTCAAACAAGCCATACAAAGGATTATCCAGAGAGCCAGCACTTGGAAATGAAGTCACTTGCACAGTGTGGGCAGTGTTAGAGCTAGGCATGAAACCCAGCCCTTGTGACTCTTAACATGAAACATCTCTTCACTAAGACAATACTGCATCTCTATAATAGAAGAACATGGGACAGCTTTCCCAGAGGCAGACTAAGATTTACTGGAGCCCTGGGTTACAGCAGGGGCAGGGGCTGGGGCAGTGCTGTGGAGGGAAGCTATAGCCACCCCAAAAATTTGCCTTAGCCACCCCCCTCACAGCCAAACCTCCCAGGACCACCAACCTGCCCCACTCAACCAAGCCTTCAAAAGCACAGCACTTCTTGTACAGGTGGCAGCAGCCTCTTCCCAGTGTGGGAGGAACTGGGCTGCACAGGCAGCAGTAGTAGGGGCTTTGGGAAGGGTGGCTAAGCCCCAGCCCAGCCTCCCTTCCCACCCCCACCAGAAAGATGCTGGTGCCACCCCTGCCCACAGGGAATGCTGGGTGGACCTGGATGGGCTGAGGGTGGGGTGGTATACATCTGCCTCTCCTCCCTGCTCCACCTTCCCCCCCCCACACAGCCCAAATGGAGCCAAGTGGGGTAAGGGCAGATGCAGGCTGCTTGTTGTGGGCTTGGGGCTCTGTTTTAATGCCTTTGCCCTGGGGGCCCTGTACTGGATGCACTCCCCTGCCTGCCCAGCAGCTGAAGTCACAACTCTCCATCTTCATGATGGCCAGATGGGCAGGCAGGGAGTGTGCATCTGGTGCAGGGCCTCCAGGGCAAAAGGCAGAGTGTAGAGCCCTGAGCCTACAATAAGCAGCCTGCAGCCACCCTGAGCACAAATATGGGGGGCCCATGCCCCCCATGTTTCCCCTTGGGGTTCATCCAGTGGTGGAGACATTCCCCGCCCCCCCCAGATCCCTGGATGATCCTGCTCCTTGTCCTGGCCCTGGGTTCCATGCACCACCCTCACTGAGCAGCATCCCCAACCCCCATTCACTCCCTCACCAAGGGGGCTTCTATCTGTCCTCCATGCCCCTTTTCCCCCTCCCCATATACTTAGCAGCATGGAGCTGCTCTCTATGCTGCCTGTGTTCCAGGCCATGTACATGTATGCAGTTGCACACAGATATGTAGTGTCCCCTGCATCTCACTCCCAGAAGCCTCAAGCGACCCCTTGCACGTTACAATGTGGTCCACCTACAAGGGGAAACATGCTGTTTCTTGTGGGAGCCCAAGCACCCAGGGGGCCCTTATTGGCAGCAGCCCCTGGGCATTAATATATCTGTGCTTGCCCAGTAAAGAAAAAGTCTATGCAATTACCCAGCCACCATATCTTCACCAACATACCACCTGCTCCCTTCTCTGACACACATCTAACTGGGTCTAGTTCATAGTCACATATTTCCCCACTGTCCAATCCATAACTTGGAGTAACCTTCATCAGCCTACCTCTAGGACTTAGCTCATTCCTGGACACTCTCAGCCTTCCCACTACTGGAAAGGGAAAAAAGTACCAACGGACACCTCATTCTACAAAAAATACAAGTCTCCCTTTTTCTATGGAGAAAACATCCACAAGTAACTAAGAACATGTTTTCACTGGTGGGAGTTGGCCCTATTAGTTTGCATCTTCACCTGAGGCTGGCCACAAGTTACAATGAACTAAAACCTTCTTACATATTCCCAATATTAAAGTTAAAGATCTTGTTTAACCAAAGTGGCCTCCAGGATGTTGCAAGGCGGCAAACATATTCATCAGCCAATTGCCCCCATGGGAAGAGTTCTTTTGGGACCAAAACTACTGGGAGAGGTGGGATGAGGCAATCAACAGGGACAAAGAGTCTTGACAGTTCAAGAAAGGTTTAAAAGTGAATGAAGGAAAGTACATAGGGGGGACAATTCCTCTTGATTCTTTTTTCAGCTGCCCCATGGGAGGCAGAAGCCTCAAGGAGGAATGGTCAAGGCATACATTCTCCTTCTTTCCCCCACCCTATTTGGTATCCCTGTATTCCGCTGCTGGTTTTCCCCTTTCCCTGCCCTCTGCCAAGAAGTCACAGGAAACATTTAATAGATTTTTAGGGGCTGGAAAGGACCTTTCAGATCAGGTCCATCTCTCCCACTCTGGGCAGGAAGACAACCGGGGTTAGTGGACCCCAGCAAGGTGACTGTCTAGTTTCCTCTTGAAAACCTCCAGGGTAGACAACTACACCACCTGTACAGGGAGTTTGTTCCACAGTCTGGACACCCCGACTGTAAAGGAGTTTTTCCTGGTATTAAGGCTGAAGTGGCTTTCCAGGAGTTTGTTTGCTAGAGTAATGGCGTCAGTATCTGAAAAGTCTTCTCTTTTTGGTTCATCCATATTTGATCATGGTGGTCATTTAAAATTATCACCATGAGACTTCAACTTGGTTCTCAAAATTCTTTCATAACAACGAATGGTTATGAATGGCTGTTATGTGAACAAGATTTTTAACCAACACATTCTGATATTTCAACATATGCTTTTGTCTCAGATTGGAACACAAAATTTAACTAGCTACCTTCTTCTCACAATGCATAAAAGTTACAAAGAGAAGACATAAGTAACAAGATTTACTTTGATTGTTTAGATCCAAATGAAACATTGTAGTATCTCTTAAAAAAAACTAGTTGCACTTTATACCACTGTAATTGGGTTCATCTCCAGGGGTTGCCATGATACCCCTGGAACCCCCACAACCCTTCAGTTTCACTCTTTGGGCAATCACCCCTTTACTAACTTGCCACACCTTGATGAAACAGGGAGGCTGCCCCAGGGCTCCCCCAGTCAGATCTCTCATGAACACAAGTATCTGTGCTCATTGCCCCAAGGCTCCAACCATCCCTTATAACATGTCCATGCTTCAAAGATGTTACTCATTCTTGCTGACATGTGCACTGACCCGTGGGTTGCTAGCCCCTGTCCTCTGACCACTCTGGCCCTGCTGGCACTCACCCCTCAGTTACATACCTCTGGGATCTCTGGTCCATCCTCGGTCTCTGAACCTAATCCTGCTGCTCTCGAGACACAGGGCCCCTGGCCCCAACTTAACCCTTCTCTGGGCTAGGGTTCCCTGACCCTGTTGGTATGTAGCCGGGGCTCCTCTTTGACCTTTGGCACCTTCTGGGCCCTAGCCCCGCTCCTAGGCCAGTTGACACCTCTGGGCTCCCCTGCCCTGTGTGCCTCTCCTAGCCTATATGTCTCTCATGCTCACTCCTTGCAGGTTATAGGTCTCAACACTCCTTGCTCTCATGACCCTTCAGCTGTGGCCTGCTCTTTGACCTTGGTTCCTCATCTTTTAATCTCTGGCCCCATTCAGGGGCCATCTGAGACCACCTTATCTGCCCTGGTCTCAGCCCCAGACCACCAGTCTGCTTACTCCAACTTTCGTGCATGCCAGGAGCCTGGCTGTTCAGGAGTTCTTCACATATCAGCTACCAGGTTCAGACTAGTGCCCATGCTCAGGCTTTTCTGGACTTATAACTTGTAAGCCTAGCTCCCTTTTGAGTTGTGATACCCCATTGCCTGCTGCAGATTGCTCCATCTTCAACCTGCCTTCTCTTAAAGTAACAGGATCACCAAGCCTTCTGCTAGAGTCGCATATAATGCAGTTGTGTACACAAGCAGGAGTGGAAACAAAGCAGAAGTGCCTATCAGTTGCATATTCTTCAGTAACCTATTACAAGACAAAGAGAACCCACTTATGACTGCATAGGGTTGGTGGTCACCTACTACCCCGTACTGGAACCAATATTCAAAGATAAGGCCTGGGGATATTTATCTCAAGGTCTGCTGCCCTGCTGGCTTTCAAAAAACCCTCTAATGCTCAATTCATCAGAAGCAAGACCTCCACTTCAAACAGGACACTACTTTTCCTTAAGGATAGATGAACCCATCAATATACTTCTACTACTACAAAAAAAGTAAAACAAAACAAAACCAAACAAAAAACCCTACCAACACCCACCAATGAACCCATCAAAATCCACAAGTTGTACACATGCCTTCCACAAATACAATTCATCTGATCCAATGTACCAAAATTCCCTCATAGTAATTACTTGGGTGAAATGGAACAGAAACTCACAGAAAAAAAAAAAAAAAGATATATGAAGGATAAAAACCACTCAAGTGGCAGTAAGGGCACATTTTCCACAGAATTACTCCTTTTATGAACTTACCATCTTTGTGCTCAAAGGGAAATCTACCAAAAGCCTTCTAAAAGTGAGTTTGGGAACCAAAATCCATAAGCTGGTTGGACACCAAGAACCAAGGAGTGAACACTGATTATGACCTAAAGTTAGACTATATTCTGACTTCTAACATTCTTTGTGCACAGTATAGATGATCATTAACCTCCTCCGTTTTAATAGGGTTTGACCTCCCAGTAGAAAAAGCTTCCCACCCCAACTTTTGCTGAATTTTGTCTAATACCCCTGGGAATGTTTCACCTTCTCCAATTCTACAGGCTATACCCACTTATCAGTCATTGCTGTGCATGCTTCCCTCCTCAGACCTGATGAAAGGTGCCTTGCATTTGAAAGTTTGTCTAACTTTGTCCCAACCATGCAATAGTTCCAACAAGAAATATCAGCCACCCAAAACCCTTTCCTTGTGTGTATATAAAAAGTTATACATATATAAAAAAAAGTCAGAAACCAGTAGATGGTGCTCACTGTGCAATATAATTCCTGGGGTTTCTAAGACTAAGAAAACTTGCTATGTAATGAAAATCACCGTCTCTCTAGCTCTTTACAGAAACTCTTAACAGATGCAAGTGTACTGTCTGATTTAGTATATAGTACTACTTGGTATTCATGTCTAGACTTAGATTGGAGAGGGAGCCCTGTGGAGAGTAGATGATGGAGAAAGACCAGGCAATGCTGTAATGGGGTGGTAGCAAAGAGATAATATTGATACATGGAAGGATAGAGAGACATAGGTGAGAGCTTGCAAGATTCAAAATTGGAAAACAGACACCAAGAGGGGGACAGAAAAGAAAGAGTGGGGTGAGAAAAACTGATAGGAATGAAATGGCAGATCAAAAAAGAAAGAAGTATGGTTCAGCTAGTAAATACATGGGTACTGGAGAGTAGAGCAGAGCAGATTCAAGAGAGGGAAAGGAACCTGAAGGAAGAATGAGAGACTAGGGTTTTGGAGAGAGGGATCCAAGAAAGCTATAAAAGCAGAGAGGTTAGAGATCCGATGACGAAGATGGAATGGAAAGTAATATCTGGGATGAAAGAAAATAAATAAGTGAATAAATAAATAAATAAATAAAAGAAAAAGGGATACAAAAAAAGGATTTAAAAAAAATGCACGTGATTCTTTGTAATCAATCTTGTGTTCTTACCCGCCATTTTCTGTAGAACACTTATGTCATTAAAAAATTGCATTCATATATCTAAAGGTTCTTACAATCAGCATATCGACTTGCACGCATGTATAAGCCAGGCACCACCTCTGGTTAATAGACGATACTTCTGAATCACAGGTACTAACACACCATTATTTTGGAAAAAAACAGCAATAGACAAGCCATATGTTTCTACAAAGAGTAAGTAAAATAATCAGCCTGCACAGCAGCTTGGAGAGGTGTCCTTCGCTTGTGTTTCCCTAACTGCTAGCATAACTGTCTAATAGACAACTGTTCCTGTGCATATCGTTCCCTCCCAATTTCCTCTTTGACACCTAGTTCACCCCCTATGCTACCCTTCTCAGTGTGTCAGGACTAAATGAAACTAAGTGCTCTGCTTCAATTCCAGCTCCAGTCCCTAAGTGAATGCTTTTACCAACACACTGCTTCTAAAGGTACATCTACCTGGCATAACTAAGTACCATGACTGATCTCTACAGGAATATGGCCCCATTAGCATACTGAAGAGAAGCAGTATATATTACCTTGGTTGGACTACTGTATTAAGGTAACTTCATTGCTTCAGGTGCCCATGCTAACTCCTTCAGAGCCAGCTAGGATATATCTACACCATGCTGCAATGTGTGGTGAAGTTAAGTCACAACATCGCCTTCGTGCCTTTTGTTATACTATTGTTCCCATTCAACCTTTCACTACCCTATCGTTTTGCACTGCAATGAGTACAAATACTTAGGATTTACCACATGCCTGGCAGTAGTGGCAACTACTCCATTGGTGCTAAGCTGTAGCCTTTGACTTTGTATTTAAACTTAAGGCCAGACCATGCTACTTCAATTCACATTCAAGCAGCACCACTACAGCTGTCAACACTATTGAGTAGACTGTGGGTATGCATTCTTATCTCAGTTCACTCAGCTCTGTCATTGCACCATGGAAGAGACTGACAAGTACAGGCACCCTTAAACATAGTTTTTGCCACCAGCAGTCCTTGCCAACTTCCTTATTTGGTGCATCTTCAGATCTAGTGTACACAGTCATTCAACATGGAGGATTTAATTATGGCCACTCTCCCAAAATACTTCTGTTATATTTCTCTTATACAAGAAGGAAAATACTTGCTGCTAGTATTCTCAAATTTTAAAATGACTTTTGACCAAAATGCTCTTACTGAGCAAAAAAAAGGTTGCTTCCATCTTTCCTCCTATTCAGCAGCAGTGTTCCTTCCCTTGAACATCAGAGCTATCACAGGTTTCTACCTAGTATTAGATGTAGGTTAGTACCTTGACATGGAGAAGCTATGCTTTGGTGGAATGGGAAGAAGGGGCAAAGACAGATTTTCAGCTGTGGGGGGTCATTCTTCTCTTTTGCAAAAGGAAAATGAGGAGATGGTAGATGTGACCATAGAGAGAGAGCACAAAAAGACTTGAGTATGATGTCTCAACACATACCGATTCAAGGTCATGATGTGAAGATGTATAAAACCAAGGCTTTCAAAACAAAAATAAAAAGTAAACAAGAGACAAAGCACAACAACAACAAAAATCCAAAAAGTCTTTCAAACTTTTAAAACCTTTGAGTCACAATTAATGAAACTATTCACATAAATCATATCTATTTTTTTTTTAATTAAAAAAAATAAGTGCGCTTTAATCTGTATTCTCATCTATAGCTACAAACAGGTGATGCAGTTGTTCCAGGATAAACCATTTTATTCTTAGACAAAGTGTACACTTTTAATATGTCAATATCCATTTTCCTAAAAAATGTTTACAGGATATGAAGAACCAACAGTTTATCCAGGGACATCACAATATGCATCTGAAGGGTGTCCCAGGATTGCATCATTATATTAAATGTTAGGAGAAAGGAAGTTCATTCAGCTACGCACTGTAAAGCCAGGATTAGAAGGGTGATGTGTGAATACCTATCATGGCATAATTCTAATCCAGGACAAACATAAGCACAACTTGTCCAGGGACAAATGCAATGTCTGTTCCTAACCTATAGGAAACAAATACCATGTCAAATAGGGAATAAAAATAGGACCACTATAAAAAACACCAATAAGCAAGCCATATGGTTCACTTCTCA
The DNA here is from genome assembly GCF_001723895.1 of Crocodylus porosus. Classification (NCBI taxonomy): domain Eukaryota; kingdom Metazoa; phylum Chordata; order Crocodylia; family Crocodylidae; genus Crocodylus; species Crocodylus porosus. The sequence goes on from NW_017728886.1 coordinate 115,656,752, forward strand.
GTAGAAATGTTAATATAGAATAATTTAAGATTCTCTCTTTAATTCTTAAAGAGATCTTCCCAGAACGACCCATCCTAGCCTTCAAACAAGCACCAAAACCTCACTAGCCTCATAACCAGAAGCAAGCTTCCAAAGGCCCAGACCATACCAAACAGATCCAGACCATGCCATGACAAGAAACGCAAAAACCTGCCAACACATCTCCACTACTCCCACAACGGAGCCATAAGCGTTCCTGGATCTTACAGCTGCACCTCCAGAAATGTAATACATTGCACCAAATGCCCTGATGGAAAATATGCAAGAGACACCAAACAACAACTATGCACCAGAATTAATGCACACCAGAAATCTATCAGAGACAAGAATTCCCAATTACCTGTGGAGGCACATTGCTCACAAGAAAACCACTCTCTCTAATTTCTCAGTTCTAATCCTCAAAGGGAATTTACAGAAAACTTCTCAGAGACAAGCCTATAAACTTCACTTCATCACCCTTCTGGATACAAAAAAAAAAAAAATCATGGACCAAATATAGACACTGGTTTTATGACACATTATAATCTGCCTAACATCTTACTCCTCAGGTACCTCTCCACTATTTAACTGCTACTTTAATCCCTCTTATCTCTCTCTAGCCCCCCCGTGTCTCACCCACCGACTCCTCAGTTTATACCTTCACTGACTGCCTGTCTTGCATGCATACCAGCCCAGACTCTGGCTTCTTTACTATTCATTCCATCCAGGAAGAGCACACGCCAACTGCAGAGGCTTCCTCAGCCTGACAACAGATTTTTAAACCTGAAAGCTTGCTAAAAAAAAAAAAATTCTCTCTTCCAGCTTTAAAGGTATGATATATTTGATATCTAATATGCAAAATATTAGATTCACCCAAAGAACCTTGTTTCCCCGTATCCTTAGATTGTATCCGTTTCGGTCTACACATCTGTAAGCTAGAATAACTGGATTTTTAAATAAATGGTCAAAGTAGTCTACTGATAAAGTCATTCACCTTTTCTTAATTTTAGATGTTTAACATTTTTAAAGCCAATGTTATTAAAAAAACCAAACAAACAGTTGCATTAATAAAATTAATGATGTAAAGACACTGGGCACATCTACATGAGACAATAAATGTGCAGTAGACTAATCCTACTATGCATTCACGTGGCAGGAAAAAACCATGCTAATACATAGTAGAATTACTCTACTGATCAGCAGCCTCATAAGAAAAAAAAAAAAAAAAAAGAGTGTGCATTCATGCTACTATACAGTAGGACCAGTTACAGTGCGTGAAGTTATTACAGGTACTAGACAATATGCTGTAATTATGGTGCATTAATGAATGTGTAGACACTGCCACTAATATAATTCAGTCACTTTGAGCTTAATAGAGGTGTCCAAATTCCACAAAATGCAGAAGTCAAAACAGAATTCTCCACCATGGAAATGCTGTACAATTACGTGATAAGAAAATTTAATGGAATACAGAAATGCAGGATAACACAGCTTCTAATCTGGACAGAACTGTATCTTTACTTGATCCTCACTAGTAACCCCTGTATTGAGCATTCTCCATATAGTATAAATTATTATTTATTGAAATTGGCTGTAATGACCTTACAAGTATGAAGTCTTAGAAAGGTTACACACACACACACTTTGTTTATACCCTACAAAGCGAGTTAGAACTGAGCTGCCTATACATTTATTACACTATTTACTGTCTGTCCAATTAGGACTTTGCAGCCTGAATACTCATCTTAGAAAACTGTAAGTCAGGGGTGGGCAAACTACAGCCTGCAGGGCAGATTCAGCCCACCAGTCATTCTATCCAACCTGTGGATATATTAATTAATATATATATTAATTTCCTAAATTTATCTGCCTCTGGCTGCCTGTCAGAGACAACAGAAGCCAGGGGCAGTAGGACTCAGGGGGGAGCTGATGGCAACATTAAGCTTCTGCAGAAGCAAGTCTGGCCTGGCCCTCCTCCAGACTCTCCCCACCCTGCAAGTGGAAGCCTCTGCCTAGCAGGGGTTTCTGGAGGCTTTTGCCCTGGGACTGCTCCTGTCTCCCCACACCAAGGGAAATACAGATAAGTGGGGGGTGGGGAGAAACAGAGGCAGGGGAGGACCGCAGGCAATCACCCAAGTCCTCATGGCCAGCCAGGCCAGCTCCTGCAATCCTGGTGCTGCAGTAAGGAACCACATAGTTCTGGAGCACTACAGGTAGAGGGGGAGTGGGGAAAATGGCAGTGGCATGTTAGAAATATTATTAAAAATGCATTATGAATAGTGTTGTTAGAACAGCACAGCTGGCAGCTCTCCCTGGTGGGAGGAGGGGGTAGAGGAGAAACTACCAAGGGCTCTTTGTATTAAGGTATCACTCTCTTTGTTTTGCAAATTTACTATCTCTTTGTTACACTAAATCACACTCCTTTTCATGCTTTCTTCACTTCTCAGGCAAATAAGAGTAATTGCAATTTTTAATGATCCTGTCCTTGAGAAAGAGAGGATTTGAACTTTTGGTAACCTAAAAAGCTTTCTAAGCATGAGTAATCAGCTAAT
>NW_017728886.1:115661006-115662141 GCF_001723895.1 Crocodylus porosus
CACTCAGCACCATGTAGTTCCCAGCTGCAGCACTGGGACTGCAGGAGCAGCTAGGACATGGTGCCAGAGTGGCAGGGGCCAGGGAAGGAGGAGGAGGAGGAGGAGAAGGGAAGTGCGGCAGATGGGGGGTAAGTGGCAGTGAATAGAAGCATGGGGCTGGCACCGGTGCTCGAGGGCCAGGAATGGCAGAAGCACAAAGGCCAGGCTTATAGGAGCACTGGCAGGGGCTGTGCCTGTCATGTGAGGAGACAGGCTGTGGGCAAGTGCTCCCCTTCCACAAACCACAACCCTCCCTAGCCACTGTACCTCCCCCAAAACCAACACCTATCCACCCCTCCCCCACACTCCACAAACCTATGCCCTCCCACCCTAATACACAAAAGAGTAAAACTTCATTTTAAGCTATTATACCATCACCTCCATGTACATACTACACAAACATGTGAATCAGGACTTTTTTTTTTTAAATGAATGAATGTTGTAGTACATGTTTGATTTTTAGACTATAAATTTGGTATTTTTCTTGTTCAGAGATAGCAAAATCCCTTGCTGAAAGGAGTATTTCCAGGAGGCAAGGAAAGGTATTTCTTGTGACAAAAGGTCGGGGGGGGGAGGGGGGCAGGACTTCTGGCCCCAAGATAGTGACCAGGGAACAGAGCATCTGTTAAAGGGGCAGGCCAGAACTCAGTAAGCAGCCCTCCGCCTGAAATAATTGCTTGCCCCTGCTGTAAGCAGACAGAATAGGAGTCCACTGGAGTCATTTAGCACTTTAATTCTATGCAGTACACACACCTAACATCAGAGAGCATTTTTACACATGAAAGTACCTGGCACTGTGTTGCTTGCAGCTGTATAACAAGCAAAATGCACGTCAGTGCTGAGAAAGTGGCAGCAGTGGGCTTTTGAAGTCACACACATAGAAGACGCTTTAGTTAAAAAACAAAAAACAAAAATAAAAACAAAGACAAAAAACACACCACCATTTGCTGCACGCCAACATGCATTTCACTGCTTATACAATTGCATGTGGCATGGTGTAGTCAAAGCAGCAGATATCTAGCACAGTGCAGGATGAAAAGGTATGCGTATAGATGTCCATAGTCTGATGCTCCATGCATCATCATTTATGCCTCTG
>NW_017728886.1:115662489-115663802 GCF_001723895.1 Crocodylus porosus
AGACATTTGGTATTTTGCCTAATAGGCAATATTAGCCAATATAAAAGCTTGTAAGCTTGTAACCCACAAAGGTAACTTGTCTGTCATAAGTTTAACCAAAATGATAAAACTAACTCTTTGTAGTAATCGTGGAACTGACTGGGCCCCAAAGACAAAGCTGTAGCTGCAAGATTAGTTGACCTAACAGTTTTTGCTCAGGGTTCAGCCTTGACAATAATAACTAGATCCAACTGCCTGGGCACACCCAACACATTCCAGAAAAGTGCATCCCAAGAAAGCATATTCAGAGAAACTAAAAATGGTTGGGCTTAGTGATGTTAATTTCAAGCCTGAAGATGCTGCATTGTAATTTGCTTATTGGATAAACCCAAGTTTGGGTAGTAACTGTTTATGATAATTTTTAACCCTTTCAATCCCATAGGGTAACAGCTACAGGGCAAGATTGTGAGTGGCTCAAAATCCAACAGATTAGCATAAGACTAGATATAAAAAGCATGAGAGTCTGGTGACGAGCAGGAAGGCAGGAACAAAATGGTCACTGCTGTTCCAAGCCTGGACTCTGAACTCCCAGTGTGAGCGAGGATCAGATCCAATCAAGGAACCTTCCCCAGTAATTCCTCTGACAGCATTCACTGGGGACACCTAACTTCTCTGGAATCACTTAGTGTGCCCCTGGCATCGAGGGTCTATTGATAAGTTGCCAACCCATGTCTGTCTCTGTTGTTCTAAACAGCCCAGCGACTGATACCCTCGCAGTGCCCAGGTGGCCTGTGATAGAATTGATACACCCACAGTACCCAGCTGGTCTGTGACACTATGGTCACAGTGAAAGTCAAGAAGTTGTTGTTGTTATTTGTCTTTCACTTGTATTTTTAATGAAGTTAATTCATTTTTTTAATAAGAACAACAAATAAAAAACTTTTACTGAATTATTTCAATTTTGCTATGCATATATTATACCAAAATGTTGAAAGCATATGTAATTAGTTGTTATCCCACATTTACTTGCTCAAAGAACTCCGAGTACTGGCTCTTTCCTTTTTTTAAAATTTAGAAAAAGATGGTAGTGACTATTTGTTTCATTCTTGAAACCAAGAAAGTATACCACCCCATATCAGTCCTAATTTGTTGATTTCAGTGAGGCAGGTAAGGAATGTAGGATTCTTTGTAGACCAAATCCTACTCAATGCACACAGAGACAGGAATTACAAGGTTATCAGCATAGGTCCTTTATCTGCTTAAAATGGATAAAGGTAGTGATATAAATGTTAATTTATAGAAAAAGATTACAACATAGAACAAATGATACATAA
>NW_017728886.1:115663954-115707874 GCF_001723895.1 Crocodylus porosus
TTTTCAAAGGTATTAACCCAATACAAAGATGGTCATGGTAGTTGGCTCTACACAACACTGGAATATGTAACTTATGCCAAGTCACTAAGCCAGGTGGTACCTTGGTGTCTGTGGCCCAACAGAGAGCAAACAGACAGACTCTTCCAGACTCCAAGACACCAAGACAGACTCTTCAAGTTGGAGCCACTGCTTTCTTCCTACCTCTTTCCATGTCCAATATTTTCTCTCTCTCTCTTTTTTTTTTAAAAACACATTGGAGGTCAAGCACTAGTTTACTGTATGGATACCTTTAAAAGTGTTATGTACAAATTGTTACATTGGCCTGGGAATTGCAGGAGGTAACCAGAGGAAACAGCATATCAGTAGGTTAAGAAAATCCCCTGAATAAACAAAATGTTGTCATTGTATAAAGTTCAACTCCTTGGTCTTTTGAGAAAAAACAAACAAAAAAACCCCAAAAACAAAAAACACAAAATGGCATTAGAAGTAGGATATGAACAAAGACAGAAATAAAATGGAGCATCTCAGAATTCAAAAGGAGTTAAAGCCGTCTAGTAATAAATCAGAAAACTGGAAGAAATTTAAGCAGCAATTCACTGTATACATGATGTACAATGGAACTACAGAGAAGGAAGATCCACTCAAGGTAGATTTTTAATTTTTTAAATACAGCTGTCCCAGAAGCTCACAGTCTCTTTCTAATAACCTACAACTCTCAGAAGCAGAAAAGAAATGCCATAGAAGAACAACAGTAAGTTTGAGGAATACTGTATACCAAAACAAACCTTTGAATGGTCTAATTCAGATGAGACTGCAGAAAGAATGAGACAATAGGAGTTGGTCAAAGACCTCAGACTGCTCAGCCAAACATGCAAATTTAGAGACATAAAAGAGTCCAAGAGACCAAGTAGTATTAAGTACAAGGGATATAAGCCTCAGGAAAATTCTGCTAGATGATCCTGAGCTTAATTTGGAAGAGGTAGTTATAATGTATCAAGGGGCTGACATAACAAATACCAGGCTGTAGAAGCTGCAGCGGGGGAGGCAGTGGGTTGGGGTGGGAAACAGAACAAGTTGAACTAGACAGGATTACAAGACTGCAAAAACCTAAGGCAATACACAAATAATACAGAAAGGAGGACTTCACTATGAAGCAGGCAAGTGGAGGCCAAAGAGAATTGCTTGAAGAAAGATGGTCAGCTGCAAGTGCTGTGGAAGTTACCACAAAACCATGCAATGCCCTGCATTTTGTAGTAACTGCAACTAATGCATGATATTCAGTCACTCTACAGCAGTTCACAGAAAGAAGCAGGATACACCACCCAAAACCAGCAGGTGCATGCTTTATGCAATGAGGAAAAAGAATTCCTTATTGGCATAATGCAAGAAATAGTTCATTTTTCTGAGGATTGGGCAATCACCCAGGACACCAATGGGCTAGTGGTAACTTTTAAATTAGATACAGGGGCACAGGTCAATGTAATACCAGAATGTTTTATTCAAAAAAGTGCAAACTAAACTTGTATACTATGAGTGTGGAAGGTGGGGATCCTAGGTGTGGCTGTGACATTCCCTGGTGACCCATGACTTGGCCAGCTCTGCCACAAGGGTGCCTTCTTATTTCACCCACCATGCCTTGTGCAAAAACTTGGGCTCCCTATTTCTACCAACATCTCCCAGTCCCAGTAAACCCTACTAGACCATACTGGCCTTCAGACCTCTTATTGGGTTCCCTCTCTCAGATGGTGCCTCACAGGACATCTCAAGCCTTATGGGCTAATTGTGTGGTTCCACATCCTCCCCTTTACCATGCCCTATGCCTTGAAGATGTAATACGAAGTTGACTCACTTAACTTCTTTCCAGGGGCTGAACTCTGCCCCTATGCTGTGCCTCTTTCACATCCCTGTCTGTCATACCTTTATGGTACCAGATCCTCCAGTCCTGTGTTTCCATGCCCCTCTGACACCAGGGCAGCCATAGTAGGTTGCTGCACGCACTGGGCACTAGCACGGCCACCTTCTCCCATTATACGCTCATCCCAAAACCACCAGTTAAATAGTAATACAAACATAAGACCCTGGGCTGCAACATAACAATTGAGACTGTGTTCTATCCCTTTAAGAAGGCAAAACTTCCACCCTAGGAAAGCATGCCTCCTAACCCCGGGTACCTTGGAGGCACCTCAAGCTGCAGTTCTTACAAGCAGCAAAGCATTTTAACAACTGTCCCTAGACAGCTTTCTAAACCTGGGCTCCTTCCCTTAGCAGTCTCCAGAGAGAGTAAACTTAATAGCTCCAGCCCAGAGTGTATATGTTCCCAGGACCCTGCCTCCTTCTGGTTATCTGATCACCTGCAGGTGCTGGCCAATTACCACATTAGGCTGTTGCTTGGGCAACCTGCAGCTGCAAAAGCTGCCTAGCTTGCAGGGCTTTTTGGCTAGACTGCTTCTGCCCTTACAGGAGCAGGCACATCTTAGTGCTCTGCTACAATGAGAATAAGAAACTGAAACTTAGAGCATATAATGGGAACATGATTGCAACTAAGGATGTTTGTGTACTGCATGTTAGACAGAAAAGTAATATAGTAAAAGTTCTGTTTTTAACAGTCCCAGGAAAGCTAATGCCAATTTTTGGGTTGCACACATGTAAAACTCTAGGTTTGATTAAGAAAATGGATGCCACTAGAGGGACAAGGGATCAGGAACATAGAAGAAGAATTTTATGATGTGTTTCAAGGCATAAGGAAACTGCCAACTGAGTACAAGATAGAACTGAGAGAACCAAATACTCCCACCATATATGTTTCAATAAATATTCCCCTTGTACTTAGGGAGAAACTTGAAAAGGAATTAGATCAGTTAACATGGACATAATAGAAAAATTAGAGCAACTAACTGCTTGGGTTCATTCAGTGGTCTCAATATCAAATAAAGATGGATTCTTGTGATTGTGAGTGGATCCTAATCAAATGAACAGGTACATCAAAAGGGAACATTTTCCTATTCCCACCAAGGAAGAGATTTTTGCAGTGTGGCAGAAGCTAAATATTTCTCCACTTTGGATTCCTCTTCTTGAGTTTTGACAAGTTCCCCTGGAAAAGAATAGCATTAGATTACTTTCAATACACCCTTCCAAAGAAATTGCTTTTGTAGGCATCCTTTTGTGCTCTGCATCTGAAGTATTTCACAGAAAAGGTGTAACACATTTTTGAAGGTCTGGATGGAACTATGGTTTATATTGATGATGTATTAGCTTGGGAAAATACTATGGAAGAACATGACTTGAGGCTAAGAAAGAGCTCTCAGAACAGGTTTGAAACTGAACAAACAAAAATACAAATTTGGAGTCAAAGAAATAACACATCTGGGAGGAAAGTTCTCCGAGAAAGGGGTGCAAGTCAATCCTGCAAGGGTTAAAGCCATATGAACATGCTATCCCCTACAGATAAGGAAGGGGAGCAGAAATTATTGGGAATGGTCAATTTTGTATGAAAATATCTACGTAATTTAGTTGATGAAATTAAACAACTTAGGTGCCTCCTACAAAACAATGCTCAGTGGATATGGGAACAAACATAAAACTGAATTTTAAAACTGGAACGAAAAAATAATGAAATCTCTAGTATTAAAACACTGACACTAAAAGACCCATTCAGTTGTCAACAGATCCTTCTAAAGAAGGCATTGGAGCAGCTTTGCTTCAAAAAACATGGTGATAGCCGGAGACCAGTAGGTTTTGCATCTAGGGCATTCTCTAAGTGAGTGAGTCTATATGCATACATTGAGAAAGAAAGTTTAGCACTGGTATATGGCTGTAAGTAATTCCTGTTTTGAAGGGTTATCAGACATGCCAGCCAGATTACAGAGGCTTTTCTTTCAACTGCAAATATATGATTTGGGCATATAGTACATGCCAAGAAAACATCTACTTATTGCAGATACATTGCCCAGAGCATACAACACAATGGAATATGACAAAATTTCAGACTCAGACGTAATACATGTTAACATACCTAAAGGAGTGATTCCAGTCACAGGTAGAATGTGGGCACTAATTACAGAAGCCACTGCTCAGGACACTACATTACGATAAGTAATAACAGGTATTTGTGCTGATTAGCCTGGAAAACATACAGCTAGCCCCTACTCTCAGTTCAAGGAAGAGCTGTCAGTATAGGATGGCATTTTGTTCAAAGGCTCATGACTTGTTGTTCCAGCAGTGCTAAAGAAAGACATGTTAAACATAATACATCAGGGGCATCTAGACATTGAAAAATGCAAAAGGAGAACAAGAGGTGCCTTATATTACCCCAACATAAATAATGACATAACAGATGCTGAAAAGGCTTGTACAACGTGCCTACAGTACAGATCAGTGCAAATAAAAGAGCCCATGATGGTCACGGAGGAACCTGTAGCTCCATGGTATCAAGTAGGTATTGACTTATTCATGGATACTGGAAGAAATATGTATTAGTGTTGGATTATTTTTCTTACTACCCCGAAATTGCATTGCTCAAAAGCACAACAGCAAACCATGTCCTAATTCACATCAAATTGATTTTTCTAGACATGAGATTCCACAAATTATGAGAACAGACAACAGACCTCAATTCAACTGTCTTGAACTTAAAGGGTTTGCAAACAAATGTAGATTTCATCACACCACTTCAAGTCCTAAATACTTGCAATCCAATGATTTGGTGGAAAAAGGAGTACAAATAGTGAAGAAATGGTTAAAAAAGCTACAGAATCACACACCAATTTTTACCTATCACTCTTAAATTACAGGACAGCACCCATGAAACACAGATTGTCCCCAGAAAAAATGCTGTTTAACAGGAAACTCAAAACCAGGCTGCCAAATCTTATGGATGTTGCTCATCAGAATGAAAAACAAAATGTGAAAACATTTTTTAAAAATGATGAACTCAAACAAAAATGGTATTATGACAGGATTTCCAGGGAGTTACCACAACTGCGCAACAAAGATTTAGTGCTTATTTCAGATGGATGAATGTGGAAACAAAAAGCACTAGTTCCCCATCAAGTAGCTCCCAGATCCTATAAAGAAGTCACACTGGAAGAGCAAGTGTTAAGAAGGAACAGATAACACTTGCAGCTTATAAAGTGCAGGAAAGAAGCGTCATTACAAGATTCACCAAAGGAAACAGAGCTAACAACAAAGAACAAGAAACAACGGAGGAGTTTGAAAATGACACAGAAGTAGAGACATCTGAATGAGGAAAACAAACAAGAACTGAACCAATAAGGACTGAGACAGCAGAGAAACTGAGAAGATCACTTAGAGCTAAAAAGTCAACATGAACACTAATACAGACCTGATAAAATGTGCTTTAACAATGGGTTGAACTAAACTTCCGACGTGAATATTACCTGGGGATGTGTTGCATCATGTAAAGGGGAACCTTCAAGAATGTTATGTATAACTTGTTACATTGGCCTGGAAATTGCTGGAGAGAACCAGAGAGAAGAGCAGATCAGTAGGCTAAGAAAGCTGTCTGAATAAACAAGCTTTATCATCCAATAAGTTCAACTACTTGGTCTTTTGAGAATAACACACTTAATACTTAACCTTTGACCAATACAGCTGAACCAGCTAAAATGGAGCTCATTTGCTACAAATATGGACCAGGGACAGATTATTACCCTTTGAAAACAAGAGCTGGAAACAGAAACAGGACCCTCTCTTTTTCAGGACCATGTTTCCTTTTTCTAAAGCAGTGCAACTCCATAACTTTCCTTTGACAGGACAGATAGTGCAGACGCCACCCAACTTTGTGTTTTTCATTCTTTAACTGGATTGGACTGTCCCTTCTTTCCTCAGGTGTCAAGGTCTTCATTTTTAAGTGCATATTATGCTTGCAAGAAGCACCCAAGCAACCTTTAAATGGTTATAGAGAGATGAGTGCACCTCTGTGAAAGATTCTCATTGACTTCAAGGGGCAGTTTGTGTCAGCAAGTCAGAGGTTTGTAAGGGTATATATCTAATTTAGAAGACAAGCTATGAGTAGAAGATGTAACATAAAGTCTTTACTGAAATGGCTTAAAACACACCAGCAATCAGATTGCTCTTTGCAAGTTTATTGAACAACAAATTGCCAACTTTTTATAGTATTTAAGGACTGAGGACTACAAATGTATTAAATGTCTCTTTCTTTTTTTCTCATTCTTTTGTTAATACTATTCCCTCCATATATCACATCCACACTAACATTGGTATATATATTAAAACAAATGTGCTTTTGAATGCAAGTAGAGCCCATCCTTTTTATTAATATTTTTCTTAAGTTATAGGCATGCATAAATTTGCAGCAGTTGCAAAAGGAAAATGTTTCAAAAGCGGAGTTTGCACCAGCTGTTATGTTCTAATTCAGGGATGCTCAATCTACAGCCTGAGGGCCCAATGCTGCCCAGAGAGCCATGGTACCTGGTCTGCAAGTTCCCTTATGGGTTGAGAAATTTGCTGGCAATTAATACAGCCACTATCCCCCACTGCCAGATTCCCAAACCACAAGCCCTGCAGCAGGCCAAAATCAGGCTATGCCCCCTTCCCTCCACGCTGCCAGGTTGAAGCTAGGCCATACCCTCTTCCCCTACTGGGTTGAGACTGGGCCATACCTGCTTTCCCTCTCCTTGCAGAGCATGCCCCGTTCTCCCCACAGGGCCAGGCTTCCCTCTTTCCCACCCAGAAGGGGAAGGAGCCAGTCCTGAGCCACACCCCTTCTTTCCCTGGCAGATCAAGCCCCCTTCTCCCTGCAGGGTTGGATTGTCTCTTTCGCCCTCCCTGCAGCTGGATGGGGCCTTACTGTGTCTCCTCCAGATGTCAGATTGAGACCACAAGATGGATTTGGCCCCTGGATGGAGCAGGCACTCCACCCTCTCCTTCTGAAACAGCTCCAAATATAGGTGCATATATACTTTGAGAGGGATGCAGTTTGTTGTACTTGCTTTTGCAACAAAAGACCTTCCCTTTCCAAATTTGCAAATCTTCAAAAATAGCAAAAGTTTGTTTACAGAAAAAACTTGTTAATATTTTATATAAAATATCTCAGTTCAGGGGACTCACATGGACACCTTCAGTTTAATGGATGTTAATGGCTACCCTGTCTGGTTATTAAGTAGTTATCAGCATAGGGAAACTTCCTAAGGAATACAAAGATTTTTTTTCTTTTAATAACTTGCTCTGAAAAAGTGATAAAGCTGAAGACTGGTCACTGAGGATTGGTATCCATTGTTTCTCAGTTACCCTCAATCAGTTCAAGCCATATGGGTACCCCTTCCCATCAATTTCTCACCTTGTCACTGCCTCAGGTCATGCTTTCTTCTAAACTCAGCCTGTCCTCTACTTGCCTCCCTTGTAAGCGATAGTGACAGAAAGTGAGGTGGAGAAAGGTTGGACAGTAGAAACAGGAAATTATAGGGTTGTTGCTGATAGATTTCCTGTCCTGCAACATCCAAATAAGTTTCAAATCTGCTGAGTGGAGAGATGGACTAGAAGAGTTAGCTTCATGCTGTGAAGGTCAGTAGAACTTCCAGGTTTGGCTTGGATGGTTACCAGAATAGTCTTTTGAGCTCAGGAGTTTTCAGAGTTGGTAGGGACCCCTGTGGTCAAGCATAAGTAGTAGCCCTGCCCAGAAATGGGAGTCATCATGCTGGGATTTACACTTTGAAAGGAATACCTCCAGTGATTTTTTTAGATCATCAAATCCATACGTGGTCTTCCAGCTCTGACACTATGAGAGCATCTGCATGTGCCAATTTAAGATGCATTAGTCATTTTTAAGGTGCATTAGGGGTGAAGTGTTCATATGCATGCCCTTAATCCTGCTTAAAAACTGTGATTTTAGGCTATTCATGCCTAAATTTGATACCTATAAACCCATGTATCAAATTTAAATGCGAATAGCTAAAGTGCCTTAACGCACATGTAGACACACTAAGGTGCATTAACACTATTTAGGTCGACTGACTTGGGACAAACTTTAGTCCCAAGTCAGTCCACACACCATGTTAATGTGCCTTAGGGCCTGCATGTGTAGATGTGCACATAAATCACCTAATACACATTAGGCAAATGAGCATTAAGTTTAGGCATGAATAAAAACATGTGTAGACACGTCCTTTTTAAAACAATTTTTTTTGGTTTACAAAAAAAAAGAAGTCAGAATCTTATTTGGTTGATGAACGATTAAGATGCACAGAGAAAACATACATCTCTGAAGAGGGAGGTAGTGAATGTAGAAACTGTGCACATGCAATAGCAGCTGTAAAATTCTGTTGTCAGCCCACAGATTTCTGCATGTACTTGGATTTGTCCTAAATTCTTGTCTTTTACTAGGACTGGGCATACAGGCTAGGATATAAACCTGGCTTGAGCATGTTTAACTGTGTATTATGCCTATTGGGTTTTTTGTTTTGTTTTTTTTTAATAATATAGAGAAACAGGTTCTTTATGTCTCATCACATACATTCTGGACATGAAACAAACACATTTGAAAAAAAAAAATTAAATATTTAATTTGTTTCTGATCTCACCACTTACAGCGTATATCACTGTATATCTTTTTAGAATATTGATGTTAAAGTTAATAGGTAAAGAAGGAGGAGCAATAGGATAAAAGCATCCCACATATTTTCTTGTAGAGCTCTTTCTGAGTTATTTCAGTTTTGCACATACTTTTTTTCCTCTTCATGTCAGGCAAGAGGCAGAAGGGTATATTCCAAATGAGTTTTTGCACTAAATGAGAGATTAATTTGATGATCTAAATGAAACATGAGCCAAAGGTGAAAAAATTATATTCCATTAGCAAGCTTGTGGATTCTGGAGTGATAAAAAATGGTGTTGGTGAATTAATTAAATTTGAACGGCTGAGTTTTACATGTTAAGCAATGTCTGCACTTTCATAAATATATAAAAAATGAATTTCCAATCCACTTATCTTACACATAATGGGCACCCAGTCCCCTTCCACAACCTCTTAGTTTAACAAACTTTTTCATTGTGTTATTTTTTTATTCATATCCATTTATGTCCCCCCTGTACCTCTTGAGGCCTCAGAGAGAATTTACTTTATACTTTACTTTTTTACTATTCCAAATCTTGCTTTTAGCCATTAGATGGTCTGGTATTGGTATATAGGAAAATGCTAAGATTATTTTAATCAAGGTCACCCAAGTGATCATTAATTCTGCAAGCACAGTTTCACTGCAGGCAGGCTGTAAAAGTATTCAGTTGCTTAGTAACAAATGGGTCCCTAAAATGTCAGCAGCAAAAATTTAATAGAGGGTTGCCATAATGGCAACCAGAAAGAGTGATCATATAAATTTTGCTTGGTAGTACAGTATAGAAGCAGTGATCCACAGGTTGAAAGGCATTATTCTGATTTCACTTACATTACTGCAAACAAGCAAGCAATAACTCCTTTAAAATTAAAATAATTCATTGACATTAATTAGGTTCATTAAGAATGTACTCCTTAATATGAAATGCAGTTTTTCACATGCAAAGATAGAAATGTTGAGAATTGGGGTGAGGGGGCGGGGAAATAAATGGTCCTATTAAGAAATTAAGAGTGATTTTAAATGTTTAGAATTACTTTGGGGGTTTTGTTTTATACAAAAGCTTTAAACACTCATATGGTATTAAAAATATCCACAGAAACCCTCCTAAGAAACACTAAATAACTAAGAAAGGACTTGCTCTAAAAGAAAAGCTTCATTTAATGACTTTTATGTATATATGCCTACCAGCTGTAACAACTGACACTCAATTTGAGAAATACACAAATTCTTCTGGAATATATGATCACTGATTTTGCAGAAGTGAGCTCTATGTTGTGTGTCTATAGCCTGGCATGAGAGAAAATTACAAATAAAGAATAGCATCACTCAGGTTATAAACTTCCTCCCTGCCTCCCACTAGCTGGTTCCTGACTTTTTTTTTGGATCACAGGAAATTGGCCATGCAGATTGCTGTCCCTTTGCCCACTCAGTACAGGACAGAGAAAATCTACACAGTCTCAAAGAATTCCAAGTCCATCTTACCAAAGAGACTACTGATGGCACTGGAGTGTCCATGGACAGTGGCAGATGACAGAAAGGAGTGATGGTCTCAAGTTGCAGCAAAGGGCGTTTAGGTTAGATATTAGGAAATACTTTCTCACTAGGAGGGTAGTAAAACACTGAGGTTACCTGGAGAGGTTGTGGACTCTCCATCCTCAGATGTTTTTAAGACCCAGCTAGACAAAGCTTTGGCTAGGATGATTTAGTTGGGGATGGCCCTGCTTTGAAGCAGGGGATTGGACTAGATGATCTCCTGAGGTCCCTTCCAACCCTAATTTTCTATGATTCTATGATTTGTGTAGCAGGTACAGGAAGACATAGAGGAGAGTCCTCCTGGCAGAAAGGGCATAGAAGAGAGACAGATCATGTCACTATTAAACTAAAGGGTCCAGCAACCCAAAGGTTAGGGCACTTCTATTGGCATCCCAGCTTCAAGTCCCTGCTTTGCCTAATTAAAATTAGGGATTTAAATCTCAGAGTTCATTTATAGTGTGTCTCTGCTGCTCCTGGAAACACTGCTGTGAAGGACAACTCTTTACCCATACCAGACACCAGAAATGGAGGCAGTGCCACAACATGAAAGTTGCTCTTGAACTTCCTCCAGTAGGCACACCCAGGACAGAAAGCTTTACAGTACTCATATCTGCTCTAAGGTGGCTATGTTGCTTCATTACTAGGACTTTGTGCATGGAGAGTGGGAATGACTGAATATGACACATTCCCCCTGTGGTTTAGATTTGCCTTTCATTTTCTGTACCTTAGGAGAGAGCCCTAACAGAACTTTGGTGTTCAAGGATTGGCAAGAGACTGTCCCTAGCTTTTTTACTATACGATCTATCCTTGCATATTCCTGTGGAAACTTTTATTTCAAACCATTATTATTTCCAAAAAAAGTGTAGTAAAATATTACTATGGACCTTTCACAAATACTGTCCCTCTTAGCTGATCATAATATCAGAAATTGTGAAGATCAGAGCTGAAGGAAATCTGTTGATATTAGTAGAGCTTTGGCTAGTTAAAGAAACTGAAGATCTCATCTTGAACAAGTCAAAGCCCTCCCAAAATGAGAAGTAATTAAATTTTATGTGAGTTTACAACATTGAAGAGATAAGATGCTCTGCACCACAGGCCCTTCACTGCATGGCCTCAGATCAGAGTTTGGCCATGTGCAGGTGCCCAAGGACCATGGTAAGCTGTCTGGGCAGGGCTGGGTCCAGGCAGCTGCCAGCCAAACCCCCTGGCCCTACTTGCTCCCTTTGGGCTGCTGGCCTGTTGACTGTTCGCCACAGGCAGCCTGGTTTCCTTGCCCCCTTCCCAGCATGGGTTAAGCCAGGCTGCTGGCAGCACCTGCTACCACAGCTCCAGAGCACACTCCCCCCCACTCTCCCTACAGGCCAGTCACTCTGTCACACTGCTGCCTAGCCCATGACACCCAGGCTTCAGCACGCAGGGCTCCCAGACAATGGTGGTGAGAAGCTGACAGCACCCCTGGCCTTCCTGCTGCGGACCTCTCTGGGAAGGTGCCCCAGGGCTGACCTTGCTTCATGCTGCTGCTATGTCCCAAGTGTGCCATTGTATATGCCCTGACCAGTACACAATGAGCTGTTTGTGCAGGTAGAGGGCTGCCCAAGCCACTATGCCCTGATGCTGCTTATCCTGCTGGTGCTCAAGGCACAACTGCATTGATCCCTTCCTTGGCATGTCAAAGGCCTGTGCCAACCCAGCTGTGGGGACATGGGCTTCTCATTAAAGTTTTGAACTGTGTCCCACCTCTTTGCATGCTGTGGGGTGGGACTTGGGGCCAGGGGAGTGTGTGCAGGCTGGGCAAGAAGCAGGGGCAGGGGCAGGGCCGGTCTGGGGACTGAGAGGGCCCACCCCCAGTGAGGAACTTACCACATGCTCAGGACTGGTGAGGCTGGTGGCTCAGTGTGGGGCTCCCTGTCAGGGATGGGTCATAGATTCATAGATTGTAAGGGCAGAAGGGACCTCGGAAGATGATCAGGTCCAACCCCCTTACCCAGCAGGAAAGATAACTGGGGGTCAGGTGACCCCAGCAAGGTGACTCTCTAGTGTCCTCTTGAAGATTTCCAGGGTAAGTGATTGCGCCACGTCTGGGGGGAGCTTATTCCACAGACTGGACTTCCTGACTGTGAAGAAGTTTTTTCCTAGTGTTGAGCCTGAATTGGTCTCCCAGGAGTTTGTGGCCATTACTCCTGGTTTTTTCCCCCGGTGTGCCCTGGTGAACAGTTGCTTGCCAAGCCCTTGATGTACTCTTCTAGTGTAGCAGAAAGCTGCTACCAGGTCCCTTTTCAACCTTCTTTTCTTCAAGCTGAAGAGTCCCAGATCCCTCAACCTTTCTGTGTATGACTTACTGTATAAGACTCTGATCATATGAGTAGCTCTTCTTTGGACTCTCTCAAGGTTGTCCATGTCCTTGTTAAAATGTGGTGCCCAGAACTGGATGCAGTACTCCAGCTGCAGTCTTACCAGTGCTGAGTACACTGAAAGAATCACCTCCTTGGTTTTGATGGAGATGCATTGATTGATGCATGCCAGAGTATTATTTGTCCTACTGGCTACAGCATTTCACTGCTGGCTCATATTCATGCTGTGGTCTATTATTACCCATAGGTGCCTTTCAGTCATGGTGCTGGTCAGTTAAGTGCTGCTGAGCCTCTAGATGTGTTGGGGATTCTTCATCCCCAGTTGAAGCACTTTACACTTCTCAGTGTTGAACTTAATCTGGTTTTGATCTGCCCAACTTGCTAGCCTGTCTAGGTCTGCCTGTATCTATCGCTTATCTTCAAGCATGACCATGCTCCCCCATAACTTGGTGTTGTCTGTGAACTTGGCCAGTGAGCTGTTCACCCCCACATCCAAATCCTTAAGATGTTTAAAAGTAGTGGACCAAGCACTGACACCTGCAGGAAAACGCTACCCTCTTCTTGCCAGGATGGCACAGATCCTGTCACTATGAGACTCCACCTGGTGTCTGACTACACCTGCTGAACACAGCCCGTGGTGTGTGGCAGGCCAGTGCCTGGCCAGAGGACCCCCCAGGAAGGAGCTGTTGGTGGTATGGCCAGCTGCTCCTCATGGTGGAGTGAGGGGCTGGGCTCAGGGTGAGGCAGACCCTGGGCAGGGCTCCCTGAGCTTCCAGTGGATGCAACAGCTGGGAAGGTGGATGGAGCTGGGTGCTAAAGGCCTGAGGTCCCCTCCTCTGGTGATGTGTCACTGGAGGCATCAGGTGAGGGGAGGCCAAACCTGCTGGTGGCACTTGCAGGGGTGTAGCCTGTCTCCCAAGATGACAAAATGTGGCTGAGCTCCTGCATGAAAAGCATGGTCTTTTGGGCAGGACTGGACTAATGGTTTAACTCAGTTATGGTCACCCACCATGCCTGCAAAACCTTGGCCTTCATGTGGATCTGTTGTGCTCTCCAGGAATGTCCTCGTGCATACTTCCTGCTGGATATGGCCTCTTAAATGTGAGTGTTCAAGCACCTGCCTTGCATGAACCGCATCTGGCTGTTGGCCCCACCCCAGAGCACCACAAAGTGGCTCACCTCCTCCCAGGTCCAACTGGGGCCTAGGGGCTTAGGATGGGTATGGGCACGTAGGTGGAGCTGGGGCTCCATAGGGACATCATGCTGGACATTCTCCCTGTGTGGTTGTTCCTGTGATGCCAGCCCTGGAGGGATGCCAGCTGCACCCAGGAGAGGTGAGCTGCACAGCAAAGGCACTTCACTACAGTGCATGCAAAGAGATAGAGCTGGAGGTGAGGAGCAGAAGAGATCAGGTGCTGGCCCTGCTGCCATAGAGAGCTGGGCCAGAAGCCCTAGAAAGAATCTCAGGAGTGGGCAGGGGACACAGCAGGCTGCAGCCCTTAGCAATATTTATCTGTGGCCAAGGATCAGGTCCAGCTGGGGGATAGGACATGGAAAGGCTGCCTGGGGTCCAGAGGGTTCACAAGGGGCCTGGTGGGCTCCTGCAGACAGCATTGGCTCTATCAGGCTCCCTGTGCTGTGTGCCCCAAGGCACAAAATGGCTGCAGGCTTTTATAGCCTGCAGCTAGGGGCTGCCAGAGAGCACCCAGCTCTTGTTGAGGAGAAGCAGCCAGCCATGAGCTTTGGGACTGGGCTCTGGCTAGCCTCCTAGTAGCTGGGCAGACCCAAAACTAAAGTCCCTGTGTTAATGTGCATTAATTCATCTATGTGTGTTTTAATGTGTTTTAAATAACAGCACCTGAATTTGATGTGTGTTATATGCAGGTATCAAATTTAGGCAGGATTAGCTTAAATTTGACATTTTAAGGTACATTAAGGGCGCGTACATGTAGTGCTTTAAGTGCCTACATGTAGTCATGCCCAGTAAGAAATCACATGCTGATATTGTAGGTGATGTTTTAAGTTCTAGACAAAATTCAGTGGTTCAAATGATGGTGAAGTGTATTTAATAGGTATGAAATGGTATTAAAATGAGTGTCAGTAATAAAAAATGCAAATAACACAAAAGAGGCAGGTATAACAGGGTAAGTTGCATGTTTAAACTCTTTATTATGTGCTATCCCATTTGTTGTTTAACTTACACTTTTCTCCTTGACATCTGATTATATAACTTAGGTTTATCTGCACTGAGTAAATCTGGGGCATGAATCCTTGCATGCAACTAATCTGGCAGGTTTTGATAAGGTGTAGAAACTGTTTATCAAAGTTAAATCTTGAAGGGTTGTTAGGATCTTGTTTGGTCTCTGAACAATTTTAGGCTACCTATACATGCACTTATTGGTGCTCTAATTAGAATGCATTGCAGCAGACTCAGTTAATCAAGTCTGTTCCATGTTCTAATTAGAATGCTACAGTGTCACCACAGGGTCACATGTATTAAGCCCTCATGTGTTTTAATATGGTTAGAGGGCACTTTAAACCTTGTCCAATGAGGTATAGATAAAGCATCCCATGGCCATTTTTTAATGTGCAGTGGCTTAATACACACAATGGTGAGGCATTTTAATTAGAGCGACTGCCTGGGAACCTCTCTAATAAAAATTCCCCTCCCCTTCCACCTGGGAATGTGTATAGATTTAGAGCAGTCCAGAGGTTCAGCTTGGTCTGGCTGTAGCTCTCAGTCATTGCCATGCTGCCAAGCAGGAAATCCCAAAGAGACTTTTTATTCCCTGGGTAAGACCCTCAGAGCCTTTCCTCCTCCCTGTGCAAAGTTAAAGTGACACAAGCATGAGTAAAACAGGGCTCACTATTGAGTAATGAGTAACTTTTACTTTATCAAGGGAAATAGAACAATTAATAGTAGATTTTAGGCCTGTGAGAAACGACAGGTATTTGCTTTGGATTTGGCTGATTCAGAAGGATAGTGATTAGATTTGGTGATTTGAATCACAGTCCTGATTTGATTTGGCTGAATCAGATCCACCACCACTTCAGAGATTCAGCCATAGACTAAACAGACAGCAGCCCTCACCATGCTGGGCACAAAAGCTTCCAGCAGTTAGTCTCTTGTGGTGGGTGGAGGGGGGAGGGAAGGGACTGAGCAGAAGATCAAAACCCCCACAGCAAGGGAGAGATTGGGGCTGGGACAGTTTGCCCAGCCAAGGGAAGGGGAAGGGCTGTGGGACTCAGGAAGGGGGACTCCCACCACTGTGTGCTACCGGTCTGAGAGTGCATGGGACCAGCCTCCAGGCCCAGATGAGGCTCTGGTAAAAAAACTCTGGCAGCCCTCACAGGTCCTGCAGGGAGAACCCTTCAGTCCAAGGAACTGTCAGTCATAGTGGAGCCCTTGGAAGTGGCAGAGGAAGGCACACCCTAAGTGCCCCACAAGCAACATGGGTGCTAATACCGCATAGCAGTCACTGCAGGGCCTGAAGGTGGAACATCAAGACCTAGCCATGTGGGCAAACCAGGTCCTGGCCACCATCTTAGAATGGGAGGTTCAGAACCTTCACAGTGACCCAACACCATCCCAGCCAGAAGACTCTAGCACCTATCTCTGAAGCCCAGTCAGGATTTCCATGGACACAGGCAGGGTATGTAAGTGGTGCTAGAGCATGGACAGGACTAGCTGGTTCAACAACAGTATGGGAATACAGGGAGAGACAACTCAGAAGTCCTACCCATGCCTGCAGCTGCTCTGCCACTTTGCTTCCAGCTGGTGCCAGTTCTCCATATTGATCACATCTGTCAGCACAGACCACAGGCTCAGTGAGATGGCCTTTATAGTCCATGCAGAGGAGGGACACAGGATGTCAGTTCCTCAGGTTGTGGGGATCCCCATTCTTGGGCAGGAGGATAAGCATGGCTCTTCAGTATGATGGGGGAGTTCCCCACTTCCCTTAGATTCAGCACAGACAGAAGCAAAGTCTAGGCTGAGGATGTCCCAGAAGGCCTGTAGAACTCAGCCAGAGTGAGAGGAGCCTACAACCAGTCCCAGTC
Organism: Crocodylus porosus; assembly: GCF_001723895.1. Classification (NCBI taxonomy): domain Eukaryota; kingdom Metazoa; phylum Chordata; order Crocodylia; family Crocodylidae; genus Crocodylus; species Crocodylus porosus. The sequence goes on from NW_017728886.1 coordinate 115,680,483, forward strand.
ACCCACGTTGACCTGTGGGAGGGGGTCTGACAGGCTTCAGCATCAGTCAGATCTTGGAAGAAGAGCTCTTCATAGAAGGTCTGTGCGTGCTGGTCCATCTCACCTGGATCCATGATGGTGGTGCTGTCACCCACCAGAAGGCAGGTGATGTACTTCTTGGCCTCCTGCTTCTTCTCCAGGGCATAGAAGAAGTGAGAGCCATGGTGCATCTCCCAAAGGAGATGGACACGGGAGTGGACAAAATGCACCGTGGGTACAGTGGTTCTTCAGAGCATGAAGCTCTTCCTGCCTCTCTTGACACTCTCAGGAGTTGGGTTGGTGGTGAGGCACCTCTCCAGCTCTAGCACTTCCCTCTCAAGGTGCTCCTGGACTGCCCCACCTCTGCCAGATGTGCCCCCAAGCATAGCTGCAGCAGAGAAGCTGGATACACACCTTTCCTATGTCCCACCATCTCTGAGCAGAGGGAAAAGCTGCCTGTTGCTCCTGCCAAGCCAACCAGAGCTCCTGGAAGGCCTTCCTGAAACTCATGTCCTACAGCAGACTGGCATTGAAGTGTCAGTGCCAGTAGGTTAACCCCAGATCCCCAGGCCCTAGCATGGCCTACACCCAGACAAGGTTGGCCTGGTTTCACTCCCTGCCCAACTGATCTCGCGTATCTAGGGTGACATTAAAGTTTCCACTAAGGACGAGGCACTCACAAGGGTTGAGGGTGCTAATGTAAGGGGCTGCCTGGCAGAAAAAAGTTGGCCAGCTCCAGGTCCTTCACAGGAGCATACACATTCAAAAGGTTCAGGACCAGCCCCTGCACCTGCACCCAGAAGTGCAGCAGGCAGCCCGACACCACCTCAGTATCCTGGAGAACCTCCAGTTGCAGGCCTGGGGAAGAACAGGGAGGTCATCCCGCAACAGGTGGCCATAAGCCAACTAAAAAAAGACCCGGCCTCCCCACTCCAGCCAGCAATTAGACTCCTTGGCCACAGTTGTCAGGGTCTCCTTTAAGAATAACATGGGGTACCCCATCTCCTGAAGGAAAGAGAGCACCTAGCATCTCCAGAGACCCTTCCTGCAGCTGAGGACATTGAGGGTCACAATTTTAAGTGATCATGGATGTGGGGTGGAATGAATGGTTCAGTAGGGGCCTCATACATCTCAACACCCGGTGTGGGGCCCTCTGGCTCACTCAGAGCCCTCCCATAAGTAAACAGTGCGTCTATGAAACAGTGAGCTCACCTATAGATCTGTGCATTGCAGATTTTGGGCCTTCCCCTGCCAGTGCCCTTGCAGTAGCAAGGACACTGTCAGAATTGCCCAGTGCTCCAAGGTGAGCTGTACCTTTCTGGTGGACCGGTGGATATAGTTATGGTCAAGAAATGCAAGTAGATTACTTCTGGCGACTGCCGGGTCCAAGAGGTCTGCAGGCTTCATGGAGCTTGCTCGTTCTCAGGCATCCTTCTCTTGGTCCTGGAGCTCAGCAGGCTCCTTAGGACCCATTTGAACCTTCTACTTCGCTATGACCCCTGACTCTGGTTGGGACTGGGAAAGCTCTAAAGCCCCTTAGGACAGGGATGGTGGTAAGGGTGGGTGTGGGGCTCCTTCATAATATGCTAGGGTAGAGCTGGAGACCCAGGGGTGTGTTCAGGGTCCACAAGAAGATCAGCCTTTTAATTAGGGCACCCCACCCTGATCCCCTCTGGCGCAAGACCATAGGGCAGACTAGAAGTGAGGTTTTTCTGGGAGGGGGAGAAAAGAGACTGATCAGGCACTGGGCTTGCTTTTATGTCTGCCTTGGGGTCCTGGAGAAGGAGACTTCCCTCCTCAGGCCTCATCAGTGTGAGCCCCAAGGCACCCATCTCCCCCAGATTGTTGGGTTGGCTCACTGCTGGACCTTCCTTTGGATCAGCCAAGGCCTCAGCCTCTATGCCCATGGTCTCAGCGAGTAGGTCCTGGGAAGCAGAGTGAGAGGCTGTCTGGGAGTGTCCAGAAGCCCTGAAAACTCCTTCATGGGGATTGCCCATTTGATCTTTCCTGGGGGTGAGGTGTCAGATGCAGCCAGGGAGGGCCCCATGTGGTGGTCTTGGGAGGTGGAGAGGAGTCTTCCACATCAGAGGGCTCCAACTGCATTCCATCCTTCCTCTTGCCTTTGTGCCCAGAGGGGACCTGCACCCCCTCAGCCATGGGGTGGTCCTCAGGTGGACAGGCTCCAGTAGGAGAAAGTGAGGATTGGGGGTGGGGTAGCTATGGAAGGGGCATGAATAGGAACAGGGGTTTCCTGTTCCCTCCTTCTCCCCTGGTTGTTGCTACCTTCCCTGGGATCCCACCAAACGTGGTTGAGGGGCAGGGTCCCCTGACCTGACAGGAGTGCTGGTAGTTGTGGCTGGGGTGCCAGGTGGCCTGAGGGGGAGGGGCAGCGGTGGTAGGGGCAACTCTCTTGACAATGGGACCTACAGATGCCTTTCCTGCCTGGCCCATGAGGCACTCATGATGCAAGTGCATCAAAAGTATCGCAGGTCTCAGAGCACATAGAAAATCCTCACTAGGGTCCCCTGCAAAGGAATCACAAAGCAACCCTCTACCTCCAACTGTGCTCCCACCACCAGCAGGATCATGACCTGATGATGGAATGAGCACACATGGCAGAGGCCGGGGTCTCAGCACCCCAGTGAGAGGGCCACCACAGGAGAAATAACTCTCCCCAGGGTTTGGAGCTGGGGGAACAGGGACCAATTAGGGATATAAGGTGAGATGGAGCTGAGGACCACCCTGGTACCCAGCTGTAAGAGCTTGAGGGGGACATACTCACCCTCCACCATGAGCCCTCTCTCCACTGCCTTGTGTGGTAGCCTCCAAGACATGGAAAAAGACCCCCTTGCCATGAAGGTGGGAAGCCATCACAATCTTGAGATCCCCCACTACCTGAGCCAGGGCCTGCACCCAGGTCTCAAAGTACAGGTTGTCCCAGTTGGGCTGTTGGCACTTCACCCCATGTCTGTGGGTGAGTGTCTGAAAAGGCGTTGCCACCCCCAAAGCTGGAAGGACCAGTGGTGGAGGGTCCAGGCCTCACAGGCAGCTGTGGGGCAACCCACAGATACCTGTGCATGGCTGCAGTTTCCCTGCTGGAGGGATGCATTGGTGGGGCCAGACTGGGGCCAGGGCCAGGCTGAGTGGGTGTGCTGGTTGGCATGGTAGTCTAGGTTTGGGGGTGGGGCCATTGCCTTTCCCACCCCCAGCTGTAGAGGAGGCTGAAGAGAAGCCCTTCCCACTGCCCTTACCCTGGGTCCTTGATGGTGGGCAAGGGGGCTGGGAACCCCACCAAGAGGGGCCTGGCCAGGAGACCCCCTGGCCCTGTTGGCTCCCTGCCAGAGTCTTACCTCCTTGTGCAGTAGAGGTTTCAAGCTTCTCCAGCCTCGGAGGAGGTCATTTGGACTGCCTCTGGGGTGGAGGCTGCAGGGTCATGCATCCCCTTGGGGGCTTGGCTTGGATCTGCCCCTATGGTGAAAGCTCTGTAGGGGCATTTACTACCCCCCCCCAAAAAAAATGTTCCTGCTCTGCCATTGCTTCACATGAAGGAAATGAAGAGGATCAAATTATATAGTGTGGCCAGTAAATCTAATAGGGGCAGGCTGGGGTTGTGGGGGTAGGGGGTAGTAAAACTCACTGAGCTACAGCCTCACAGGAAAAAAAGAAAAAGAAAAAAAAAAAAAAGAACTGGGAGGGCTACACTTGGAGGGTGTGGGGGAGGAGGAAATACACACAAGGGCTGGAGAGACTCAGCCACACAACAAACACCAGGGCAGGGGGGAAATGCCCTGTGCAGTAAGTCCTATGGTCCAACAACACACAGGGAAGGCTGCTGAGGCAGATGTAAGAAATGGCTGGAGAGGTGGAGGGGCTTTGTTTGTTGAAGATCAGTCCAGGAGACCCTCAGGCCTCCATCCCAGCTCTCAGCAGCAGAGCAATAGACAAGAAAACAAAGCAGGATCTGATGCAGTGAGGCAGCTGTGGGGGAGTGCAGGAGCAATCAGTCAGTTAGGGAGTAATCCAGTGCAGGTGCGATGTTGAGTGGTGCAGCAGGGAATCTCTCTCTCTCTTCTGAGAGGGGGCAGAAGAAGAACAGATGGCAGCAACAGCAGCAGTAATGGTAGGAGCCTTCCAGTTCAGCCACTGAGGGTGTGCTTCAGGTGAAAGTGGAGGTGAAGGTGGGGGGTGGCCTGCCAAGGCACCTGGGACAGGCAAGCCACCTTTATGCTCTGGCAGTAATGTTGGGGGAGTGCCTCACAGGCAGTGCAGGCTCCCTCCTGAGGCTCTCCCCCAATCATGGCTTGCCAGTGGGCTGGGCAGCAGGCTGGAACAGGGCTGCAGAAACTGGGGTACAGTGCTGGGGTGTGGTGCAGTGTGGTGGCCCCCTCCTCAAGGGGAGGCAGTGGCATGCAGCAGAGCCCCTCCCCTCCCATGGAGGGGCAGCAGCAGCTAGCAGCAACCCAAGGCAGGAAGTGGTGTGGCCAACTTACCCCCAAAAGTTCTGAGAATAAGGCAGCAGCTAGCAGTAGACCAAAGTAGGATGGGGTCTAGTTATTTTCTCCCCAGAAGCTGCTGACTTCAAGCTTGCAAAAGCAACAGCCTAGGATAGGAAAGGGCATGGCCAACTTCCTCCTAGAGGCTTTTCTCTCAGAAGTTTCTGAGAGAGTAGCCCTGAGCTGCTTGCCAGGGCAGGTTTTTATAGTGCTGTGGCCAGTAGAGGTGCTGACCCCAGGCTCCAGCTCCCCCTGACTGCAGATCCAGGAGGAATTGGGCAGGGTCATTTTGCCCCAAGTGGTGCAACTTGCCCCACATCGAAGTCCATGTCTGGGCATGTGTGATGAGGCAAAAATCCCCAGCTCAAATTTCTGCACAGAAAACTCAGGTGAATTAATTATATGTGGAGGTGCATTCAGTGAGTGAATAAAAACAGATAAATGAAATGAGTCAATTCCAATTAGACATTGTTGTATTTGTTTTGACACAAAGTAAAATTATCCCATTGATGGGTGCCACTCCAATTCAACTGAGACATTTCAAACAGATTACCCTAATTCTTGGTAGTGAGGGAGTCATCAATTTTCTTAACAGCTTCCAATGATGATAATTTGCCTGATTTGCAATGTCTCAGTTGATCTTGATCTATTATTTTACTTCACCACATAGGCATGTACAAGTTTATTTAAAACTGATCAACAGGTAGGATCAAGAAGTCTTAGCCAATATAAAGAGTGATATTACTACCATTTCATTAGAACTGATTAATTATGGAGATAACTTACTTTACTTGGAGGGTCAGAATCCATTCTAAAATTAATATCACTTACGTAGTTTAATGAATAAGAGTTGGTGAAAGGTTTTGAGAAACATGGCTGCAAAGGTGCAATGCTTGAAAAGAACCAGTCTTGAGACTGCTATCCTGGTTGACATTGGATGTACCAAATCAACTTAGGAGAGGAGGTTAAGGTTATTTAGAAGAAAGAGAGGAAAATTTATATAAAATATTTCAGTTAAAATGGTGTGCTGTTTCTGGAAAATCATCACCAAAATAATTCCCATTTTTCCACCTAAACAGTTAAGATTAAAATAATTGTACATTAGATTTGCTTAACACAACATCAGAATTCTCCAAGAAGAAAAGGATATTTAAATTGGTATATTTTTCCAACCTCATTTACCTGATACTTACACTTTTCTTTTTAAAATGGCCTTATATCACATTTTCTTTAATTTAAACCCAGGAAAGAAGAAAAAAGCCAAACATTAGATTCTTTATTCATGCTTAAACTTTTAATTTTCAGTGTCTCAGTATTTGTCCCCATTAGTCATAGCATCTAGAAGGATGACAAAGCATGTGCTGGTTCACACCTCCAACAACAATAACACATAGTACTAGGACATATTTTCATGACCATTTGAGGGGAACTAGGAGAGACTGACAGCCTTCCTTTCTTTCCTAGTTGCTCTAGTAGGTTATTCTGGGAAAATAAGAAAATAAAAGCCTGAAAGAGCCTGTTATATAATGAAAGGCAAAATGTAACTAGCTTCATAACCTTTCCTCATATAGTTTGTAGCCTAGTCATTACAGAAAACAGACAGAGGACTGGAAAAAAAAGTGCAGATCAAGAGTAATCAGCTTAACTGGTGATCAGCTTAACTGACAGGGATCACTTTAGCCCCATCAAAAGAAAAGAAAGAAAATAAAAATCAAGTGTTTTCCCATAAGCAAGAAAATGGATTAAGCAAAAGTAGAGAAAACAGGAATTCCTGTAATCTGAAATGGGCATGGACCAAAGCCTTAAGGCTGCTTTGTACATTAACCAAAAGCAGGACAGCCAAATGAGTGTGGTGTTCTGTCTGAATTAAAATAACCTGCTTCCCAGCAGAGTTAATTAACTGGGCCTGCAAAGCATGTGATATGGCTACACTGCTTTTCATCCTGGAGATGGTTAATTCAGGTCTTGCTTGGGTCTCTGCATAGCAATGGATTTTGCCATGCAGACATAACCTTAGATGCTTTAGATTAACTGAAGCCTACAAAGCAGCATAAACTAACTTGAATTTACTTTCTAATAAAAAAATACTGTAACTACTTGAAAGCATAACATTTTTGGAACTTTTTAGTTAGAAGAAGTATTCAAGTCTGATCACATACGTTAATTCTAGCAATTCAGAACATCTAGGTCCCCCTGTTATATATATTTAAAAAAAAATAAAAGGTAGAAAGAGCTGATTACAATGGAACACAAGCATAACACTCATTATATGACATGATCTAAGGTGTCTGATGTGTTGCAAGTGAGAACGGTTTCTTAATTATTTATCAGATAAAGGTGCTGAACACTACAGGCAGTATTGAAAGAGCCCTGACTAATGCTGAATAAGGATCTACTTCTACAGGAGATTTCTGATGATCCAATAAGCAGAAAATAAACATTAGGGCTGTACAAAACAGTCCCTGTTTTGATTCAGTGGAGATTCGGCTCTATTCAGTGGCCAAATCTCCAAATCTGTACCGAATCAGAGGACTCTTTAATCTCTTTGAATCAAATTGGAACCCTATGAATTGATTCAGAGACTTGGACATAGACAATGCTTTAAATATTTTTTCTACATACCTCTAGGTAGCATGAATGCTTCAATGCTGGAGCACATGGAACATCCCACAGAAGCACAGGGGGCTCCCTAGTGTGTTTGGCAGCAGACCCAGAAGCAGATCAGAAGCACTTCATGTCTACTTGCAGATCCACTGGGGAGCATGCAGGGGGGCCTCCTGCATCTCCCTGGCTTGGCAACTGGTACTTTCTGGATCTGGGGGGAGAGGGCATCTGGTGTCCCCCTGAGGCTGATCACTGAGCCAGGGGGGTACAGTGTGCTCCCTGGCAGCCGCAGAAGTGGACCAAAAGTACTTCTGGTCCACTTCTGCGTTCACCGCCGAGCACATGGAGGGCCCCCCTTCACACTCCTGTGGGATGTTCCATCCGCACCAACATTGCAGCATTCAAAAGCCACACTGTTACCTCGAGGTATGTAGAAAAAATATATAAAGGTGAGTCTATGTCTCAATCGCTAATTCTCTGAATCGGCATCAAATCTTCAGATTCAGCTGAATCAAATCAGGGACAGTGATCTGAATCAATAAATCGAATCACTGTCCCTGATTTGGGCTGAATCTGAACTGAATAGGGCCCGCTTTGCACACCCCTAATAAACAGGACTCATACCAGAACAGTTTTTAATAAATTAACAGAATATAATTAGGAAAATCTGTTTGTTTTAGATTTTCAGCTATTGCCTGTGCTTATGTTACCTAAGGGCATGTCTAGACAAACCAGGGGCCCTAAATTGAAGCAGTGGGTTTTTAAACCCACTGCTTCAATTTACAGCCCTTTAAAAGCCTGTGTCATGCACACACCTTGCACTTACTTGCTTCTTTGGCAGCAGGGAGGGGAGAGTAAGCTGCTGGCAGGTGGAGAGGTTCATGGGCTGTGGAGGTGGGGGGCTAGTGCTTCCCTCCACGGCAGCTCCCCCCCACCCAGGTGGCACCCGGCTTGGGTGGTCCTGGTGGGCACTGGAGCTGTGGAGGGAAGCACAGTGTCCCCGTGCAACTCATGCATGCAGGCTGGCTCCAGGGGGTAGGGGGGAAGGAGGGAGGGAAAGATCAGGCTTGCCACTTTTCTTGGGCAGAGCTTGCCTTCCTGGGCTGCTCCTAGGCTGCCTGCAGGGTTTCCTGCCGAGCCCCTGAGCTGCACCCAGCCCAGTGCTTTGCTCTGCAGCTATAGGGCAGCAAACTAAAACTCCTCAAAGGACTTTTGGTTTCACGTGCCCCAAGCCATTTAAGGTGAATTATGATGCCAAATTTCCTACAGCGGCTGTAATTAATGTGCAATACACTGCCAACATGTGCAAGCACTGATCCAATTAAAGCAGTGCAAAAGCATTTAGCCCACTTTGAAGTGTTGTGCACACTTGCCCCTCCTTTCATCTACACATGGCCTAAGTGCTGTCATACATTAAGAAAGATCTGTGACTTAATTCAATAGGACTGGAATTCATCTCAGTATTTGTGACTAATACATAGACATTCTGGATTGGGAACCTAAGGTAAGAACTACAAGTAAAAGTGAGTACAGTCTTAAGCTGCATAGCATTTCCAAGGTCAATAAGGCTGCTTACAGGCATTCATCTCTACCAAAAGAAATTTCTTCCCGTAGAAAAATAGCCAAAGAGCTAAACTATACAGATGCCCTCCAGCTTCATGGTTGGAGAACTTCACAGATGGCTTTCCAGCCAGGGAACACTAGGAGACTGTTTTCCAAATAGTATCTGACAGAGACAGCACAGGAATTTTCCTGTCCTGGGCAAATGTCCTCTCTTCCCATCAATAAGTTAACTGGCAGGAGGTAGGCATTCTCCTGTGGGGAGGGGGGACCCTCAGTTGCTGGGACAAGGCTCTGGGAGCCTTGTGGCAGGGGTGCAGAAGGTGCTGACCCAGGGCAGTGCTGGGTGAGGTGGAGGCATTTCACCATGGCAGCAAGGCTTCTGAGCCTTGCTGCAGTGGCATAGCACAGTGTCTCACCCTGCTCTGCCCCAAGTCAGTTGGGCAGCAAGGGGAAGCTGGCAGGTGAGCTTCTCCTTGGTGAGAGCCTCCACATGCAAGGCTCCCAGCCCCTTTGGTTTTTAAATCAGTGTCCCCATTTTCCATCTAAAAAGTGGGAGCAAAAGGGGAAAAGACTTTCCTTAAATTCAGCTCCCAGCCCCTCCTCCTTATAAATTCCCACCCCTTCATCTGAGTAGCAGGGGGACTATTTGATGTCCTCATTTACGCAGCTATACCTCTGGATCTGGGGGGTCGCCGGAGGTTGGCGGCTGAGCTGTCTATGTCCTCCGGGTCCCCCATAGGAGCCCGGAGATGGCTCGGTGTTGCGCACTGACTGGGGCAGGTCCAGCCTGGCCGCCATCGCGGTCGCTCAATGCTGTCTGGCGGTGGGCAACCAGCACCACGATGACATCAACTAACAGTTCTTGGAGTAGGGTATCACATTGGCGTCTGGCGCTCGATGTTCTCACTTGCAGTTCGGATAAAGGCTAAAAGCTTTTAAAAACAGTTAAAAGCCTACAACCGCAAAGGAGCTGCCACTGTGTATGGCAACCAGCACCTTAAAAATACCAATAAGTTATGGGGGACAACAAAAGAGAAAACCGTGTGTGCACGTGTGGGTCATAGGTTCAAAACTAGTGCTCCGCTGGGGGACACCGAGCAGAGCACCCCAGATAGCACCCACCGGCTTGCAAACTGAGGGAGTTCGCTGGCGGCTACTGCCCAGTGGTACTCTACCCGGAGACACGCGCGAAGGATACCGAGGAAAAATGCCCCGAGGTCACTGGGAGCCTTCCAGGGGACACAAAGAGAATCCAGCAGGTCCAAGAGTTAGACCTGCAAACTTGGCTCACCATCCCTATCATTCAGCTGAGAAGGGGGACAAGTGAAACGGACAGTGCTCCATGAGCTACACTCCCGGTGCCCAAGAACCAAGAGGGAGCAGCATGGCAAAGGCCCTGTCTGCTTCTCACAGGTGAGAAGCAACTGGGAGATTCCCATCCCAACTTGTAGATGGGTAGGGATAAACTGCTAATCCCCATGCCTTTTCCAGATCAGGCTAATCCTGGTCTTGGAAAGGCCTAGGAACCTTTCCCATAGCTCCATTCTTCTTATCCCCTGGCTTAACATCATTTTATGGCTTCTTTTGATCAAAAACAATTTTTGCAGTCTTTCTCTATTGTGTACTTCTGTTATAGGTTGTCTCTGACATAAAATTAAGCATGACACATGTATGTATGCACATACCATAAAGTTATTTTGGCATACTCCTTTCATAAGTGGTGATCCATATTGCTAGAATGAAGTTATTTGCATTTCCCAATAGGAAAGACCTCTTAAAGCAAGTTTACTCCACTGGTTACCTCATTTCTTACACCTGACTTTTTGACAACAGTTCTGGAAAATAAGAGGCCATTCCTACCCTCTGCCGTAGGAGTCTTATGAAGATTAAGAATAAAAATGATGTCAGGGAAACTTTTTACATGTCATCTTTATTCTCCTTTCTTTACCTGCAAGCAGACTATACTTCTCTTTTCAAAGCCATACTTATTCCCCCAGAGCAGCTAAAAAAAACCTATCCATTTCCTTTCCTGGGACCAAAACACATATGCTACACAAACCAAATCAATTCATAACTTTACTGGATGCTAAAACATGGACAAAATAGAGATAATATTTTAATGGCTCATTCAATTTACCTGCTAAACTGTACTCAACAGATAATAATGACCATCTTCTCTATTAAACACAGCACACACTCTGCCAGCTCCAATCCAACCTGCCCCATATAGCACGCAGGGCTGATCTGGGATGCAAACTTCATGAAGTTGCCCTGTGTGCCTGATTCAGGCTCCCAGACCTGGTGCCACCTGTGGGCCTGATTCAGGTTATCCCTGAATCTAGCATGCAGAACCAGTCCAGCATGGGCATCACATGCAACATACACTCTGGACTGGACCCACATGCCACCTGCCACACAGGGCCAGAGCTCGGGCTAGCATGTGCTGCATGCAGAGCATGGTGCTAGTCTCAATCCCACAGATGGTACCGTGGCTTTGCAGACCATATCTTTTACATTCCTATTTTACACAAATTAAGCTATCTATTTCTACTACCCTTCATTTCTTCTGTAGCTGGTACTGATAATTTATCTTTGGTCTATAAAATAGTAGCTTTATTCCATTTTATGAGACTGTTTTAATTTACATATAGAATTAAAACAGAAGTCATTATCTTATTTGGTAGTTCACTTAGGATGTCCCTTCTTTTTCCCCCAAACATGAAGAAGGGCACTTTTAACTCAGAAGTTTGTATAACATCACTCCCAACTATAATTCATCTGCAGGCAAATAGTGATTAATCTAAAAAAAAATTGTATGACCTCAGAAGAGTTCACCATGTTCTGAAAACACCTAAACATAATTCTGTTCTACCCTGTTAAAACCCTGAAAATCCATTAATGGATCTACTTTTCTATGATCTAACCATTAACTCAGAATCACAAAAAAGGCAAAGTGGAGGAGGAAAATCCACCCCCTTTTTGTATTAAAGATGTTTCAGGGACCCAAACAGGGTGGACTGGATTTCATTTAGGATCTGAATAGAATATAGCTTTAAATGTTCCTTTTGTCAATTCGTTATTGACAGTACCACAGAAAGGGGTGGGGGAAGGGGGGACTGGGAGCCTATGATAAAAGTCTGCTGTGAATACATGAACTCCTGGACCAGTTCCCCTCCCATCAACAAAATAAAGACACACACTTTAAAATTCACTCTTGGCCTTAAGCAACCAAGTCCTGTTCCTCATTCACCAAATCTGTTCCACATGCACCTCATACCCTATGATTTCTACATTCTCCTTGGTTCTCTCCTTTCCCTTTCTGTTTTCAAGGTGCTCCTGAAACTGACCAAATAAAATAACAACAACTCATTCTTCTGATGAGTCTACTATGTCTATATCCTGTCTATCCATCTCTGGTCTCTGAGATTATGGAGGCTTTTCCTGGTTCTCTTTGCCTCCCTCACCCCATAACTCCTTATTCTTAATTCAGCTGTTGTCTTCACATTTCCAGCATTCAAGTCCTGCTAGTAGAATTCTAAATTTAGATATTTCCTCTCACTTCCAGACCCATTCCAAATCCTGAAGCAGTAAAAGACATAATGGACATGTCTACATGAGATACTTTAGTGCTCAGTAGACTAACCTACTGCACAGTAAAGCATCACTGTCTATATATGTACACTGTTTACCTCACAGTAAATTAGGCTACTGCACAGTTAGCTACTACCTGTAAATATAGGTAGTAAACTAACTGCACAGTAGATACTGCACAGTAGCTCATGTGTAGATGCTGACTGAGAGGAAATTTTCTTCCAGTCAGTCCCAACTGACCAGGGTACCACAGGGGACAAGGAAATCTCCTGGTTCTGGTAGTGCCCAGGTCCTGGCTCCTGGGGCAACAACACCAGGACAAGGTAACTCTCTGTTCCCCCCATCCCAGCACACTCATTTCCTGGTTCCCCACAGGAACCAGGAGGCAAAAAGCACTAGGACTGGGGACTTCTGTGCTTCCCCATCCAGCTGAGGCTGGCTGGAGGCTATCCCTCTTCCGGCAGGACAGGGAGGGGTGCCAGGGCCCCAGCAAAGGCAATAGGCACATACCTGGGAAACAGTGTGAAGCCTGTCTCTACCCCTGCACAAATCTGGGAGGCACATGTCCCCCCCATACTTCCCCTGGCCTGAAATTTATGCAGCAACAGGGAGCTACCCCTCCTTCCACCCATGGTCCCTTGGGCAAGCCACATGCCAACACCATTACCTTGCTCCCTGCCCCAGGCATGCACTGCCCTGGCTGGGACTGGGCAGTGCCATGGCCCCGGCCCCAGCCCCAGCCCCAGCCCCAGCCCCTGCTGTGCTGGCCCCAGCACTGGCCCCCTCCCTCACAGTGGGAGCTTCAATTTTCCCCCACTTCCCACGCCCCTTTTTTCCTTCCACAAACTTATCACCATACAGTAAGTAGGCTGCTGAACTCCGCTTGGCTGGGTGGGGTCCTGGTCACCAGCAATGCTGGCAGCCAGCCTGCATATGCACACATGCATGCCGCACTGCCTGCCTCTCCCTCCCAGGGTTCCCATTTCCTGAAGGACCCTGGGCTATGACTATCTGACCTGGGTATTAATGGACCTATGGCTGGAGCCTCCAGCTTCCTGTGGTGGTGGCAGGGGCTCATTGCAGGGCCCCAGGAAAAGAAACATATTTGCAAACTGCTTCCAATTCCCTGCGTATGTAGGCACCTGCCCAGGAGTGCTTACTCTCAAGTAGTTTACTCGAAAGTAAACTGCTCCTGGATGAAATGCATGTGTAGATGTGGCCCTTGATACCTAGCCTAAATTTCCTGTGTTGCCACTTAAGACCATTACTTCTTGTCCATTCCCCTGTGGACACAGAAAATAATTGTATTTTTTTAAGACTCTTTTGTATTTGAAGACTGTTACCAAATTTTCACTTAAACTTTTTTTTTTCCACTCAGAATCAGTTACCCCAGTTCTTCCAACCTGCCCTGCAGAATTCTTGATACAGGTGCTGTAGATGCAGGGGAAAGCAAATTTGAAAATGATGCAGAGGCATTGGCTCAGTATTGACATGAAAACCGGTTCTATTTGAATTGCACCCTACTTTCCTATAGCCTCCTGGGGATTTCCTATGCAAACAGTCACCAGGCCTGATGCTGCTTAGCTTTGGATTCTGGATGAGATGTCCAGAGTAATATGGCTACTGGTGTTAAATATTTCTGGCGTTAAATATTACAGATGCCCAGATAGTGATTCAATTAACTCTCTTTTCCAAATTAGAAATTTTATCATGAACAAGCATGTGTTCTAAATTAAGGCTATTGTACACTAGAAGCACAGCTCTGATGATACAGTAACAATTTTCCCAATATATAATGTCTTACAAACACTTCAATTTGGGAATATCATAGGACTACAGTGAAGCTGAGTAGTTATACCCCAAACAAACAGTGAATTTTTTTTTAAAACCCCTTGGGTCCTCATTAAAAATGTACTGAATAAGTAGTGCAATAAGGAAGAAAAACAAGTAAACTAATTAAACATTTAATTAATAATGTGAAGTTTATTTTATGAAAACTGACAGTATTCTCCCCCTATGATGTAATTTGAAATACCCAGAAGAATCCCATTTAGAAACTATGCTAGAATAACTACATAGTTCTGATTAAAACCAAACAGGGACCAACTTAGGGATGCATTAATGATGACAGTGTTCCCCTCCATGAAGTCTTATGACATTTCTTGGTTCTGTAAGACAGGTCAGGATACAGCAAAACTCCCCAATAGCCCAATGATGACTATGAAGGCCACATTGTGTGTGTGTGGGTGTGTGTGTGTATTTAGCATACTAGTAAATGCTAGATAATTTTGCAGAATTTTAAATTAATTTAGAGAACTGGAGTGCTCCCACGGTCAGTTTGAAAACAATACTCATCAAATTGGATGAGTGGAGAAAAACAACTGTTGGGATTTTTCTATCATTCCTTCACCCACCCAATGTATGATTTCTGAATGCAAGAGCATTAACAAACCCATTCACAGACGCGTTTTAATGAACTGTTCTCCCTCTCAAATATAAGGTGCAGTTTGACAGAAGACAGCTACCTGATCAGCCACTCTTTCAGCTCTGCAGTCAGCAGTTGAATATTTTCTTATGAGAGAATGAGAGTAAGATATTTTGATGTAACACCATTATGCTGACTAGCACCTGCATGATGAAAAAAGATAATTTCCTAGAATGAACAATATTCCTTCAAAACATGGCTTCACAAGGCAGTGACAATTACAACACCCTTTTATAAGTCCCTTAAGATGTGAGGAGGGATTCCACAGAGGATACAGAGCAGAACGAACAATTAAGGGAAGCATTTTAGCAAATTCCTCAGAGGCAAGATATATCAAAACTGCCCTTATATCAATTTAAAAAAGCAAACAAACATAAGGTTAACAAACCTTAGAGTCAAGGTCTGGTGACCCACTTTAGGATATATGGAAAACAAACCCAATTTTAAAAGAGCTTTTCTTTTACTATAGTGGCAAATATTTTACAGACTAAATTACTGATAAGGACTAGAATTGCTTTGACCATCTGAAGAACCAGCTGCATTCTGATAATGAAGGGCAGAACAGAGTATTGAGAAAGAAAGTCCCAAGTCTCATTTCTAGAACATTTTCCTATGGATTCGGTTATGAACCAGCCTATAGGTGGATGAGAAAGGGGTAGAAAGATCTGTTGTGTGGAGGCTATTCCAATTCCTGATCAAAACCAAAGTGAAATAATAACTAACATGAAGTTATTATGGCCCATTCCACAAAGATAAGGAGCATGGACAGGCAAAGGGATGAGAGTAGGCAGATCCTTGGCTCTACCTTGCCTGACATATCTTACAGAACTCAGACAGGAAAAAGACTGTAACAACTTACTTTCATAAATTGCCTAATAGGCACTGTTCTCCACTGAAAATAGTTGTTTGTACAGTAATAAATCCAGTTGGATCCACTGCCAGGGGACCCTAGTCAATACAAACTAGAATGGGCTGTAGCCTAATCTCAGAGGGGATGTAGTACATGCTTCCAGTTCAGCACAGGTAAAATCACAATGCTTGACATCCATGGAGGTGCACTGGGAGAGATGTAAGAAGGGTCAAGAAGATCACCAGCCCTATAACTATAACTTTTGGATTAATTACCACTGTTTAGGAGATTACCATTTTAAAAGAAGTTTTCAGTTTAAGTATTTTTAGAACAAGCATTGTTCTTGGAATCCCAATAGCTGCAGTGGCCAGACAGATTTTTAAAAATGTCTGTCTGTGCTTAGCATGATAAATGTCACTCTCAGAGATGAAACCTGATTCAATTACCTTTCCCTATATCAGCTCAAGGTACATTTGAGATAGTGCATTTTTCATGGGACTTAGTCTCATAGAACATTCTCAAGTACCAACCGATACACAGTGAGAGCAGACAGAAGTGACAATTTTCATCCAATCTGGCTCCTGAAAGCACTCTACAGCCATGACCAAACAGAAGTACATGGTGCAAAGTGCTTTAAAAGGTCTCAATACAAGAAACAACAGACGTATACTTGAAGTTTGGGGCCAGTCCATTAGTTTACTAGGCTTCAGTCAACTAAATAGTTCTGGTTTTGAATATGAGTGCTGGGATATTATGAAAGACATTTTTTGAAAATAAATAAATGTTATAGAATCATAGAACTAGGGTTGGAAGGGACCTTGTAGATCTTCAAGTCTGACCCCCTGCCTGGGCAGAAGAAAAAAACTGGACTCAAATGAGTCCAGCCAGGTAGGCATCAAGCCTCTTCTTAAAGATCCCCAGGGTAGGAGCCAGCACCACTTCCCTAGGAAGTGGTGCTGGCTGGAGTTGGTTCCAGCTCCTAGCTGCCCTAACTGTGAAGTAGTTCTTGTGGATGTCTAATCTAAAGGTGTAAAAACATATAAAGGTGTAAAAACATAAAAGGATAGCTAATGTGTTTTAACCTGAAAAAAACCCAGTTATGACTAAACTATCCACAATAATATATTAAGGGTGTTCATTAAATATAAAGATATTTGGGTTATTTAATTATTGCTTAACCTGACAAAATCTAAAAGCTCAGTCCTGAAGTGCAAAAAATGCAAATGTTTCAACTGCCAGTTATTAAAAATTATTGCAAAAATTGAGCTTCATAATTAAGCTTGTCTTTCTGGTGGAACAAGATAATCTCACAGATATTCGAAGGAAAGAGGGAAAAAATGCCTAAGAATTGACTTGAAGTCAAAACACACTTGTTTCTGAAAGTGCTATTTCACTAAAAGATTTAAGACTGATGATATTATCTAATAAGTATCTCATTCACCTATACCTTGATTTAGATTTGCATGAAGAAACAAGAGTTTGATGTATTCCAATTTCAGTGATTTGATTTAGAGGGAAATAGTTGCAGACCTAAATTGTTAAGTCTTACTGTGAGGACTTGAATAAATTAATATAAATTTGTTTTTATAGCAATAGCTGAATCTTTGGCAATGACTATAAGGATATGCTGATTTGCTTCCATAAGTGCTAAAGCTGATTCATTTTAGAGTTTAGATTTTCACAAGAACTTTTACATAGTTATCTTTGAAGTACTAGACTTTCGCCTCTGATACTGTATAGTTTATTTTAACTAGGGAGGGATAATGCAATTCATACAAAGTAAAAAGTAATCCAAACATTTGTCTGAAATTCAAACTGACCTTAAAGGCTTTTTGAGGCTTATTGCTCTCCCATCTCTCTTCTTGCACACCTTTCTGCTTCTTGGATTTGGTGAGGAAAAGCAAGAGAAATATTGCAAGAAAAATGCATTGCATAAAACTCAATGTCAGCTTTTACTCTTTCACTGAACAGAAATTTCTCAGGAATGGTTTGATATTGCAAAGCTTTATAAGGGGTGGGATGATCTAAAGGCCTTTCTTTTAATTTTAGCCTTATTTCAGACTAAAAGTATATGTGAAATGGGTTTGGCTGTAGCTTGGCTTAACCAGGATGACTACAATTAACATGGATTCAGGGTATAAAAAAGTAAATTTAAAGGTATCACTGAACCTTTTTTTCTGTTTTTTCTTTTTTCTTGATACATTACCTCATTATATTTCATTTGGGTTCCAGGCAGGTTATTGTTTATGTCCAAAGCAACAATGAACTTGGCTTACTGAGCTTTTTAAGGTTGATTGTGGATTTCATGCTTAGAAAACTAAAAAATGTAGAGATGTTCCATGTGTGGGGAAAGATGTTATTTCTTTGTGTGCAGTATCAGTGTTTTTAGGCACTGCCTAGAGAGTTTCTGCTGTGGCTGTGCACCGTCACTTTAAGGACTGGAGTAGGCAGCTGCCAGGTGGCTGATTGTGATGGCTATCTTCAAACACAGGCCAGATATATAAAGAGGGAAGTTGGCTGTTAGCAAGTGGGAGATGTTCAACAGACTGTACTGGGGCTGGCTGAAATGTGGATAGACAAGCCTAAGGCCAGGTGGTATGAATGTGGCCCAAGAGAGAGGACAGCATGAAAAAGGCCAGGTAAGAGCTGGCAGAGTGAATGGGACCCTGGTGAGAGAGGGGTGGCATAAGAATGGCCCTCCAGGGTAGTATGGTAGAGCTACAACTGTGTGCCCAGTTTGCTCCAGACCTAGGCTGGGAAGGTAACCCTATTATATCTACTTATACAAGAATCTTTCCTCTTTCATAGCCAGGGCATTGTAGGATTATGAACAGTAAGTCAAGGATTGTTGACAGCTTCATTCTGACTCAAGGGGTATTTGTATCTTTGGGAGAAGGATAGATTGGGCATTTCTACATGTCCTATAAAGGCTTTTACTGCACAGTAAAATACTGCACAGTGGGTGTGTCTACATGAGACATTTTACTGTGCAGTAAAGCCCAGTTGGAACAATGTCCACCTGCCCTGTCAGCAGGCATTTCCCATCCCCAGCTCCACAATAAGAGTGGGGGGCTGGGAGATTGCTCTGAGAGCTGCCTGTTGCCAGGGTGGGTTCTGAGCTTAGAGCTCAGGTGGGACAATGTCCCCATGTCCTGGTAGCAGACAGCTCCTGGGGGCAGGGAGAAATCTCTTAGCCTCCACTTTGATAGTGGAACTGGGGCCAGGAGCTCCCTGCACCCTGGGGAAAGTTTTCTACCCAGCCTAGAGCTGGCTAGGAACTGCCCCAGACTGGGACAGTTTCTGGCCAGCCCCAGTCTTCTCAGGGAAGTTTGAATGCACAGCCTGGAACTGGCTGGAAACTATCCCATTTTGGGGCACATTCCAGTTAGCTCCAGACTGAATGTTCAGACTTCCATGCAGCCTGGGCTGGCCAGGAACTGTCCTGGTCTGGTGCAGGTCCCAGCCCCAAAACTTTTTCCTAGCCCCATGCACTTATTGGGCAAGTGAGGCATGGGGCTTGGAAACAGCTGTGGGGAAGGGGCAAGCCCCAGCCCCCTCCCCAATCTACCCATGGGGCAGCTAGCAGTGAGTCCCTGGGGGACAGTTGGTGGGACAATTCCTGGCTGTCTTTGGCTGAGTGGGGATTCCCCACCCAGCCAAGGACTCACTACTAGCTGTCCCACTAAACAGTTGGGCAAATTATTTTGAAAGCTCCATATCTAAAGCCAGGTTCCTAAGTGAATGGGGTGCTTAGCATACTTGAAAAATCTTCAGACCACCTACCTAGATACCCAAAGCCTTTAAAGTCTAACTTTAGGGCTCTGTGTTTAAAAAAAAATGCAGATGTACACTTTTTGAAAAGATGTCTGCATTTTTTTAAACATGGAGACCTAAATTAGGTGTTAAAGGCTTTGGTTAACTAGGTAAGTGGATTTAAGATCTTTCAAGTATGCTAAGTGCCCCATTCACTTAGGAGCCTTGCTATAGAGCTGTTAAAATAACTTGCCCAATTGCTTGGACTAGTATTTTGCTTGGGGCTCTCTGTGCTTTTGCCTTTGCTCCAGGATCCTGAATCCTGCCCAGTGGGGCAGGGAGGGGATACAAGACCCTGGCAAAGGCTCCAACCCTCCCCCACACACCCATACCCCAACACCTTCACAAATAACACCCCCAACATACACACAGAGTTTAAAAATAGCCTCTCATGATTTACATACCAATTCTCTTGATTTTTAACGGTTTGTCTCATGATTTTTGACAGGGTGGGGTTGGCAAAACCACTTTGATTTTATGCTCCGCCTCCCACTTGGTTGATATTTGATACCTACATGTAAAAAAAACCTGCTTTTATTACCTGGAATCTTTCTACATTTGCATTCTTGCAGAACAGGTTTCTAAAGACTGGCTTTTTCATACCTGAGGGATGTCTAACCTTCTTTCATATCCTCACCATTTTTAATTTCTTTTTTTTTTTCCCCTGAGAGAGGATGTGGGCATCCAAAAGCTTGCATATAACAACTTTTTTGGTCTAAGTTGGTTTAATAAAAGATATTGTGTCTACCCAAAGACTCCATCTACAGGCCAACGCTTCCCTCCCTTCACCATCCTGTATCATCAGCTTGTTATTTGCAAGTTTTTGGACACCCACACCCTCTCTCAGGCAGAAAAAAAAAGAAATAAAAAATGGTGAGACATATGGAAGATGGTCAGAAATGTGCTCTCTATGATTGGTAAGAGATAGAAGGCTCCAGAATTTTTATAGGAACTGTTTAGGTAACACTATTTTGGGGGGATTTTTGGGGAGCATTAAATCTGCAGCTGGAACAAGGCTTTAATCTGTGTCTCAGTGAAGCTGCTGACCACAAGGCATAATGATATATATTTAAAGTCATTTTGTGAATGCTTTGGCAAGTAGTTTTTACCATATAATAGTATTGTTGTGATATATATATATAAGATTTTGCTTATGTTAAGTAACCATCTTAATTGTGTTAACCGTTTTTCTGGAAAAAGCAGCAATTAAGCCTGTGTGCTGTGAACCAGCTGCAGTGAGGAATGGGATAAGATACAGGGGCCCAAAAAGGGTGGGGATGGTACAACTTGAGACAGAAAAACAGACTGGAATGTGAAAAACAACACGTGATTGGTATCAGAATCCGAGATGAACATATGCAAAAAGGTGAATGGTAATTGGTGAAGAAGCCTCCATCAGCTTCTGCACATTGACTACACAAAAGAAGTCAAGGTCTTAGATATGTGCTTATAGCAAAAAGATATGTAAATGAATGAAATGCATAGGCAATTCCATGCTAATGATCCAAACAGTAAATAGAGGCGGAGCTTGAAATGGGAAGAAATATGGGTGAAACAAGGGAGGAGTGAGGGTGGGATAAATGTTAGTAAACATGAACCAAAGTGTATAAATGTGGAAAGAATTATTGTTCATGGCTGCTTCCTGTGTTCATAGACTGGGTGTCTGAGGGAGCTTGCCGGAAGCTGTCTCCATTCTAAATAAAGCTATTGTGAGCAATGTGTGGAAATAGCGTTTTCTCCCTGTATGCTCTGGCTAATGAGTAACAGGACCCATGAGCGATTAGATCATCATCTCCCTAGTCATTGGGCACCACATTGAGTTGGGGTCTAATAGGAACCATCCTCATTTTGGGTACAGATTAGCTTGTCTGAAGATTTGCTGATGAACCAATACATTTTCATTGTTTTGGTCATTTTCAAAGACAAAGGGCTTCCTGCAAGTGGCATAGTTTCACTGGAAGGATTAGTTGTCCTTCAAAAAGCTAGAATAGAGGTTGACAGGTGGTCACCTGGAAACTGTAAGCCATTCATTTAGAGTCTAGATAAAGTGCTTCAACAATATTGGAAGTGTGTCTTAAACACTGAAAGGACATTATCTGGATTGATATAGGAACTGGAATGGAGTGGTTTGATTAGAAGAATGGTTGGACTCAGCTGGGAAATCCATAGTGTACTAGGAACTATGTAACTTTATTATTGCTGAACACCATGGATGTATAAATTCCCACTAGAGCCTCCTCTTCCCTAATTTGGGCTGAGTGCACACTCTGCTTAGATTCACCCATGTAGACACTCCAAAGAACTAATGAAGAAATGCAGCTATACAATTAATTCAACCACCTGTGACTACTGCACAGAGCCTCAGACTATGCAGTGCCTACTGCAATGCCCTCCGCTTGCAGACCCATGTACAATAAATGATCATGCAAAGTAAAATAAACAAGCACAAGCATGTGTAACAAAATGGTCAAACATGGTATAGAGACATGAGAAAAAGAAGAATGCAAATGATAATAATTTTTAAAATGTTATAGTAACTGACTCTGTTCATATGGATGGACTCTTGATACATATCTCCTGGCCAAATTTTAACACACCTGTTCCTATCTGTTTCCTACAAATGATGAATATCATAAAAGGATTTTACTATTTTTAATGGGAAAGACTAAAAATTTGTTATTCAATAGCTCTTTGGTACATTTGATATAACAATCAAAATATAGGTGTTAGTGACATCTTTTGAGCGTGGTAATTCTGTTTCCTCCATAATTACGTTCTTAAAAAATAAAAACCCTCACAAATTACACAAACCAGGAACATGTTAATTCTGAATCATGTTAATTCTGAAAATGGCTCTATCAAAAGAAAGCATACAAAATGGTGGCCAAACAAGCTCCCAAGTTTATATTCTGTTCTATTTCAAGCTTTTTAGTCCCTTTCTATTATGGTCATGGGCTACATACTTCTCTTCCTTAATTTCCTCTCTGGGAAAAAATGGGAAACACCTGTCTGTCCCTGGGGTTTTCTGACCTTTTATTTGTTTTTTGTTTTCATTACACTGTGAAATGTGTAGGTAAAAAATGTTGTCAAAGTGCAATTTACAAAATCCTGGAGACCAAATCTGTATGTAAAAAAAATTCACGGGATTATAGAAATCAGGAAAAGACTTTTATGAATAGTATAACAAAGAGGAGAGCTAGCCCCTCAATTGGTGCTGAAATTAGAATCATTACATTGCCATTCATGGGGTTACATGCATTTACACTATCTGAGAATATATGTGAGCTACTTTTTTGGACTGCCTAGAATGTTATTTTCGAAGTATCACTTGACTGGTTGGGGGGAGGGGGAACAATTTAAATGCCTGGGAAAATGTCAAGCTGCTACCTGGGAACAATTGAATAATGGATAAAAAACTTAAAATCTTGCAGTGGATGGATATTTTGGCAGAAATAGTAACATTTTGCATTGGTAAATCCTTTGATATATGTGGCAGTCTTGGTGGACTTTATTCTGAGCCAATGAATGTTTTTGAATGATGTCTTAGAATTCAGAACAATCTTCCATTTCCAAACCCACTTTAATCCTTCAGCTGAGCCTCATTTCACTACAATAAATTAATATATGCTATGCAATTTAGATTTGCATATGCAAATAATTTTAAATGATTTCAGTAATCTGAGAACCAGCTGCACGACATTTACTTTCAAAGACTAGACACATATATATTTGCTTTTAACAGAGCATTTTTTTCAATATGAAAAATTCTAAAGGTAGCCCTTAATACAAGATTCAGAATAGAAATGATAATCCTTTCCCCTTTTTATTTGCGACTAATACTTTTAATCTGTTTTGTTAAAGCCCTGTAATTTTAGGTTATTATATTTAATAGTGAGAAAATAAGCTTTTCTTTAAACCACCATACTATGTGTTTTTGGCAGTCTGTATGCCATCACAGTAAGACAACTAAAGCCATACAACACTGCAAAGTTCATAATAATCAGTATTCCTGACCATGCCAACATTTCATGGCAAATAAGTAGGAGGACAGAAAGAAACTAAGAATAGGCACATCAAACAAAAAATTCCAAAAAAACCAAAACCCTACAGTTGTTGCCTAACATTCGCGCACATTCAACCAGAGTTTTCTCTGAGGTTAAGGATTTTATTATCCATAGTGGTTAACATTTTGAAATCCTTATACTAGATCTGTAATGTAAGGCCATAGTTTGTGTTTAGAACATCAAGCTGATTTTTTTTAGCTAGAGCTGTTTCTCTGATGAGCAACAAAGACTAAATTAAGTAAATGTTTAACACCTGTGAAAAAGCAAACCTGTTATCTGGATTTCTAAATAGGGTTTTAGTTGCCCATATCTATACAACTAAAGCCTAGATTGTACCTGGACCTTCAAAATGGAGCCTGATAATATTGCCCCGGTGTCATTCAGATCAATAGCAAGAGCTGAAGTCTTAAAAGAGACACTACTTGTTGTTCTAACTTTTTAAAGAAAGCCTGAGTTGAGTGGAATTGCTGACATTCACACACAGAGGACCAACTCCTAAGACTGCATTGACTGTTGCCAACTAAATGTATATAGATATTTAATGATCCCTGTGGATCACTCTTCTGGAGAGCCAATGTAATTTTATTTCTGGTAGAGATACATATCCTGAACACAGTAACTTCTGTGTTCTGCAGAAAAGCTCCCATTTCTTGGTAAGAAAAGAGTCTTGTTCCCCTCTGTATATGAATGGATTCCGCAAATCACAAATAGATCACAAATGGGAGATGCCTGAGAAAGGTTAAGTGAAGCTAGACTAGGATTGTCTCCTTGATGTTTCCTAAAACATTCTAAACTAATTAAGTAATGATTAGATTGGGTAGCAGAATGGAATTATGAAACAAATATAAGGGGAAAAGAGACATGGCACAAATAACTTCTGTGATTTAGATTTCTTTACGTACATCAGTGTGCAGGATTATGCATTATGTATGCCCTGAAGTTGGTAAAAGATATCACCTTGCTCTGTTTTCAGTATGTAGTACATAGTGATTGGCAACATGTTATGAAGAAAAATTAAAAATATGAATATGATTCATTTGGATAGTCATCCCAAAGTACACAGTGAGGTTACCAATACTTAGCCAGTATACTTGCTTGATATAATACATCATTTAATCTATTTTTTTTTAAGTATGCAGAAATAAAGGTCTAACTCATTTTTTTTTAAACTATTTTGAATCATTAGACCCTTTATAAGAAAAAAACTGTTTCTAAACACCCAAAATTGTATCTTGTCATTTGAACTGCAAAGAAAGGAACCAAATTCTGTGTGAGAACTAACATGAACTTTCACCATTGCATAAGCCGTTGCCTATTTCTTTGAGCTTGTAAGACATACCTGCCTTTTCCATAACTCTCTGCATTAACCGAACATTGGAAGTAATTGGGCATCTTTAGATAGTACTTTTTTCAAAGGGGATTTATTTTAGAATCAATATATTCTGTGGGCATAGATAGGCCTTGGGTGTTATTTTAGCTGCTTATGTGAATAGAGCTCTACTGACTTCAGTAGAGGTAAACCAGTTTAGTCCAATTTAGGATTTCTTCTGCAGCATGCTGGATACCTATCAAGATGAACATTTTGAACCATTTCTACACATGCTTTTGGAGTGATGGGGGAGGGAGGGTGCTTTAATTTGAGAAGCTCTGACAGCTGCTCTAACTAAAGCATCCAGAGCATCTTGTATATCAGCAGCCCCACACTTCAGAGTGGTGACAGAGTTGCTTTATCTAAAGCTCATCAAATAAGCTTTAGAGGAAGTGCCCTTACCACCATTTTGAAGCAGGAGGGTGCTGATATATGAGATGTGGGAGGCTGCTGGAGCATGGAAATTGCCATGTTCCAGCAGACTTAATTAATTGAGGCTGCTCCAACACACTGAAATCAAAGCAAGTCAGAGCAACCTCCCAGCCCATATGCAGGCACCCTTACAGATTTTGCCCAAAAGCACTTTGCAAAGAACTCATGTCAAAAGAGCTGACCAGCAATTAATTTTGGCAAAAGAATCTGGATGTTTCACCATGAAAAGGTCAAAATCATCAGTATATCCAGTAAGGCAGGTTAGAAAAGGATATCCAGTACCCTGTTTGTTAAGGTACTTACTTTGTCTGTGAATATTGTGTCCCTCCTTTGTTTATGATAGAGGCTTGATTCCCTACATCCCAGAGAAATAATGTTGCTGCCAGTGGATTAGCTCTGCTGAGGTTCTCTCTTCTGTCTGAACTGTTTAATTTCTTTTAAAAAAGGAGATATTCACTGAGGTCAGTAAGAGAGACAAGCTACTTAGTCTGGTAATTAGAATGAGTTTCTGAGTGGTGCTGTCACAACTACCTAGTGCTCTGCTTTATACATGGACAAATGCTATACTCAGTAAAATGTATGCTGTATTTTTTTTGCCTGTCACAGAGATTGACTTTACACGTCGTCTAAGGATGAAGTGTGTTTTTAGTGTCTTCTATATGGTATTGGTACCTTAAAATGAAAATATGCCCACCATTCTTGAGGAATGATGACCAAAAACAAATTCACAAACACAGTGTTTGTCAAACTTATTTTTATATCTTTTTCCACTTTTAAACTTTGATATTCTCTTTTCCATTATCCCTTCTCTTTTCCGTTATCCAGTTATTTTTTTCTTTCTTCTCAAGTTGCTTCTCTTCTTCTTCGTGGTCCCACCCGCTTTCCCCAAAATTTCCCTCTTTCCTTGCATTTGCTTGTTCCTCATCTCTAAAGCATGAGAGCACAGTCTTGCTTCTTTCAGGTTCTATTTAATAGTTTGGAATACTGACTGTATTCTTAGCAGCTTTGAGGAGACAGCTGGTGCATCTGCATGTGCCCTCCCCATGGCACCGCTGTTACTGCACTATCATTTAGTACTTCCTTTTGGAAGTACTAAATGATGAAACAGTAACAGCCATTATTGTGCTGTCCTGACAGTGCACAGTCATTTTTAGATGCTACACCATCACAGCAATGCATTATAATGAAGTATCTCCTTGATACGGCAATGTAGCATTGGTGTTAAGGTTTGTGCCTGCTGACACTATGTCACTATAGCAATGAGCTATATCACCATAACACATTGCTACAGTAATATAACATCATGTGTAGATGTGCCCAAGAACTCAGAATCTAAATGTGACCTCAAATGTATTTCTCAAATCTACAAGTTAAGTTTATTATGAATACATTTGAAATGATTGCAGTATTCTGCAAGTTTTTCGTTGGAACTTCCATACCTGAAAATGAAAAATTGCGGAACTTCAATTTTAGAGTAGTTATCATTAACAAATATGTTGTAATAAACTGCTCAGCTGTTGCTGGAGGTACAGCTGGATGGTCCTGTGCTCCGGGTGGCAGTAGCTAGGTCAGTACTGTGGGGGTTCCACCCTCCCAAAAAAACACCCAGGCCCTGGTCACCTCTCTGTCTTTATGCTACTAGTTGTTACCACCATTTTAAACTATTTGAATCAGGAAATAAAACATTGAAACAAAAGAAGTTTGGAGAGATGGGGAATGCATTCCAAAAAGATTTCTGCCTAATCAGAAATCATTAAACTCTGAAACTTACCTTTTCAAGGTCCTTCATTCTAATCCATTATCTTTCATTCCCCATCAGTACTGCAAAAATGTCAGTTTGATGACGTATTATACATAACAATGCTATTACATTGGCATAACATGACAACTGGGACTTGTCTGAACTTTTTAAACTTTTAATCTCTAAAATAAATTACAATCTGAAAACCTTTGAAGCATAGAAAAGAAGCTACTCATTAGGAAGAATGAGAGAGAATAAGAATCTTCATATGTGTGTGAATCTTCACACATCCTCATCAATTAGCAAGGAGTCAGGGGAGGGGCACTCTGAAGTGCTTTGGGTTAGAGTACAAGGGAGTCGAGGGGAAAG
>NW_017728886.1:115707885-115710479 GCF_001723895.1 Crocodylus porosus
CCGGAGGCGCTACTTCACGGTCAGGGCGGCTAGGGTCTGGAACCAACTTCCAAGAGAAGTGGTGCAGGCTCCTACCCTGGGGGTGTTTCAGAGGAGGTTAGATGAACATCTTGCTGGGGTCTTTTGACCCCAGTACTCTTTCCTGCCATGGCAGGGGGTTGGACTAGATGATCTGCTCAGGTCCCTTCTGACCCTAGAAACTATGAAACTATGTTTTTGAGACATTCTTTTCCTCCTTCTCACCGGATCCCCAGGAACAGGTTTGCTTATGTATATCATGATTAGAAAACATATACCACACAGATAACCAATTTATTTTAAATGTCTTTTCTTTTTCCTTTCGTTACGTTCATTTGTGTTTCAAATGTCAGTTTGTAGCTTTTTGTAGGTTTAAATTAAGTTTCCCTAAGCCCACACTCCTTTAAAAATGTGAGATGAACTAGTAAAGCACATCCTCAAACCTTGGTTAGCCAAGCTTAGGGAGAACATAGTTCAGCTACCCTTTCTATTTCTGACCCACTGCATGGCTCTTTTGAATCCTTTTATTTAAAAAAAAAAATTGCCATCTGAATCAAAGTGGATAGGAATTATAGTTCATACTCTTCTTTTGTAGTACAAATTATGTAGTTATCTGTAATGTTTGGGTGTTTTTGGTGATAGGCTTCTTTGGCAAAATAAAAAATTACACAATACATAAATTAAAGTGTATTTTATTTTAAAGGGAATACATCTATTGTTAATGCATTGTACTATTGTGGTTGTAACATTCCTCTACACATAATACAAAATATTATGAATATCTTCACAAATATAGCAATTTCAGGTTGTCAGTGTCTAAGAACAGATTTTGATCTGATGTGTGCATAGGGAGATTTTTCAAACAGCCAAAGTCTGTTCTCATTGGCTGTGCAATAGGTAAACACAAGAGTCATCTCTGTCTAGAAGCCATATAATCCTTTTACTATCAAAGAAAATAATCAGTGTGAAGAAGGAGAACAGAGGGGGACCTTTTGCAGTATTCCCCTTTTGGCCTGCTAATTATGGCTATCATGGTGGAAGGAGCTAGCAGAAATATTTTAATTGCATAGAGATGAACTTTCAAAGGTTTTCTGAGGACCCACAACAGGAGGCAGCTCTATTCTGACTTCTAATCCAAGTCTTGTTTTAATTGTCCATTTAGTTGCAGTTTGTTAATGGCATTGTGTCTTTATACTGCCCAGGGATAGTGAAACTAGTAACATGCAATTATAGTAAAGTTATATTACTTCTGAGTCATAATTGTTACAATAATAGTGAGACTGAGTAAGTGGCAGATCTCAAGTGACTATACAGTAGCAGGTAGCTTTATTAATATTTAGTAGGGTATTTTTTTGGATTTGCCTATTCTACATTGTAAAGCCCTGCACATTTCTTCATATTTTGAATTTCTAAGCATTATGAATAGATATAAAATGGATATTCATCTCACAGCTAGTACTTTAAAGTTGCTTACAGAAGTGCCTGATGATTCAGCTCAATATTACTAGTTTTCTGAATTAGCACAGTCAGTAAGGAAGTAAAACATCTACTTCAATCAAAAGCTATAGTCTTTTAGATTTTTAGATTTACTTGAAGAAAATATGTAATGTGTATGCAAATAGGTGCAATTGAGTAGCTGGATGAATGCATGCATCTTGAAAATTAGTTGCCTAGTATTAGAAGAGAATATTTCGATCATATCCTACTTATAGTTTGCTTCCTTTGTGGAAATGCTTTCGGTGAGTATGGCCGTTTTTGTGAGGTCTCTTCTAACGTTTGACTTATGTGTACATATCTCTGATTTTGTAATCCATATTCTCCATGGTTCCACTGATGGGATAAATATGTCCATTAATGTATACTCCTTGTAAAGGCTATCTGCAAAAGATTGGTTGTAAATATTTAGCTGCAGGTTTTGAAAATAAATGGTCCTAGAATACTACATACACATTATGCCACACCCATTATGCAATGACACTGATATATGTCAGATATGTTCAAGCATGTCCAAGGTGTAAGACAATGGAAGAAACCTTATAAAGTTATCTTGGACACTGTGTGCTTCTACATGTGTTATTAAGGTGATTGAACAAGTTCTGGTGCAGTTCATACAGTAGTTTATTGCTCCTGGGTGCACTGTTTGCATGTACTCTAAGGACCACAGCTTCTTGAGCTGGGACAGAGCAGCCCTAACTGGAAGGCAGGGTCCAGGGGTCAGACTTCTGGCTCAGGGCTACTGCAATCCAACTTAACATGCTGTGGAGGGGATGGCTGGGGCACAAGGGTGCTTCAGTGCAGGGCTAGCTGGCAGGTAGCCCCCACACTGAAGTACCCTTGTGCCCCTGCTAGCCCTGTCAGCATCTCTACTTGTGTTGTGGCAGAGTAGATAACTCTACCATAGGCCAGTACTTGTGTTTGGCTGTAGTCCTATAGCAAAGTTAATTAGTTTAGTCCATCCTAATAGCACTGTATGTGTTGTGGAAGAAATCAAACTTCGCGTTGTGGTTGAATCAGAACTGACAGAGCCAGCTTTTCTTTATTTAAGGCTATACTGTGATCACAGGGAGAATTCCATA
>NW_017728886.1:115710579-115742933 GCF_001723895.1 Crocodylus porosus
TCAAGATAACCCAAGGAATGCAGGAATGCGGATTCCTTATCTCAGAACATTTGAATTAAGCAGTATCAGCACATCTGGTCTTTGTCTGTTTTTCTAGTCAAGTAAGCCAATTACTTCTACAGTGTAGACAGTGACATTTTACTGTGGAGCTAATCAGGCAACTCCACAGTAAACATCTTGTGTATACGCACCCACTATCTCCTGCACACCATGGACCAGATACTCATCTCATCAAAACTAGTATTCCTCCATTAAATCAATAGTTGCCTATGTCTCAGCAGTGTATCCATTCTCATAAATCTATTATTACTACCCTTTCTCTTATTGTAGGGCAGAAGGTCTCTTTGAAGCCTTAATTATGACTTTATTTCTGAGCTTCTAAAACAAAGCAGGGTTACCAACTGTCCATAAATGTATGTAAAGCCCATAAAAAAAAAAGGCTAAAATACCTATCTGTAAAGGATATAAAAATATTAAACAGTCTGTTAAAACACTAATCAACTGGGAGCTTGATTGAAAATTCCTGGTCATAAAGAAGCTGGATGAAAAGTGTTGAAGGACAGACATAGCAAAGCAGCACCACTTTGTGGCTGAGTGGGAATGCAACACACTTCAGGGAGCACTTTTACAGGGCTTTGTAGGCCCCCTCCCTACTCTTGCCATGCTCTGCTACTGTTGTCTCCCTGTAATGCTGCTCAGTAGCAGGTAGGCAGACAGTAGTCCTTCTTTGGAGTTCTGTCTCAAGTCAGGAAGTGGGGCTTGCAGATGTCTGGAGGATGGTCGGGGGGGCAGCAGAGCATGGGCTGCAGTCAAGGGCATCAAGATACGGGGTTTACCACTTGTGAAATATGCTACAAGCTGGGGAGGTGCATCTGGGGTCCTTTTCTCCTATGCTTGGCTCCCTTAAATCTTGGAAGGGTGAGGGGGATGGCAGCCCTGGCAATGTATCTTAGACATATCACATCATAGCTAATCATACTCCAAAGAGGATATCTGTTTTCTTTCAAAGAGTTCAAAAGTGTGCCTGGAAAATTAAGTACTATTTTAACTGCTCGTTATGTGTGGACATCAACCATTCTATGACAACTGGGTGACCCTTCAGGCATCTTACTCTGCATTGATTCTCATCCTTCCTGTATTGATCTAACTGCTGACTTTTAGCTACTTGCATTAAATCTATGCAGGTTAGCTACTCCTAATTAAAGACTCCCTTGCAAAGACAGAGGTGGTGAAATGACTTGTGATCTGTTCACTTGCTCCTCAGTCACTCAGGAAGTCTCCTTTTATACCCTGCTGGGCCCTACTCCGGCCCCTGTGTTAGGACTTGTGTCAGACACAAGCAGAAACCACCCAGCAATCACTCGTCTAGCAGAAATCCCACCTGCTCAGAGCACACACCAAAAACACAAACAGCCCACTAACAAACACTCAGCAAACCAAACACACAGGCAGCCCTGGCTCTCATACCTTCCTACAAAAGGACCTGGTGCCTAGTACCTAGTTTCTCTTCCTCTTCCCTTGTCTCCTCTTGCTCCTAGCAAACTGCTTGCAAATTTCCGTTTGCTGTCCCTGTTCACTTGCCCTGTTACCATGGTTCAAAGATAAAACAGAGACTGGTACAAGCTATATGTGTATTGGTTTTATATAAATGTAGCATTTGGCCCAGTGAACTTATCTATTGATGTCAGTTGTCTTTGTGAGGATCAATTTAACTTTATGGCATCTAAGGTCGCTTTTATTTTATTTTATTTTTTGCTGCCATGGCATATCTCAACAAGATCCTTTGTTGGAGGTCTTCCACCTCCATTGGGCACTTAAGGCACTTGGAGCTGCTGTGCTATCAAATTCAGTTTGACTGCTTTCAATTTAGAGGTCTTCTAGCATATCAGTAAAATAAACTGCCTTTTTATTCCTAATTTCAAGAATATACAGGACTTTGTATTAAAGAAAAAATGAGGTTACACATGTTTATTGAAAGGACAAAAGCAAATGTTCAAGAGACTTTCAGAAAAATGAAATAACAACTATACATGCAATGTTAAACTGAGTCGGCTACATAAACAAGACAGGGAGTATAATATGAGCTCAGTCATAAAGGCAACAACTTTTTTCTCTATTGTGTAAACAAAAAATCAGAAGATTGCACCAGCAAAAAAGCTAAGTTTCCCTACAATATACAGTTGACCCTGATTCACCTAGTACACATGGCAAAGATAATTATGCTCAAGTGAGTCATTAACTTAAGATAGGTCTGTACAAAGCAAAACAAAATTAGTAACTACAGCACTTCTTCAGAAACATGCTCCTCTTACTTGCTTTTTGCTTGGAATGTTGTTTTGTAATATTCACTAGTGTACAACTGCAAACTGAAACATTCTTTGTAAAATAGTTATAATTAAACTAGCTTAAAATCCACATAACTTTTTTGAACTTAATAAGGTTACATAAATTGTTTTCTGTTTAAAAGGACTGGCTTCAAAGCTGGTGGGGGGATGACTATTAGTTACTTTTGTAATTTAAGAAGGACACACTGAGTCCACACTGTTTTTGCTTTGAAATTTGTTAGAGGGAGGATAGATGGTAATAAACTATACCCATGAATGTGCACAATGAAATGCCATTTGAAAATATCATATACATTAAAATGTAAATAGCATTTAAAAAAAGGTTTAGTCTCAGAAAAGCAGAAATGATGCTTTTATTATAGGATCAGTTAATTGTGTATGATTTTTAGTGTTAAATGAAAACATTTACTTCATAGTTTTTAAAAAAGGACTCTTTCTTTACATGCTAATTATATAGGTATATATTTTAAAGCTTCTTACATCTCGAGAATTTTACATTATCATTAAAAACAAAACACATGTATTTCAGTCTATAGAGTTCTTTCAGGATTAAAACTAAGTATTTTCTGTGAAAGAAAAAAAAGCCTAAATACATGTTATAGTGACAAGATTAGGGTGAGTGCTTTCAAAGGCATACTTCTATTGTTTTGTCACTGAAAAAATTATATGCCTTTATATTATATTCATGTTACAGTAGGGTTTTCTTTAATGACTGTTATTCTTGTTATCTTCTTTGGCCCAGCTCCCAGGTTTAATACAGACAGAGTAGCAGGATTTCAAGGTAGCTACAAGCCAGGGGAGGACAATTATTTTGGCTGGAGGGTGTCTTAATGAGCTGTTGAGGGCCACAATGGTAGCATCACCACTTTGCATGTTCCCTGCCCCCTTGCCTCCTGGCCACCATCTTAGGACTGGAAGTATCTCCCCCTAACCCCTGACCTTTGCCACCACAAGTCTCTCCCTTTGCCTCCAAAAGTACTCCTTTTGGGGAGGGGGCTTACCATCTTAGAACTGGAAAAAAATACTAAAAATCTAACATTGAGGAAACATTTTTTAATGTTATTAAAAATGTTTGTCCCTGATTGGTGTGTGTTTGCATTGTGTATATAGAGGTGGCGATTATCTAATAGCTGAAAATAAAGTTTTGCTTTTATATATTGTAAGCGGGGGGGATAGAGGAGTCTGGGGCTTATGGATGTGTGGGGGGCTGCGTGTGTGTGTGTGTGTATGGATGTGTGTGTATGTGGCCTGTGGGGAAGAGTGTGAGGGTATGTGTGGATGGGGGTGTTGGGGATGTGTGTGTGTGGCTGAGTATGGGGTTTGTGGGGGTATGTCGGGTATGCAGAGGAGGATGCAGGGAGGATGCAGGACAGTCCAGCATGGGAAGTTCCTGGCACTGGTGAGGTGTGGGGGTGCCACTTTTCCCCCACACCAAGGAACACTTTCTGCCTCACAGGAACCGCTGCTGTCATTGCTGAACCTGGGCACCTGGGCGGGTGAGTCCAAAGCAGGTGCAGTGGAGGGTGGGGCAGGATCATGCAGTACAGTTCCCCACTGATACCACAGGTCTGGGACCAGCAGAGGTGGCAGTTGAAGGAGCTGTCACCACCTGAGCTTCCTAGAAAGGCAGTCCAGCTGCATGCCCAGGGTGTGGCAGGTTATGCCAGGGCTGGACAGTGCCTTGGGCCAAGCAGGACCAAGGGACCCAACGCAGGCCAGACAAAGAGCTTCTGTGGGCTGGATCTGGCCCCTCAGCCGTATTTTTCCCATGCTACAAGCCATCTTCTCTGTACAACTTTCTTATCCTCTTCCATAAGTTTGGAGATTGAACTGACCAGGCTCAAGTTGGAGGAGTGTTCAGGTTGACAAGTTACCAGCAGTAACTTTTGAAGTTTCTCCTGGCCATCTACCAGCAGTAACTTTTGAAGTTTCTCCTGGCCATCTACTGTGGCTTAGCTTCAGGAAGGCTCTGTCTGTACCATTTGAGGACTGACCAAGGGATGGAATGATTCTTTGTGGAGCTGTCAGCTTTGCTCCAGCAAACAAACACAGTTGCCTAATAAAATGGAGAATGCAGTTTGTGGATCCACATATTTTGTCTTACTCCTATTGGCAAAGAATAAATTTTCCAATGTATTATGTCTAAAAATATACTATTATACAACCACTACTCTTCCTCATAGGGTTTCAGGTCAAGATGAACATCAGATGGTAAAAGGATAGTGCCATTTCTCCTAGAAAGCTGTGAGTCAAACTTCCCTGCTGGGGTTTTTGCCATCAATGCATTTTTCTACCACTATAAATACCCAGGGTTAAAACAGTATAGACAACCAAAACCAGTATAAGCCTAATTCTTCACTGCTTTGTGTCATTTGTTTACTTGTGTGCAAAGAAGCATTTACCCCCACTTTGAGGAAATGTAAATGATTATGCCAGGAAAAAGGATCAGGCCTAACATATGGGAAATATTACCTGGTTTGGCTATTAGAATAAGAAAAGAGACATGAATCATTTCAGTACTTGGAAGAATGATCCCCTGTAGGAAAATATAACTGCATGATCTCTCCTTGATCTCCACAGGGCTACTGAGAATCACATCAAATTTCAACAAAATAAATTGCCATTTCTTTCCCTCCCCAACCCCCATCCCTTCTTGGTAGGTTATACTTGTAAGGGAGAAACCGCAATAATGATGAAAAATTATTGTAATTAAAATTACTGAAATATATCTTTTGTTTATTACAAACTCACCTGTACCTTTACTGAGTTTAAGAAATGCTCACATATACTTTTGTACATGTTCTGTGGCAAAGAGAAAAAAGTTTCATATTTTATATTTTTTAATGAAAACTGATGTATGTAGTTTTTAAAAATTACCAGAAGGTTTCTATTTGCAGTCTCCCAGAGATTAGCGAAGTGTCAAGAAAAAATATACTTTTATGGCCATAAAAACTTGTTTGTTACACCAAAGTGTTTTTATACTGACTTTAAAATGCAACTTTATAAATATCTGTTTTGCTCAGTAACATAAGGAAGGGTTGGTAAGCAGAGTATGAGCCCCAGGCACTATTTAGGAGGCAGAGGGAACCAGAATGGAGTGTCGACCTCCTGTCTCTGTCTCCTACTCATCCTACACTTGCACCTTCCAGCTCCAGCTCTGGCAGCAGATTAACAAAGATGGTATAGGAACATGTGTGAATGAGTGGGTGAACAGCATTTTAGGAAATGTAGTTTCTCCTTCTGGGGGAGATGTCAATCTCTTTCACCAACCCAGGTATTTTCTTGGCCACTTCTCATGCATGTTGGCAGCAATAAATAAAGAGATATCTCCTCTCAGCAGTGAACCTCCAGTTGCTGTTCCTGCATCGTCTCCTACTTCTAGAGTCTCTAAAGCCAGAGCTCTACAAGGAAGATACAGGGGAAAGGCACTTAGGGAAGAGTGAACTACCCAAGCTGCAGTCCTGACTAGTTATGCTTCTGATTTTGCTTTAAACTTCTCTAATATTTTATTTGATGCTAAGTTTTGACAATTCTGTATCAGAACTGGTACTTGCCATTTGTGCTATGCATGCTTTCTTTTAAAGTCACATTTTTTTCTAAATGCTATATTTGAGTTTCTTTTTTCTTCTTTTCATTCAGGATAACAAATAACTAGCTTTGAAGACTTCCATTATAAAACGCCCAAAAGTTACATTGTAAAAGCTGTCTTGTCCCTGAATCCATCAAATAAACCTATATTTTAACCGCTTATGCAATTGTTATTGATTTTTTTTTGGTAAGTCTCTAAAGCTTTTAAACATCAAGAGATATTAGAATCATTCATAAATATTTTTCAGAAGATTTTACTTACTTCTAACTCATATTTCCTCTCAAGAGTGTTAGTTTTTTTATCTATTCCTTGTGTTGTTTAAATATCACCAGCTTCTTTTGAAAATATGATTTTCTAAATGCAAAGCTTTTAATATAATGGATTCCTAATATAATTACTAGGTAAATGCCAGGATCTTTTATATACCAGCATTGCTAGACTGGTAACTAATGCAAGAGGTCATATGGAACATAGAATATCAAGATTAACTGAAGAACTAAGTTATCTGTAAATGCCTAAGTAACTTCTTTGCCTAAGTCAGGAAGATCCAAGACACACCTCCAAAGACTTAGAGACAAAGCTTTTAGGACATGAGTAGTTGAAGTTATTTGAAATAGAATTTCAATACCTGCTAACCCTTGAAACGAAAAGACCTGTATCAGAAAGTAGACTGAATGAAACAGTTAAAACTAACTTTAAAAATGCTTTAATAATTTTATCCCACAAATACATAGATAATTAGAAGTATATAGCATATGCATTAAGCATAACACATATTCATGAGAAGATGTAACTGAAACTAAGCCACAAAGGTCAGAACCAATGACAACAATGAGTTTTTAATTTAAACAGCCTAAAAGGTTTTTTTTACTTTTTCTTGGAAGATATGGAAACGATATTTTAACAACCCTTTGAACTCCACATCCAACACCCTGCTCCCCTCCTTTGTTTTACAGCACTTTTCACAGCTTCTCATATGTCGAAGACAGCTATGAAGAAAATAGCCATGAGGCAGCATCAAAAACCATCAGTCTTTCTGGTGATGTGACATCATCACAAATTGTTCAACATGTACTGGTGAGATGAAGTGCCAATGTACTGCTAAGGAATCCAATGTAGATATTCCATTTCATGATCTGAATATACTCTTGAAATAGTAGAATAGTTTGAGATGTTAACAACTTCTTTCAGAAAAGCACCAACCTTAGTGTCTCTAACCAGCTAACTAACTAGCTGTTACCTGAGTCATCCAATTCCTAACTTCTGTTTAGGGTGTGTCTCTATATTTCCCCTCTTAACAATAACTAGAAAAAGCTATTAACACAAAAATCCATTAATACCCATCTACAAATGCCCAAGCACTCATGATAAGAAGTGTTTAGATGGATCAAAATGCAATTAAAAGTTTGATAATAAAGGTGGATAGTGATCCATCAAAAGTAGAAGTGGAGTAGGCAAGGTGTTCCAGAGGAAGAAAAAAAGGAGAACAAGAACTGGGGAACCACATGTTTAGATCACATAAAGAGATGGTAAAGATAAATAAATAATGGGATTTAATTTGGATGTTGGATTCTTGCTATTCACTGAATTGCCTTTCTTTGTCAATCCCTCAGTTAAGATTAATTGTCTTCTATGATTTTCTTATCTGTGTGTCTGAAGATTGTTAATGAAGCCTATCCATGATTAACAGCCTCTATTGCAGCACATACATGCCTTTCTGTTTGTGGAGTGGGTGGTGCTGAATTCTTGATTTGGTCTGTAACACATTGTTTCTCCTGCCCAAACTTTTCCATCTCACAACAGTTTTTGTGAGGTTTCAGAATACTGAGATCCATGCAGCTAACTCTTCCTCCATTTGGGATGGTCCTGGGCAATAGTTTCCCGTGAGTTAACATCAATGTTGCATTTGTTTAAGTTGGCCTTGAGGATGTCCCTGAAGCACTTTCTCTGCCCTTCTCTTCAGTGTACCTCTGGGCAAATAAAACTTGCTTTGGGAGTCTAGAGTCCAACATCCAGATGGCATGGCTGGCCCAATAAAGTTGATGTCAGATGGTCATCACCTCAGTACCCTTGGTGTTTGCTTGCAGAAGGACACTAATGTTTCTTCTCACTAGATTTGGACAATCTTCCATAGATAGCATTGGTGGTACTTCAACAACTTTAGATGTCCCCTGTATGTCTTAGCTCCGTACAACAAAGTGGAGATCATGACTGTTTGATAAACCATGAGCTTGGTTTCAGATCCGATGTCACAATCTTTGAACACCTGTTTCTTTAGGCATCCAAGGACTGCACTTGCACATTTGAGACAATGTTAGATTTCTTTGTCAATGTCAGCTTTCTGCAAGAGATGACCTCTGAGGTACAGAAAATACTCAAAGTTCTCCAGAGTCTCACTGGATCTGGATTACTAGAGCTGGAGACTGTTAATTAGGAGCTTGTTGGTGGAGGACCTTAGTCTTCTTAAGCACCAGTCCCATTTTCTTGTATGCCTCTGTAAAGACGTTGATGAATGCTCCTAAGTGAGTGCACACTACAGCATTATCAGCATACTGGAGTTCAATGGTTGAGGTTGCGGTGGTCTTGGTTTTGGCTCAGAGTTGTCTGAGGTTAAACAGCATACTATCCATTCATTCATTTAGCTCCACTGTGCCTGGAAGCTTCTTGCTACTTCAGAAGTATCCTCCACAGCACTTTCGGCTGAGAGTCAAAAGCTTTTGTGAAGTCAAAGAAAGTCATGTAGAGGGGCTTATGTTGTTCCCCGAATTTCTCCTGCAGCTGGCAAGCTGTGAAGATCATGTCAGTTGTGCCTTTTCATGCCCTAAGCCCACAATAAGGTTCCAGAAGGAGCTCTTCAGCAAGTGGAAAGAGATGGTTCAGAAGGGTTCCCACAATGATCTTTCCTGTAGTGGACAGCGAAGTGATCTCTCAGTATCTTTCACAGACAAACTTGTCTTCT
This sequence comes from Crocodylus porosus, assembly GCF_001723895.1. Lineage (NCBI taxonomy): Eukaryota > Metazoa > Chordata > Crocodylia > Crocodylidae > Crocodylus > Crocodylus porosus. The sequence goes on from NW_017728886.1 coordinate 115,719,473, forward strand.
TTCTTGAAGATTGTCACAATCATGGCATCTCTTAGGTCATCTGGGATTTCCTTATCATTCCAGATCCTTAAAATGAGGGCAAGAAACTGATGTGAACTCCTCTTTCCCCTGTTTGAAGATTTCAGTGGAGATTCCATCTGCTCCAGGTGCCTTGTGTTTTATAGGGCTGTGTGAAGGTTTGGTTCCTGATTTGATTTGGTGGAGATTCAGCCCAATTTGGTGGCCAAATCTCCAAGTTCAAATCAAACCAGGAAACCTTTAATCTCTCTGAATCAAATCAGAAACCTCCAAATTGATTTGAAGAGTGTGATGTCTGTAGGTATTATAGGGCTTGCTCGTGCTGCCCTCTGCTCGTCTGCCTACAGGTGGCAACAGGGTAGACCTTGGCCCTGGATCACCAGGTCTGCCAGGAAGTGGATCTTACATATTTTCTCACCTGCCGTGACTTTGACCTATATTTTTCCCAGGAGGCAATGCCCACGGTGATCCTGCCTAGTCTTGATCCCTGTGTCTTCAGTTCCAAACCTTCCTTTTACCCCAGCCTAGCCTCTCCAAGTCATGTTTTATGATGTTCTTATGCAGCCAGGTTGCAGTGCTGCCCGATGTAACCTTCTCTGCACCCCAGGGTACCTCTTTTGGGTACACCCTTCCAGGGGCCAGCCTTGGTCTGTGCTCAAACAAAATGAAAAAATAGACAGCAAAAGAAATCACAACCCCCCCACCCCCAGCTGTTTCTCAGCCTTCTTGTCAGGCTCTGGCAATGTCTCCCCAAAAAAACATTCCCTTAGTCCAGTCTCTGCTGTGTACTAGCTTGCCCTGCACCCCTATGAATGTACACAGTCTTTTCAGAGTCTCTCCCTTGTGCAGGAAGGCTGTACCTGTAACTGTAGATATTTCCCTTCCAGTCCTCCTCCGGATGCTGTGTTAGACAAAACTCCTGTCCAGTGATTCTCTCTGGCCTTGTGGGCTCCCTCGCTCCGGATCCTCAGCTGCAACTCCACTCCGGAGATTCCCACCAGCCACTTGTTTGAAGGCCTCCCTGCCTCAGGGTCACTCCCACAGTGTTCCTCAGGCCCGTTCTGCAGTTTCTGCCTGCTGAGATGCTCAGCCACTCCTCTCTCCCTATGACCTTCAGGGACTCCTCTATGCCCCTCTCCAGGTCCAGAAATACCTTTTAGCGGCCTCCCTCCGCCAATCCTGAGCGAGACACTGCTCCGGAAATTGGGTGGGTATTTTCCTTCATTTCCAGGCTGCAGCTGCAGCCCTGCCAGCCCTCCAGGCTGTAAGCCCTTTCTCACTCATTCACAGAGAGATTTGGAAAGATTCAGCAATCTGGATACAAACAGAGATTTAAATGTTCTTTCTACATACCTCAAGGTACCAGGCGGCTCATGAATGGGGCAGACGGAAGCAGCATCAAATCTTTAGATTCTGATTCAGCGGAATTGAATCAGGACAGTAATCTGAATCAAAGAATCGAATCACTGTCCCTGATTTGGGTCAAATCTGAATTGAATGTGGCCCTTTTCACACGCCCCTACTGTTTGATGGCTTTCCTCACCTCATCAAGGGTTGGGGGGTTTCCAAAATCATCTCTGACAGGGTATTGTGGAATGGAGTTGAGAACACTGTCATCAACAACAGTCTTGATTGATAAGGTCTTCAAAATGCTCCTTCCAGTAGGCTCCTTTTCTTGATCAGATCTCCTCCATTATTAGGTCTCAAGGAAGTTGGTCCCTGAGACCGTAGATGGCTTTGGTGGCATTGAAGAAACCATGCATATTTTGGATGTCAGTGAGATGTTGAATCTCTTTAGCCTTGTCTTCCCATCATTTGTTCTTTATATCACAGGTCTGCCTTGGCTTGTTGGAGATTAAATTGATTTTTCTTGGAGCTGGCATTGTTTTGCCAAGCACAAAAGTCCTTGCACTTGCAATCGATCAGCTCTTGGATATCTCATTTCTTATCAAATTAGTCTTGATGTCTCCTGGTAGAGAATCCAAATGTCTCTTCACAGGCCTTGATGTCAGTGGCCTTGAGGGCACACCACACGCTGACTTTGTTCTGTTGTGGTTAATTGGAATTCACCATTTTTTTAAGGAGGCACTTGTGGAAGAGTGCCTGGGTCCATTAGTCCTTCAGTGTTGATCCTCTTCTGGCATTGTTTTTGCTGCAACCATTGTTTAGGAGCCAGTTGGAATGTCCTCATCGGTGACAGATGACAGAACAAGGAGCAGTGGTCTCAAGTTGCAGCAATGGAGGTTTACATTGGATATTAGGAAAAACTTTTTCAATAGGAGTGTGGCAAAGCACTGGAGAAGGTTACCTAGTTAGGTGGTGGAATCTTCATCTTTGGAGGTATTTAAGGCCCAGTTTGACAATGCCCTGGCTGGAATTATCTAGTTCGGGCTGGTCCTGCTTTGAGAAGTGGGTTGGATTAGATGACCTCCTGAGGTCTCTTCCAACTCTAATTTTCTATAATTCTATTATTTTATGTGTCCTGGGAGAGAATGGGGGGAAGGACCCTGAACAAGAAAAGGAAGTTACCAAGGTGATACCACTGGATGCTGTTACCCAGTCAGGAAGAAGGTAGACAGGCTATGTTTAGGGAACCTTTTTGAGCCTCTTTCCCACTGGGGGCGAGCAGAGTAGATCCTAAAGAGCATTGGTGATGTATAAGGGGTTCATGCAGCACATGGACCCCCTGAGAACATCCATGCACCCCCTGGAAATGCCAACTGCAAGACTAAAAGTGCCACCGGAAGTGCACTTATGGTTTCGCCACTGGCTTGGCAAGTGGTCACTGGAAGGGATACCGCCCCTGTCGGTGATTGGCCACTGGGAGACACCCCCCCATCAGCAATTGGCTGCTGAGGGACCCTCTGTCAGTGATCTGGTGCTTCCCCCCAGGCTTGGGAGACACCAGTCGCCCATGATAAAGAGGACTGTTCACAGTTACAGCTACTGAATTGCATTCATGGCTCATCCAAGTGCCAGAAGACCTTTTTGTAATTTCCACCTTCATGCTAGTTCATCACTAGGAGCTTCCAGCCCTCACTTTGCAACTAGAAAGTTGACAAAGGGCTTGAGGAATGTGCTGGAAAGGCTGTTTTCACACAAAATGCCTGTGCATGACTTATTTTGTGGAGAAGCTGCTGCACATCAGCTTCCACATAGTTCTTGACAGAATGGGCTTTGATCCAATGGCAAGGACACCAATTATCACACTCCAGAAGACTCAGTTAATCAAGTCCACTCCCATGTGATATAATTACATTGTGTTGGAGCAGCCTCTACACTCATGTACAGGCACCCACAGACATTACACTGTATGAGTGAACATAGATAAACGTAAACCGTTAACCATACAGAAGTTTGGTGCACATAGACCAGTCTGAAAATGGTTCAAGTGACCTTAGATAGACCTCATCCAAGGTACACTCAGTTTAGATAAACTCAGTTCAAACCAATGTATCAAACTTGTGTACTGTTCCCGTATTGTTTCAAGTTAGAATGCTCTCCTCCAGAATTCTAGCTTGCTTTGCAGCCTCCTCCTACACTTCCTTCACATGGAGGTGCACTAACCCTCAGCCCATGACTGGCTACTCTGGCTGAGCACCCAGCAGGCCCCACACCCAGGCTGTCCCAACACCAAGCTAGCACAGCCTCTCTACAGGAGATTACATTGATTACTGACTCCACCTTCAGCCTCCAGCCACATGTCAGCCACAGGCAGGCAGCAGGGGGAAGGGAGACATCTGCATCCCCCATAGGAGCATTGGGACCTGGTCACCCAAGTCCCTGGGCTGTACTCCCATACCCTCAACACCCTGTCATAAGGCAACCCACAACATGCATGCAGATCCCAACACTGAGCCCAGAAAGTCCCCCATGCTTAGACACACCCATGGACCCCAACCTGGCACCCACACAACTCTCAGAAGCCAGACCCTGGCACCCTGTAACCCAGAGGTCAGAATAGACACCTCCCCCCATTCTTATCAGGTGCTAGTGCAGGTAGCTCATCTTGGTGAGCTGAACTGCTGAACTGTGGAGGTGGAATATTGGAACTGAGTCTGCACAGAGGCAACCCTGTGATCTCTGTGGCTTGTTCATTGCTGGCAGGTAGGAATGACATGCACCTGGGGTGCTGTAAATGGGCTTTTAGCCTGCAGCTACAGGGTCATGGAGTACTAGAGCTGGGGGAGGATGGGAGACTAAGCATCAGGGCTAGGGCAAGCAAGTGGAAAATTCAGGAGCAGGTGGGTCATGGTTAGCTGCCTTGATGATACAGGTAGAGATTACTGGACATTTTAGCGCCAGGGCATGGAGCATTGACAGCATCATGAAGATGTCTACTGGAAGCCTCTGGAAAGTTTAAAGTCAAGGGTGGCCTGGCCAGCAGAGCTCCAATCACTGTGAAGCAGAGGCTTCACCCAGATGTACAAAGAGAAGGAGAGCCACAAACCAGGACATACACTTATGCACATTCAATATTCCTTCCTTCCTTCCTCTTTCGATATTTTGGACCAGGCTCACTTGGAGCTGTGTGGGGTAATCCTGAGTGTAAGACTCCCCTGCTTCCAATCTCTTTTCTTTTCTGACTCCCACCTGTCTAAAGGTCTCTTGGCTCTGTTTATCTCTCTTTCTGATTCTTTTCTTGTATTTTCACAGTTTTTTCTTCTTTTTCTTTGCTCTCTGTCCCCTCCCCTTCACTTCCAGTTTCTTCCTCTGAGTGCCTACTTCGTAGCTTTTTTCTTTACTCTTTCAGTTCTTCCTTTCTTTTCTGCTTATTTGTTGCAGGGAGTTATTTTTTCTATATCTTGCCTTTCAAGGGGAGCTCTTAATCCCCCCCTTTTTTTCTTTTTTTCTGTTTCTGTTTTTTTCCTAACCCTCATAACCTGCCCCCCAGCTCTTTTCACTCCACCCCTCCCATTTAGATTTTTATGGCCACACACCCAGACACTTAACTCTGTAGTTAATATAGACAACTTTTTATTATTATTATTCTCTTAGCTTTTAGCTTTTGAAATTAACCCTGTCCTAGCAGGAATGGCTGCTCCTATACCCAGCAGCTGGCATAAGGATGCCTCTCAAGACCTCCCTCTTACCCATGGCTTGAGGGTTCATAACCCTCCCTATGTTGAGGTTGAGGTCTGCATAGGTGCCCTAGCTGGTCTCTTGGGACAGTGTAAAATACATTACAAAGGTTATGTTTACACAGTCCCAGTGATTTAACTGAGCACTTTCACCCTGGTCAACAGGGTGCGCACAAAGGGTCTGGACATTGCAAGCATACACTACCTTGTCATGCCCCTATGTACCCAGGCAGTGACAGTGGTGATTTCCAACTTTCTCCCACATGTGAAGAGGCCCCACCAAGTGTAGAGGCTGATGCCTCCATTTGACCTCTGCCTGCCCTGACTACCCTGGCCAAGGTGGCTGGAGTGGCCTGTGACTGTTGTGCTGGCCATGTCAAATGATGGGGCTTGGGCTTCCTCCTGGCCACCCTCCACCGCAGCCTTGTCTGAGGTGGCTGGCCCTGGGGAGGTGGCCCGGGAGCAGTCCAGCCCATCCCCTATGAAAAGTGGGCCACCTGCCACTAGGAAGAAGAAGAAGAAAGAGAAGAAGGTGAAGGGGGCCTCTCAGGGGCATCCCTGCTAGGACCCTCCCTGGCTGGCACTGGAGGAGGGGGGAGGGCTGCTGCTGGAAAGCCTGAGCTACTAATGCCTAGGCTGAAGAGTTCTCTTGCTGCGAGTAGGTCATGCAGCAGGAATAGGTTGCCTTGGATGGTTCTACCCAGCATGCAGCTGCTCTGCTCAGGCCCAATGACAGAGGCCATGATGGTGCAAAGACAGCGCTTTGGCTAGAATCTTGTAGTCTGCATACAGCAGGGAGAGCGGCCATCAGCTCTTAATGCAGCCAAATTCTCCCTTCTTGGACAGCAGTGTTAGCACTGCTCAGTGGCAGCTATTCAGCAGGACCTTCTTGGCAAGACTCTTGGAAAATGCACAGGAGGCAACAGCCAAGGAGAGACCAGAAGGTCTTGTAGAACTTGGCAGGTAACCCACCAAGGCCTGGGACTTTGCCAGATATGAGGCCAACCAGAGCAGCTGCCAGCTTCTCCAGAAACAATTCCTGCTCAAGCTCACTGGCCTCCAGGACACAAAGACATGGCAGGCCCTCATGGAGTTCCTGCATGGCCTCAGAGCAGGATGGCTCAGCTGCAAACAGGTCACAATAGAAGGTGATGGTGTGCTCACATACTTCATCTGTTTACCCAGCCCTTGGGGGTCTTGAGGTGATCTAGGATTTTGCTTGCTGCCCGCCTCTGCTCCAGGCTGAAGAAGAAGTGAGTTGGGGCATTGGTTTCTTGCAGCTATTGGCAGTGGGTGCAGATCCTCACTCTGTGGGCTGCACTCTCCACCAAGTCACACTGGCATTTCCTGCATAATCAGAGGCTCTCGTGCATCACCACATCACTGCCAGCAGCCAGCAGGGCACTCTTAAGCTCTGCCACATCTTACTCCAGCTCTTGGATATGGCAGCGCAGTTCATTTGTGGCCAGCTGGGTGTACTTCTGGCAAAAAGCCCAGATAAGTACCTTGATCACATCCCACCATAGCTTACAAGAGGAGTAGCTCAGCCTTGTGGCCTCCCATTTTTGCCAAAAGTGGGTGAAGCAGTCCCAAAAGTATGAGTCTTGAAGCAGGCTGATGTTGAAGCACCAATAGGGCACCTGTGTGCAGGTTCTCCCAAGCAGGCTCAGTTCACATCAGGCCAGGCCATGATCTGACAGGCCTGAGGGAACAATGGGGCTTCTGTGCAGGAATGGCAGATTGTGCCTGGTGACATAAAGGTGGTCAAGGCGGGTCATGGTGAGTCCACAGGCACTCATCCTGACCCAGGTGTACTGGTGTGCAACAGGATGCAGGGCTTGCCAGATATCAGTGAAGCCTGCAGTCTCCAGGGCAGACTTCAGCTTGCAGGCTGGGGGCAGGTAAGGCTCAGGCCCCATGCAGTCTAGTGAGGCATCGACAATGCAGTTAAAATGCCCGCCTACAAGGAGCAGATCATCATCCTCACTAGTATCCTGCAGGAGGGTGGCCAAGGTCTTGAAAAAAGCAATTGTCTCCCAGCCATCAGTGGGTGCATAGACATTGACAAGTAGCAGGTGGTGTTGTACTAGGGTGATGTGGACAGTCAGCAGGTAGCCAGGGAGAACATCCTGTGCCACCAACATATCATGCTGTAGTTGTGGTGATAAGAGAGTTGTGACCCCGGTGCTAAGGTTGGTGCCATGGCTCAGGAACAAGTGGCCTCACCAGGCAGCATACCAAGCCACCTGGTGACCCTGTCTTAATGTGTCTCCTGGAGGAAGGTGACAGCCAGTTAATTATGGCACGAGAGATCCAGGATGGCTTCCCATTTCACCGGATCTCGACAGCTGTTAATGTTAAAAGTGCCAGTGATCATGGGTGCCATGCATGTGGGTATGGGAGAGGCAGAGTGAGGTAAAGTGTAGGTGGAAGAGCAAGCACCCAAGACCAGAGCAAAAAAGCAGAGACAGGTTGGGAAAGGCCTATCATGCCCTATTCTACTACAGGGACCCCGCCCCCCGCCAGGCCCTACTCATCTCTCACCCGCTGTGCAAGCTTCTCCAGATGGTAAGCCATCTGCTGAGAGCCTAGATCCTGTTGTATAAGTTTGGCTGCATCTCTGGCAACTTTGAGAAAGAGTTTCAGATCTGTGCATCACTGGGTGATGTGGCCCACTACATTCTTCTGTCCTTTGGTCTGTTTCAAAAAGGCCAGGAGACTCCCATAGTGGGCTGACCCAGATTGCCAGTGAGCCTATGAATGTGCCTACTCAACCCATATCAACTGGGTCAAGAGTAATACTCTGTTGCTTGGCACATGGAGTCAGTGTGACCCCTCCCAGATTTGCCAGGGGGCCTCACTTGGCACTGAGAGGGCCTCAAGCTCTTGGGCATGTTCCTGGGGCCACTGAACCTTATGGTGTGCAACTGGGATGACCTTGAAGAGGAGGTGTAGGCCCATCTGCAATGGTGGCACTGGCAGCTACCCAGCCTCTCCTACTGTGGACGTATCCTCATTGCAAACAACCTGGTAGTGGTGATCCTGTGGCACTGGTATACCTGCCACAGGACCTACTCAAGAGGCTCCAGTGCCTCCTGGTTGATTTTTTCTGGGATTGGCATCACTGGCTCCCACGAGCCATCCATTACCTACTTGTCACCAAGGAGGGCCAAAGTCTGTTGACTTGGTGAGAAAAGTGGCTGCCTTCCTCCTTCAAGCCCTTCGGTGACTCCTGTATGGCAACAAGCACCTACCCTAGCAACAACTGGTGTGCTGGTTCCTGCAGAGGTTGGGGGCCCTTGACTTCGACCGGGAGCTCTTCCTGCTGGACCTCACACCCCTGAACTGGGCAGTGATTCTAACCTTCTACCATGGCATGGTGCAAGCCTGGAAGGTCACCTTCCACCTCCAGCCCCAGGCCTGGCACCTGCAGTTCCTGCAGCTGTACCATGGCGACCCTGGTGCACAACCCAGCCCTGAAGCATCCCATGCTGAAATTGGCCTCTGCCAGCCTCATGACCACTCTCATCCAGATGTGAGTCCTCCACCTGAGCCATCTCCTTGACTCTGCTAGGTCAGCCTGGCTCTTGCCTGAGGCCCTGATGACCTGGGTAGACATGCGCTCCTTCCACAGTGCGGACCATCTCCTATCTGACATCCAGGCTGCCCTGCCACCGGAGGCAGCAGCCACCCTGGTTGACCATCTCCGGGCATCCAGGTCCTCGACACCCTGGATGACCTGAGTGAGGTTTTTCCCACACTGCCAGTCACCCTGGCCATGGCCGGTGAGCTGGCCGGAGGACCTGGTACCCTGCTGATGCTCCCTGTGCCTCCCAACAGTGACTCAGGTTGCCCCTTTGCTTCTCTGTCACCTAGAAGCCTGAATGCCTGGGTGCTTCATGTCTGCCATGCCCGGTGCTGGCGGGCCACCCCAATACACCGTGGCGATGGCGCCTGAGGCCACCAGATTCCCCAATGGCCCACCTGGCTTGGCACACATTGTATAAGCCACCAACCACCAAGAATACTGGTGACCTGCAGTGGTGGTTGTTGCACAGCATCCTACCTGCTGGCATGTTTGCATCCCAATTTGACCCAGCTGCCTCAACGGCCTGTTCCTTCTGCCCTGGGAGCATTGAGGAGAGCCTCTTTCATGCCTGCAGCTGCTCTTTGCCACCTTCAATCTGCCACTGCGGGCACTTGGCAGGCCCTCTCAGAGACCACTTGTGTGTGCTCCTACCCGTACCAGGCAGCCAAGTAGGGTGCCATCTGCCTGGCTAATTTTCTACTGGGTCAGATCAAGATGTCTGTCCTCAAGAGCCACTGCAATTGGCTTGCTGGGACTGGCTCAAACAATGTCCTGTGGCTTTTTGGCCTCCTGGTGTTGGCGCATCTCTTGCTGGAGTTTGAGCATGCTGTGCTCTAGTGGGTGATGTCCTTCTTTGAGGCACTCTGGGCCCTGTGTCACATGGAGGAGAACCATCTTCAATATGCACTCTGATGTCATGACCAGTCCGGGCGACCGGGCGGGCTCTGTGGCAGACTGTGACTCCCAGCTCGTGCCATGCCCTGGGCCCTCAGCAGGTTCCGTTTTGCTTTTTTCCTTGTCTGGGAAGTTGAAGGTTTTGTTAAGTATACTATTAGATAGAACCAGGTAGGAATCATTTGTTTATGGAGGGCTTTGGTATGTACGAATGTGTGGCCGGATGTCCTGACCACATAACGGAATGTTATGCATGATGTACAATATTGTGAAGGTATCTGCCATGGTGTGATGTTATGAATGTAATGGCATGGTGCTTTTGGCTTGATGGTGATTTGTTTTTCTTTGCTATGTATATTAAACCTGGACCCCAGAGGGGGCCAACTTTTTGTACCCCAAACCCCTGAATAAAGTAGCTAAAAAGTCAAAAGTCCTTCCTTCCTTCCGTGTGAAATGGTGGGGGTCCAACAAGGGAGCATCAGAAGTCCACTGTGGTGATGCCTCCCCCTCTGTAACTGCCTCCCCCAGCTGTCCATCTCCTACAGAGAGAAGTCACTGGTATCCACTCTCCAGTCTGGGAATTAGTGTGCCATTCCCCTTCCCCATGCCTCACCTCCAAGTTTCTTTGTTGAGTTCTGCTCATGCAGTGTTCCCTCTGACCCCAGGCCCCTCCCTGTTCCCCATCCTATCCACCCCTCTAGGTTATTTTGTCCACATCACAAACCTCCTGCTCCCAATCCTGCAGCCTTCCAAAGGTTTTCTGGTTTGCCTCAATGGGAAAAGGGACAAAGTTCTGACATGAGAAACATTCAGCAGGTTTTCTTTATTAAAAACAAGACAAGTTTGGCAACTACAGCAGGAAAGATTGAGGTTTGTTATTAGGGGTAACTTTCTAACAGGAGCTAAGTACAGACAGACAAAAAACCTGAGGTTGAATTGATTCACTCTTTGCAGGTTAGTCTAAGATGTTTAGATTGAACTGAGAAGCAAGTGAACATGCATTCACTTTTGATTCCATAACGTACCCACATGCCTGCAGTGGCCCAGGACAGAAGCTGGGGATACTAAACCTCACCTCTCTGCTCAACTGGAGCAGAAAGCTTGTTCCGAAGATAGCCCACCCACCTCGCAAGAGGAGGTTGCAGGGGAGGTACAAATCATTCTGGGATGCTGGGAGACTGTGAATTAACTTGAATCTGGATGGGATCTGGGACAGAAGTTCAATAAACTTATTTAACCTAAATCCATTAAGTCTGTTACTACATTCTTCCAGGGTTATCTTAAACTGGTTTTAGCCATTTTATAAGCAGGTCATGTGCACTAAACTTCTGTTGTGTTACTGATTTAAACCAGTTTCCAATCACTTATGCTGCTTTATGTGTCGCTTCTGTCTCTGGCTAAGGCGAGTGATTCACCTGGAGAGGTTCTTCATTCTCTGTAACTGGAAATTTTTAAGAGCACATGGTGGGGTTGTTTTAGATAGAGAAGGTCCTGCTGTGTTCAGGTTCCCACAACTTTCCTTCAAGGAACTGGATTAAATGATCTGCTGATGTGTGCCCCGTCCCCCCACCTCCAGCTTTTTTTATTCCTGAGATTCAGTATAGTCCATTCAGAGGCATTTGTAAAAGGGAAGGTTCACTTCTGTGTATTAAATGTATTAATGCATTTGTGTATTATAATTAAATGAACAATTACATGTATATGTTAGCAAATCTGCAAGGAATTGGCATTTAATTCTCTGGTAAATAATATGCTTACTTAATCTGGCTGTGAATTTTTGGTTTAAAATGGACTTAAATGTAGTAAGCCATTGGTATGGTTTATTTTCTCATTTGAACCCCTCTATCTCTTCTCCTATAGAAATGTAGTTCAAAAAACAACAATCATATATTATGTATTCAATGAATCTCCCATTTCCATAATACCTTCAAATGTCAAATTATGGCATGTTTATGTTGTGAAAGGTTTTGACAAAAATAAATGAATAAATAAATGAATATGTTATACTTTGCATTAAGTTTTCCAAATCTTTATTGAAAGGAAGGATAGGGAAAATATTTCAAAAATAAAAATAAACTTCTAAAAGATATTGATTCAATTATCTTATTTAGAAACCAAGTTATAGAACTTTCCATGCTTAAAAGTAATTTATCTCGAAGTCCTTAAAAGCCTCCAGTCCAATGTATATAAGAGTATACTTACCATTTTAATGTAGCTTTTCCTTCCACCAAAAAAAAAATCATTCCTAGGTATTGCAGAATCTTGGATGTAATTGCAGAATCTCTTAAATTATGACAGTCCAATATTATACTAGAGCTGTCATTTTATTGACACATTAGAGTATATGTCATCAGAACAATAGTGTGAACGATGCCTATAAAAGCAGCTCCTCTGCCTGAGCTTGCACTATTTTCTTTCCTTTTTATGGCTCTGTAAATTCAGCTATGTATCACAATTGTTTCCTGAGAGAACTGTAATCTGACTTAGAACCACCATCAGACTGAAGGGAAAACAAAGTTCATTTTTAACTAATCAAAAGTGAACCGTTTCAGTTTTGAAGCAAAGCATATTCTGTCATTATTCATGGATAGTAGATCAGTAATTCCTTACAATTTATGTGAAGGGTTGACTTTTTAAAAAGGATTGGGTATTTTTGGGATTTGTTTTTTTTTAATCCGTCTGTTTTGGTTATATAAGGGTACGGCTACATGTTGCCATATAGCGACATTGCTATGGTACTGTGTTCAGTACTCCTTTTTGAAAGTACCAAGCTTCTTTGCTATGGTCTATATTTTTTAAAATTACTAGCAATTTTAAGGTAGTGAGGTGATATAAAAATCCTGTCTAAACCCAATTCAGACTAGCCATTTTAACATATTATGAGAGATGATAAAAAGCTCCACAAATGGTGAAACACTTTATTATGAACATATATGTGTCTGTGACTATAATGAATACATATTTATTATTGCTACATACATACAGACACCCTCCCCCTTCCTTGTATCCATTTAAATTTATTTGTGTGTATAAATATATATATTTAGCAATGACAAATAAGTATATTCAGCCATAAAATAGATATCCCTATCCATTGTTGTAAATGTATGCACAATATTTAATTTGAGATGCAAGCACACTTTTACTTTCTAGATCACATATGAAAAATCAATATTTTCCCCTTAGTAATATGTAATTTGGTTTGTTACTGTGACCATATATGTCTGATATGTCAGTGACTAAGCACAAAACATCTTGGGAATACATTAGAAGCCAAAACTCAGTTCATTCTTGCTTTGATAAGTTTAGGTTATGTCATAAGCCTTGTAAATTTTTACACTGATTAGAACCAAATAAAAAGTTTCAGCAATACAAAATATCTTTTTAAAGTATTTTTTTAAAGCAATGCACGTGTTAGAGTAAAAAGGTACCAATATTCAAAAATACCCTGGACTTGCAGGGAAATTGAGAATTAAGAGAATCATTCTATTAATTAGAACAGACAAGGGACAGTAAGTTGGATGTAGAGAACACCCTTTTATTTCATTATATTTTTGACCTCACCAATGGCCATTTTCATACCATAAGTTATTACTTAGAGTTTGTGAAGAATATATTTCTTAAATATGTTTCTATATAATAGTGTTTTATAAGCAGATACTATGCAGGTATAGTGAATTAAAACTGAACTTCTTTTGCTAGAGGAGTGTGACAGAACACCCTTTAGGGTGTCTGTCTCTTTAAGGGCTGGAGCAAGGAGCTGCCAGGTGGCTAATGAGAGCAGCCGTTTTGGCGAGCAACCATTTTGGGAGAGCTCTGTTATAAGAGCAGAGCATTTTGAGATTAGCCAGTTGGGAGTAACATCGCCTGGTGGAGTTCCTACTCCAGGAATATATCAGAGGTAAGGGTGAAGCTGTGGGCAAGGAGGAAGCCTCAATGGTCCTGGGCATGACTGAAAACTTCACCCTGCTAGGGAGGACTGGTGGTCCTGCCTGGGGGGGCAGGGCCACTAAAATACCAGGACCCAGAACCTCCCTAATGTAAGGTGGTTTGGGGGCCCTAAACCACTGCCCTCACCTTTGGTTGGATTACTAGGAGTTGCGGGGGGGGCAGGCATTCAGAATAGCTGCACCTAAGCCCTATGGTGTGTTGGACACTGGAGGTGGGCCAGGCACGCTGAATGAGCAGCACCTGAGCACAAAGGGGTGTAAGACCCCAGGCCCTGAGTGTTGCAGGGTGGAGTTGTGGGGCCAGTTAAGCTCAGGGGGTAGCAGCTGATTTCTAAAGGGTAGAAGACCCCAGACCCTAGTGTAAAGAGGTGGAGTTGTAGTGCAAGAGAGGGGCATAATGGTCTGGTGAGGGGTCAGGGGTGAAGTAGGCTCATAGTTAAGCAATCACTCAGTCCTGTTTGGGTGAGGGTCACAGGAGAGTCCCAAAAGACTGTGCCAGGGTTGACCGAGGGGTGGAGAGAAAAGCCTGAGGATCTTCTTGGAGTATGGCAGAGTGAATGTGGCCTGGATAGGCAGTATACAAAAGACTGGCGGAGTGCAAGAGGCCCTGGTGAGAGAGGGTTGGTGTGTGCGTGGCCCCAAAGTGAGCAGTGTGATAAAGATACACCTGTGTGCCCAGTCTGGCCTGGCCTTAAGCCAGGGTATCATCACACAGTGAGACATCAGCAAGGCATGGGACATGCGTAGGGATGGTAGGAGTGTGTAATGATTGCCCAAGGTCATTTGGGCGCATGGAGGGCAGACTCCCACCTATTTGACATCATAATCATTTATCAACATGGCATGACAGGTGAGCAAGTTGGGCAGTTTGCCCAGTGACACAGGTGGGGCCATATTAACACCGAGCCTGGAAGGTGCCTTTGCCACAAGGAGCATGTAAGAAAATAGGTACAAAGATGATAGCTGAAGTATTTCCAGTGTATTGTACCAAGGTGTACAATGTGCCCTTTTAAAAGTGGAAGATGAAGTGGATTAGTAAAAAAAAAAAAACTAAATTAGTTGATCAACCACTGTATACTTTTTAAACAGTGGGAAACAGAAACTATGAAAGTACTGTCTGTGAAGGTAATCCAAACAGTGTTTCAAGATTTGTTTAGTTGAAACACGGTGCAGTTTCATTATAAGGAATCCCCAAGGGACTGGGAGAAAAGTTCATTAAAACCATGTGTTTGCTATAATGGTGTTGGTTGATTTCCTGCATCATAAGGGGAAATATTGGATTCTGTTCTTGGGATGGTTAAAAGCAGAAGCGTGTTATAAACTTGCAAGGTGTTGCCTTTTCTTCACAAGTCAGACCTGAATGGACACTGCAATCTCCCATAAAAATATAGTATAAGCTGGTAAGGAAGTATGTACCTGGTGGGTGTCTCCTGCCTCTAGTGAAAATCACTCTTCATTTTCCCATATATTTTATGCCACCAACCACAATGCCACAAGAAGTACAAGTGGAATTCTGGTAGGTGATTGCACTACCCCCTACGGAGGAGAGGCTGAGGTCTGAAATGTTGGTTTTGGAAACAGATGACTTCAGTGTCTTAACTGAGATGCTAACATAAAGTACTATTACCAAAGGCAAAAAAGAGACAGAAGTCTCTTTGCATTATTTTTTGGGGTTTTTTTTTTTTTAAATATCTGTCCTCCATTTTTCAACTTTGTAGAATTATCTACATCCAGTTATTTTGAAGAATAGCTGTGCTTGTCTTTTAGGGTAAATAGGGGTAAGTAGCGGTATTGTCATTGGCTGCATAAAATCAGTCACACGGCAATATGTGAATATTGGTTTGTTTGCCTGGCTGCTTTTTGGAAAAGAAAAATCAGATAAAAATATCTGTGAATAAGTTAAGACCAACTGACCGAAATGGTAGGAGTTGCATAGGCAGGAAAGAATAGGAAGAGCCATGCTGTAATAATTTAAGCAGTAGGCCTGTGTTAAGCAGCAAGTATTCACTTCAGATTCGGCCAATTCAGAGGGACAATGATTTGATTTGATGATACGAATCACTGTCCTGATTTGATTTGGATTCAGAGATTCAGCCATAGACTATAAAGGGGAATCACTAAAATACCTATAACATCGTAATTTTTTTGCATATTTGTATGAAGACAGCAGGGATGGTAACCTTTTCTGAGGACATAAAGGTTTCCAAGTTTCAAGAATATAAGGTCAGGGTTTCTGTGAAAGTTCACCCCAAACTGTTGAAAGCAAAGCTTTTATTGCTTGTGTGTGTTAACACAGACTCAGGGAAAGATAACAGTCAGATGTCAATATCAGAGCAGTCTTTCCCCCACCCCATTTCAACCTTTTCCATGTATGGAAAATCATCCCATTTTCCTCCCTCTTCTCAGTTTTTGTTTGCTGCAAGCCTTCTGAATCTCTGAATGTCTCCAAATTGATTCGGAGGCTTCCAATTTGATTCATACCTTTTTAATGGGTCTCCCAATTTGATTCAGATTGAAAGATTCAGCTGCCAAATTGGGCCAAATCTCCTCTGAATAAAATCGGCTACTGAAGCTTCGCACAGCCCTAATAAGTGCTCTCTCAAATTGTGGTATGATTTCCACCCCTCTTTAAATCAATTGCAAAAAAAATTCCATATAGGTAAGGTCAAACTTTCATTCAAAGGCTGAATGCATCTATTGAACAGTTATTTTTAAATTTTATTAATTTGCTCTCTTTTTTTGTTGTTTTTGCTCAGTAAAATCAGACTAAGCCATTAGTGCACATTTCTTCACTAAGCCTGTTCCATTATCAGCTTCCAGTGCTACTCTTAACACTAACAAAATGACTCTCAGAAAGGAGATGAACACTTAATTTAACATTGCTGTAATGGTTTTAATATTTGTTATATGAATAACCACACATTATTTCACATTAACTGGGAACAGCTTGTGTTCAGAGTAGGCAACAATGATCAAGCCTTCATGACCACAGCATATGCTACACGTCGTGGAACTTACTCAATGACCCTATGTTTCTTGACATTCTTCAACAATACATAACCCTGTATAATACTTGGAGTGTTGTTACAGATAATACTTCACACATTCTAATTCTAAGGAATCGTAGGTGGCTAGCAAGTGCTGTGAACAGTTGCATGTTAGGGGTTAACACCCTCTCTAAGATTCACAGCTCTGACTTGAGCTGGAACATATGCTGCCTAACACCAGCTGGAAATAATCCTCACTGGAGAAGGTATAACTTTGAAATTCTCAGAGGGCATTTAGCTCTCTTTTTTCTGCCTTAATATGTAGATACTCCGGTCTTAAAAGCATTTAATGTGGGAAAAGTAATGTCTAAAAACACCCTTATATAGACAAGGAAAGATGATTAAAAAGCAAAGAGAATACCATCAGTGGACAAATGCAGTAAGTGTACCACTACTGATTTAGAAAGAATTGCTTTTGTCAAAAAAGTTACTTTAAAGATTATTTTAATTTAAGCAGATGAGCCTTTGGGACTTCACATTGTGATAGGTTACTACATATTAATATATGAATACATATAATTTTCTAAAAATGTAAGCTTTGAATAGAAACTTTATTCCAAAAACAAATGTTGCTATTTTCAAAACCATACTGTTTCTAAACTTTGAAGTATTTTCATCGTGTTATAATCGGCTTGGAAGAGACCTCAAAGTTAATTGATTCTGACCCTTTGCACAAATTTGAGATTTGCTATTACTAAACCCTCCCACACAGCCATCTTGAAATCTGCAATATCCTTAGTTATGGTAAATAGTATCTTGCTCCCCAAATAGTTCTGTCAACTTCCTTAGGAAGAGGAGATACTGTGAAGTTATGGTGCTATTCAGTGGATGCATCTACACATCACTGGATGTTGATGTTGCTATGGTGCCATGCTTTAGTACTTCCTTTAGGAAATACTAAAGGAAGTACTAAAGCATGGCACAGTAACCACCATACTGCACTGTGCATGTGGTTCAAAGTTAGATTTTGCCGCTGCATCACAGTAGCAGTGCACTAAAATGGCGGGGGGGAGTGAGGGGAAAGGGGTTCCACTACAGTAATGTAGCTGCTGATCACATGCAGACTCATATGACTGCTATGTTGCTGTAGTGCACCACACAGTGATGTAGCACATTGCTTTGGCAACATAGGGCAACGTGTAGGTACATCCAGTATGAATATACTTCATCACACAGAATACACTTGTACTCTGGTGCATGCCCATGTGAGACAAGCCTTTCTTTGATCATCCATGTTGCATTGTTGTACACACATGAGACCGAGACCCTGTACACCTGTGTCCATGATGCCACTGCAGATGTGGTTCCTAGTGTCAGGTATACATAAGCTTGCTGACTAGGAGCAACAGTAGTGTGTGGTGGGATCATATTATCTGGCATGACCAGAAATGGCTATAAAGTTTCTGGCTGAAGACATAGACTTTGAAGGAGGTTGGAGTAGGCTGGGGATATGATTCTTAAAGTATTCTTATCCACAAAGTTGGGAAAAATGAATGTGCTTTAAATATTTGGTATATCTCAAAGAATGGAGTTTCCAAATTGGGCTTGGGCCAATGGTAGAATGTTTGCCCATAGTTTGACAAGTGTGCTTTATGAGTAAACAGTCCTTATTTTACATACTGTAGTTTTGTGTTTGTTTTTGTTTTGTTTGCAACAGTGTTTTAAAAAGCCAACAACATGCTGGGCTATTTTAACAGAAGTATCACGTGTAAGGTAAGGAGCATAAGTCTTCCACTCTACTTGCCAACAGTGAAGACTCACCTGGAGTACTGTGTCCAGTTCTTCGCACCACATATCAAGAAAGATATAAACAAATTAGAAAGAGTGTAGTGGAAAGCAACAAAAGTGATTAGAGGTTTGGGAAATGGAACTCACAAGGAAAGGTTACAAGCACTAGGATTATTTTAGTTTGGAGAAGCAAGACTGAGGAGTTATTTAACAACAGTCTTTAAATATCTGAAGGATAGTTATAAAAAGGATCATTATAGGCTATATTGTGTGGCCACAAGGGACGGGGCAAGGAGAAATGCTATTAAATTGCAGCAAGGAAAATTTAATTTGGAAGAAATTAGGAGAATGTTTTAGTGTAACTGGGTTTAAGATAAAGAGGAGAAAGAACACTAATTATGTTTTTGGTGAATAATGTGAAGAGGGTGAGAGGTCTTCTGTATACTGCCGAATCAGGAAGAAGGGTAGCAAAGATATTTTTAAGCAAGCAACTAAATTATCTAAAATTTATGAGAGTACTAATTAACTTCCCTGTTATATACTGAAAGACAACTACATCAAAACTCTAAAGGTCCAGCAAGTTTTAACATGCATAGAAGACAATCTTTTTATTTCAAAAAGTTGAGAAGACAACTGGAAGGAGGTGAGGTCATTCCTTATGGATCTTGTTCCAACCAATTAAGAAGAACTGAAAGCAAGTGTGAAGATGATAGGAAACTTGTGATGAAGTAACCATTATATGACAGAATTCATGGTGCTATGAAAGATATGGCATGAGACTGGCTAAACAATATCAGTGGACTTCAAACTGGTAATTTCAGTCAATTCATAGGAACAAGTTATAAGGTTCTGTAGGGCAAGAAGTTAAAGGAGAAAGGTGTCTAAGAAGGGCTGGGAGTTCTCTAGAAACATAGTGTGTGAGACTCTGCAAGAGCATGGTAGAAAGATAAGTAGAGCAGAAGACAAATATGGTACAGAAGTAACTTTTTGACTACTGTAAAATTAGAAAAGAAATGAAGTCAATGGATACTTCAAGGATTACCAAGAACACTTAGGTACAAAATCAGGACACAACAGTTTCTGTAAAAGCAAAAATTTAAAAAATAGATAAATTGGTTTAGAGTGATATTAAAAACATCAAGCAAGAATTCCACAACTATGTCTGGTTAATATAGTGCCCATCTTTAAAAGAAAGGTGGAAAAGAAGGACCCTAGGAATTACAGTCCTTAGCCACCTTGACTAAAATACTCGGGAAGTTACTGGAGAATATCATAAAACAGTCAATTTGTAAACACCTGGAGGAGGAAGCAATCAACATAGATTTGTTAAGAGAAAATCATGCCAAACCAAATTGATTTTCTTTTTTGACAGGGTAATCTGAGTATGACATAAGTGTTCAGAATGACACAGAATGTTCCCATGGCATAGGTGTTCAGAACTGATGGTTTTCTGAACTGATTCACAAAATCAGAAAGCACACTAATCAGTACTGGTGCAGGTTCAAAGGAGGACAGGACTGTAAGGGATGCCAGATACGAATGCATTCTGGCCCTATGGGGTGATATTTATTTATGAATAATTGGTGCAAAAGACATTACTTGCTTTCTTGATTACACTTAAGTCAGGAACCTAGTGCATTATTTTTAATACAGTTTGAATGTTATTTAGCATTCAAATAGGCTGCAAAGCTTGCAAAAAGATGGGGGAGGCTGCTGTAATTTTTAGGGAGTAAACTGCACTTCAATTTTTGGTCTGTATTGGATTAAAGCTTTTATGTTGGTTTCAATGTGGCTACTGTTTTTCCTGGTATCACCAAATATACTTAAAATATTATTTTCTAAGCAATTCTCTAATTATCTCTTCTGATGCTTTAATCTTTCTTTTTCATAAATGTGGATATCTATTTTTCTGCAAATACTTTGGCTACAAGTGTTGCTAAAAATAATAAAAACAAACAAGCATATCAAAGGGGAACCAAAAGAACACTAAAGAAAGACCAGCTGGCTGGTAGCATTTTCAAAGTGTGCATGCAGTGCAGTAAAAAACAAATAAGCTTAAACTAATTAAATGAAGGTATGATAGAGAATTTTAAAAGCAAGCAGCCTCAATGGTGGTAGTGTTTTGTTGCTTGTAGTTCTCCTCCTATTTGATTAATGCATGGCACCACATCATCTAGCACAGAGGTTCCAAACCACTGGGCAACAGCGAGTTGGCCCAAGGGTCATGGCACGAGCCCCCCACTTGGACCCCCATCTGTCTGCACAGATGAGTGGCTTCTGGGGTCACATCTGAGCTTCTGGGGTTAAAGTTGGGCAACAGGGGAGCCACAGGAGGGAGGCCACCGGCTCTGTGTGCCACGTCCCACTCCTGACGGGCTGTGGTTAAAAAAAATAAATAAAAGGTTGGGAGCCACTGATCTAGCACATGCTGAGTTGGCTGCATGGAGGGCATGTGGGCAGGTGTTATTTGCCACCCTACTGCGGTACTTGGAACTATCCAGGGCCAAAGAACCATAAAGATTTCCACATTGTGTGATTTGTAGAGTATGTAAATGCAATGGGGGCAAACCGTTTAGGCAGGAGTACCACAAATAAGTCCCCACACCTTCCCCAGTTCCACTCCAATACCCTTCCCTACCTGATTTGCTGCTCTGCTTTCTCCTGCCTGCTTGATCTGCTGCTTTGCTTCCTGCTTCCTACTGTATCTGCCACTGTACTGCAAGTGAAAGAGGGAGCAATTGGAGGAAAGGGCTATGCCTCTGAGCATGGATGAGAACAGATAGTTGGAATATTTAACTTCTTCAGAACCTACAGTCCTGAGCTGCTGTTCCTACTGCAGAAATGGGAGTGCAGCATGCCACCCCCTCTGAAATAACCCCTGGGTATTCTGTTCCTGGAGACATAACTGTACATATGTGAACAACTACACATATGCCCAAATGGGCAGCAAAACCTGAGTGTGCATTCCATATCTACTCTGCCTTCTGCCTGACTTCAAACTAACACAGCTAACTACCTCTCTCAAACCTCTTCTGTCATCCTCTGCCCTGGGGACTTTTACTCCATTAAGATACAGTGAGTTGATAGAACCACCGAAAAAAAGCTTTTCCCTACACTAAGGCATCTTTCACTGAATACAGTGATCAGGAGAAAGCTGCGACTTGGCAAGCGCAACATTAAGAATGTTATCACATTAAAAAGATCAATAGAACTATACTCTGTGGACAAATCTTTGTAGGGAAAGTCTAAACGTCTTTACATCTTATATTGAACAGTACTTCGGTGCAATCAGCTCACCAAAAGCTTCTTTTTTTTTCCAAATAATTACTTGCAAGGCATATGCTTCAGGACTTATTTAAAATTACAAGGATAAAAGTATGAAAGAGCCAGTGATGTGAGCTTTGCTTTTTGCTGTCCCTTGCCCCAACCCTCTATGTTTCCCGATCATCTCTGAATCTCTGTAGTTAAGAGGAAAGTATGAGAAATAGAAATATGGAAATCCATTATATGTCTTTTGCAGTTTCCCAATATGGCATATACTCCAGGAAATAGAATGGCTTTTTTATAGCAATCATTCTGGCTATAAATCAGGAAATACTTCCCTTCCTTTGTAGCAGTAAGAAATAGGGTGGTAAGTACCTACAGCACTATAGACTTCTATTTGACACCCTGCTAACACTTCTTCACTGCCACAGTGACCAGCACCTGTCCCAGATCAATCTCAACCCTGGCAAACCCCCTGCACAGTGTAGCCTCTTGCCCAGGTTCACCACACTGCCCCAGGCCCCTTACCATCATGCTGCTGCCACCCAGACCCCGTGCTGCCACCCATACTCCAGCAGGGATGCCAATGAAATGGCACCATTGATGCCACCAATGGTGCCATTCATGCACTCTCAGGCCTTCAGCTCTGCAGCCTGTGCCCTCTTCTCCCCCCCCCCCACTCCCCCTGCCAGCCAGCCAGGAGTATTGGTTGATCATCCAGAGCACCTGGGATGATGAGCAGAAGCTCAAGAAATTCCAGATGACCCAGACCACCTTCCAGGAGCTCCTTAAGCAGCTCCTCCCACACCTGGAGAAGCAGGCCACCACCATGTGGCAGTTCCTCCCTGTAGACACCCAGCTGTCCATCACCCTGCTCAAGCTGGCCATGCCCACCAACCTACACTACGTCAGCCACCACTTCAGTAGGAGCAAGGCAGCTGCTTGGGAGGCCATCCTGGAGGTGTACAACACCCTCCAGGATGTGCTGGGGCACACCTTGCTCAAAGCGATCGACCCCTTGGAGGTGGTGGCAGGGTTCCATGCCCTGGACTTCTCCAGTGCATCAGGGCCCTGGACCCACATCTTTGTCACCTGCCTATCCTGTAGTGACCACCCTTGCTACAGCCAGCAGGGCTTCCAGACTGTTGTGCTGTAGGCCACTGTCAACCACCACAGTGCTTTCACCAACATGAGCAGAAGCTGGGCAGGCAGCACCCACGATGCCTGCATCTTCTATAACTCCATCCTGCCAGCCATGGTGGAGAGCGGGCACTTCACACTGTGATGCTGGACCTCTAGCTGCTTGTGGAGGTGGTCCCATCCCTCCTCAATGGGAATGGATGGGACCCACTCCTGCCCTCCTATTCACTCCTGCCCTGGCTCATGCAGCCCTACACCAGCTAGCTGGATCACTGCCAGGCACAATTCAGTATATGCCTGGGTCAGACCCATGTGCTGATGGAGTGCACCCTCCCCTGGAAAAACCAACAACTGCATAACATCTGTGAGGATTGGGAGGGAGCTGTTTTGTGAGACCTGGGCACAGGAGGAGCACCTGGTGCAGGATGCCTGGCATTAGGAGTGCCAGCTGCAGCGACAGTGATGCCCCTCCCCCTCCCCTACCCACTGAGGCCCTGGGCAAGATGCTCACCTGGCACCAGGAACAAGGACACCTGGTGTAAGAGGCTCTGGCTGACCACCTGCTCCTGCACTCCCCACTGTAGGGCACCTGGATGGCCAGCTGTGGACTGCAGCCCCGTTGCTCACTGCCAGCACCATGCTCACTGCAAACAGTGCTCAGAAAAGCAGTTTATTCCCTTTCACAAACACAGGGACCCCTCACCCCTCCCTTTCCAAAAACAGACCCCACCCCCCTCCCCACAAAGCCCC
>NW_017728886.1:115743033-115750947 GCF_001723895.1 Crocodylus porosus
ACCACCCCAACAATAGAGCCTTTCCCCCCTCCCTCTCCTAGTCCATCTCTCTCCTGAATCACAGAGACCCTCCACCACCCACCCCACCCACCACCAATGAAGCACCCTCTTCCCCATGCAGACTGTGTACAGTGTTGTGTGCACCCTCCTGGGGTGGGAGGCAAAGGGGTGGGAGGGCTAGGGGGCAGAGCCTGGGGAGAGGCACCCAGCACCCCAGCCTCTGGCCATTCCCTGTGCATGGCATGGCAAGGTGGCCAGGCAGGAGGCTTGCAGGGGGTGATGGTGGGTGCCATTTTGCTGGTGTGGATGGCTCCCCCTTCTACAGCCAGTGGGCTAGGCCAGAAGATCCCATGCATGGTGCTGGATCCATTCCAGGAAGCTCTTGTTCCAGGGCCTCATGGAGATGGGGCAAGCAGCAGGGCTGCGCCCAGGCAGGGGGCCTGGATGGCAGGGCCCTGGGTTGAGGGGCTGGGGCATGGTTGCTTTGCCTGTGGAGATGCTGCTGCAACTCAGGCCAGGCCAATTGGAGGATTGTGGCTGGGTAGCAGATGGCTGCTAGAGGGCAGGCAGAACTGTGGTTGGCTGCTGGGCAGCACAAAAGTGACTGCTAAGCCCAGGATGGTGTCCTGCACCTGGCAGTCCTCCTCTAGGGCCTCCACTGCCCTGGTTACCATGGCAACATGTCATTCCTGAGCCTTCAGGTACCTCTCCTCAGGTGCCTGTCCCGAAACTCCTGGTCCCTCTACTGAGCCCTCTTCTTGCACAGTAGCCTCTCTTCCTCATGTGTAATTTCTCTCCTCCTTGCATGTGCTGCTCTCCCACTTGTGCATGACATCTTCCATGTGGCAGGCCTGCAAATCCACCAGCCACTCCTTAGCCACCATGACCAGGTGGTCCAGCAGCTGGGTCTGGTCCTGGATCCTCTACACAGGGCCCCAGTAGAGGCAGTGACCCTGAAGGCACATCCTGGCTGGCAGCTGATGCCTCTCTCCCACATGCAGCTGCAGGGCCTACAGAGCCAGGAAAAAGAGGCTGTTTGTGAGGGTTTACAACATTTCTGAGATAACATACTTTTTACACCGCCCTGCCCCACCCCTGCACTGGCTGTGTGCCCTGAGTGTGCCCCTGCTGAGTGTCCCAGGTGCACTGTGAGAATCTGTTTGTATGGACCAAGGAGTCCCTGATCTACTATGCCCTGCTGCTGATGCTGCTTGCCACGATGCCCCACAATCTGTGGGGCACACCTGAGAGCCTGGTGTGGAACCCTGAACTTTGATGATGCAACATCCAAGCCCATGATGCCCCACAAACTGTGCCACCACCTAGAGGGCTACCTGTGGGTGTGCTACATGTGCCTGCTCTCTGCAGCCAAGGAGAACTTTGCCACCAACACTGACACATTCCTCCATGCATGAGAGGTCCGTGCCTGCCCAGCTGAGGCTGCTTAATAAAGTTTTGCACTCCCTCCAGCCTCCCTGCATGCTGTGGGGGGAGTGGGGAACCTGGAACCAGTGGAAGTGGGGGCATTGATAGGGGCAGGGAGAGCCCTCCTCCCAGTATGGGGCTTACCAATTGGGTGTGGCAGGCTTACCTGGCAGCCCGAGTCTGTCCCTATTGGACAGGCAAGGACTTGTGGCTCCTGGTGGTATCCTGGGCCACAAGGGCATGGTGCCTGGCTGCCCAGGCAGAGGTCCCCCTCCAGGGAGAAGCTGAAGCTGCTGAGGGTCGGCAAGGTCTTGGCCTCCTGGTGGGGGCTGAGCCCCTGGAGCTGATGAGGCAGGCACTGGCCTGAGCTTCTGGAGCTTCTGGATGAGCCCAGGTCCTGGGAGCACAGCAGGAAGGGCTCCTGGTGGCTCATGGGGCCCTCCCCTGCTGATGCTTTAGCATAGGTGCCAGCCCACAGAGGAGGCTCTGGCAGGCCACCTGTGCTGGAGAGACAGCATAGCTCCCAGAGCATGAGGATGCTATCCAGCTGCCACATAAAGGGAATAGACTTGCAGGAAGCCCCTTAGCAGTGGTTGTGGTAGGCGACCATGACTCACAGTGACCACAAGGCCCTGACCTTTAGGCAGCACTGGTGCATCAACCAGTCATATTCATGCTCCTGCATCTGGCCTGACAGGCCCTCATACACATGGGCACTGAAGTGCTCATTCTGGGCAAACTGCCTGAGGACCTCAGCTGTGCCCCACAGCACCATGCGGTCTGTGGTCTCTTTCTGAGACCAATTGATGCCATCAGGGAAGAAGCTAGTATGGCTCCCTCAGTGGTTTTCTGGGCCTTTACCTGACAGTGCAGGTGTTCCCAGGCCGGGCAGGTGCCTTCAGTTCTCAGCACAGGGGCACAGCATGGGACAGGGAGGCATGCATGGATGCTATGCCAGGCACCACTGGCGGGGTCCTGGTAGGCTGCTTCAGCTGTCCTGGGGCCTCAAAAGCAGAAGCTGGAGGCCTGAGGCTGACTGCAGGTGGCCCAGGATGCAGCCAGGCCTAGCAGCTGCTCGCAGCACCCAGTTCAATGTGACAGCATGGGACAAGCAGTCATGCAGCATCCCATGTGGTGTCAGAGAGCAGCAGCAAGGTCTGGGTAGACTTCTATGGCTGGTCTGGGGCCTCTGGTGTGAAATGAAGTGGCCAGAGGCTGGCTACAGGTGGCCCAGTGTCCTGGTGTCCCTCCAGGCTTTTAAGGGCCAAAGACTAGAGAAGGCTAGCCTAAGGGTATCCCCCTGATGGTGTGGCTGATCAGGAGCAAATTTGCACCTACCCAGTGTCCACATGTGCACAGTACTGCACAGTAACTCAGGAGCTAATATGCTACCTGGATTTGCACATAGCAAATTAGCTCCTGAGTACGGCAAATTACTGTGCAGTACGCATTGGAATGTGTAAATGTTGACACTTACTGTGCTGTAATTTCTCTACTGCATGGTAAAGTGTCACATTTAGACATGCCCACTGAGCTGTTCTCCATCTCTGTGCTTTTGGCTCTTCATGGTTTCAACTCCAGAAAGGTCACCTGAGAGTATTTACAAAATACTGACTGAAATAGTTTGCTGAGCAACTGGGTTTCTTATGGATAACTGTGTTGATCTAAACTAAACATGTTTTACTTCTATACCCTCACTCTCTCTGTATTTCTGGTAAGTGAATGGGGGATCATGGAAGGCAGTCAGCTTTATGCTGAGGGCACTAACAATCACCTTGTCAAGCATTGTTTAACAGAAGCATGTAGTGACCATGTTACCAGACCATTTGTTAGCATCCTTAAACTTCTGGTACTGCTGTTTAAGGTTTTTGATACACAGCTGCACTAAAAATCACTTTGTTTTATTTACGTACTTATTTGTTTATTTATTAGCTTTTTATGCCACCTTCCCCAAAGTGATTTTAGGGCAGCTTGCAATAAAAACAGGGTATATTACAAACATGCATAAAAATGAAATAAATATTAAAATAATATGGGGACTAACCTGCCCAGATAATGCTCCAAAACTTAATCCTACTTGCTTATTCAAATAAAAAACTTCCAAAGCTTCTGAAAGGTGTCTAGTCTCAGTCTCTGATGGACCACATGAAGAAGAAATTTCAGAGTTGGACAGTTACTATTGAAAGCAACTTCTCATGTGTTTTTGCCAAATGCTTTGGCATGCACATGGTACTTTCAAGAAGTCGCTCTCAGCTGACATTAGAGACTGTAATGAAACAATAGGAAAAGGGTGGTGCCTTGCTTATGTAGTAACTAGACTGTTTTAGGTCTTACAGATCAAAATCAGCACCTTGAATTGTGACCAGAAGGCTGTTGGATGTCAGCGTAGACACTGGAGTAATATGCTCCTGATGGTCCACGCCTTTCAAAAGGTGGGCCAAAATGCTCCTCACCAGCTGCAGCATCCAGACAGCTGTGGCATGCTAAGTTGTGGCAGTCATTTCCAGATGTCACTTTAACAACATACCATATTTTATTGCATATGATGTGCCTCAGAATAACACACACACACACACACACACACCCCTTGTTATTTAATGCTAAAATGAACCAAAACAGGTCCTTCCTTATAACAGCTAACTAAGTAGTATCAGGAGCAAGGGAGCAGACCCTGTTCATTTTTCTGCTCCCTGTGAATAGTATGTAGACTTTTACTTTCACTCTTCTGGAGCTTAATCATCAGAAACTTCTTTTATCATATTTTCTCATATATAATCCAAACTCCAATTTCCAGTGGCTGGTATTAGCAAAAAAGGTACATGCTTTAAGTGAGAACATATGGTATATTCCTAATATTTAAATGAAAACCTTGGTCCTGACAAATATTTTCTTTATACATTTACTTCAATTCTTGAATGTTTCTCTGGCTTCATGGCTGCACGTGGGAAACTGTTGATTTGGCGTAGCAGGAATTAACTCTGTGCAGGGAACCTGAAAAGGGCTGCACAATAAATGAAATAATGAATACTGAACTGTGTCATGGAACTATCAGAGGAAAAGGTGAGGTACAAATGAGTGGGCAGTATATAGAAGGACTGAAAGATACTGGTGCAGAGAATTTTGGGAATGCCAGTGAAAGACCCTATGGCTATATGAGCTCTGCTATTTGCAGATCTGCTACATCTGCACTGCAAAATGGGTGGGTATTGGAGTGGGTCACAGGTTAGCTTGGTAGTGTACCTATATTCCCAAACTACATATATTGTATTCATACATGAGCATGATTATGAGATCTGTCAATGTGGATGATGGGAGAACAGAGACTTGAAAAACAGACATACCCAAATTTGGGAATCTGACTTTGCTCATTACTTTGTTTATATTTTTACATGCTATGAAAGCTGTTTGCTCTTAGCTGGAATCAGAAGTAGAAATCAGTGGAGAAATAAATGTTTCCAGCCTTTATGACATGCAGAAGCAATTCATTTGTTTGAGAAGGAGGAGGAGAACATTTTAAAATTTGGTTCAGCTCCCAGGAAATATCTTTTGCCTTAACACACAAGGCTCTGCTTTAGTTCACTTCATAGACCAAGTATTTAGGCATTTAAACTAATTTAAAAAGTAATTCAAGGAAAACATTTTTTCAGGATCTGTCTGCCTTATCTCATTTTTTGTTTTCTACTATTGCTTGATAAGTCTCAAAGGACACTTTTACACATCCTATGGGAGTGAGGGTTCTTTAATTAGAGCAGCTCTGGGAGCCACTCTAACTAAATCACCCAAATAATGTATCAGCATCCCTTCACTTCAAAATGGTGCCAGGGGTGCTTTAACTAACTTTCGAAGCTTGGGGACACTGATACATGAGATGCAGAGGCTGGCTGGAGCACACTAATTCACACGCTTCAGTAGACTCAATCAGTCACACAAAGTCACTCTTTACTTACTGTCTGTCTGTAATATTGAAACCAGAGATGTTTGATTGCACTCCTAGAATCCTCTTCTTTTGCCTTCATTTTTGTCATGGAAAATTTCACATGTATGCTGGCAATACAGGAGTGGAGAATTGAATTGGCTGTCATGAGCATGCGCCATAGTAACAGGCCTAGCATGTGTCCGCTGTATGACCTGCAGACCTGTCACTCAAGCTTGACCTACTTTTTGTTCCATGAAGACTCAGCTGAAACAGAGAGCCTGCTGCAGCGCATGCTCATTGTTCCATGGCATGAGGTAATTCTTCTAGAGAATTCTGTCCACCAAGCAACCTGATTGGTCACAGGGCTGCTTTAAAAAAGGTTAGTGAGCCCCCCACCCGGGGGGAGAGATCCGTTTGAACTGAGGACAGAAGCTGGTCTCAGGATTTGTCTCTCAGTAAGGCTTCACAGCCTGTCGGCTTTTTCCAGTGGGGACTCTGGCTTTTTTGCTGTGACTTCACTCTCGATTACACTGTTCGTTCGTTGTATCGATTCTCCGGTTTATGAACTTTTTTGATTTCGACTTCAGCTTACGACTGTTCCTGCTATCTCCGGCTTCCTACTTACCTGGCACTAACTGACATCGGCTTCGTTTCTTGACCACGATCCGGCCCGATTCTGCATACCTTGATCCTGCCTTCGTTACATCACATTCTGGTTTTCGACTTCGGCTATCCTCACGATTACTCTGATCATCTGACTGGCACCACATCTCGCTATCCTCTACGGGTTACAGTTTTGTTGCATTGTGTGTTCGTCCACCCCTTTTATGAGCTGTTGACAAGCCCTGAGACTTAACCAACAGGCAGCCGCACCTATCCCGGGCTTCGGCACCAGGGGTAGAATGCAAGGGCTTGTTGGGGAACCTCGTGGGCCAACAGACCCCCCCCGTGTTGTTGTTTGTTTGTGTTATCGCACCACTGTAACTGAAGAATTACCGTGCCTACGCCTCACTAAGCATAAGTCATCTTGTTATTTTGAAACCACATGCCTCAGTGCCGCTCAGAACTCCGCCGCCACTAATCCCAACCTGTTCGTTCGTGTCTCCAATTGCCACCCTGTTCCACCGTGACCCCTGGGACCCTTCACGGGGAGGGTATCCCAACGATTTTGTGATAGGACATTCTTGAAGCATGTTAGCACATTTCAAAGATTTGCTCCTCTAGGAGAAGGGTTCTGCTTCCTTTGTTAGAATAATGCTTGCAAACCTGTGTTCTTATTGAATATTAGCCTGCTTTTAGATGATTAATTAATGGCTACAGCCAAGTGTAACAACGTGCATGGCTTATAGGCTGGAGCCCAGCTAAAGGTTAAAGGCTAAAGGGTTAAAGGTATGCTGACCATATAGAAATTTCAGACGTCATCAGGAAATATGGGACGTTTCCCCTCTCCCTCCACCCTGCACTCTCATAAGTCAGTGGGGTGGGGCTGCCTGCTAGGCAAGCAGTGGGGGCTGCCTGTCCACCTGTACAGTACTCTACCCAGCTCCAGCTCCTGGCCAAACTGTGCCCTGCACCCCAGCCTTTCCAGGACAAACATTATAATTTCCAACAGCCAGCTGGGGCCAGCCTCTGAAATCCAGGACTGTCCTGGCTTACCTAGGAGGAAGAGGGATGGCTGCATTGCTGAGGAGACAACACAGAGCTGGGGTTGCCCTCTCAGGATATGAGGAAGGACCACAGGTTTTGATTTAACCATTTGTTGTTTGTATGCTTCTTTGTTTTGTTGTTTTTGTTGCTTCCTGTGGTGAACACCTTTGCCCCAGGGAAAATTAAACCGGTGAACGGAGTGACAACCTGGTACACCAAGACAGGCCTTTTCATCTGTGTTTGGGTAGTAAAGGATGAAAAAGTTCCAATCTGGGGGGGGGCCTCACCAGCCACCTATGCCTCTGATGTTTTCAGACTGGACTATTGAAATGCATTTTTAAATGAGGCTGTATTTGAAAACCTCACAGAATTCAGCTAGTGTAGAATGATTTTGCTACTTACTTAATAGTATTTATCTTGAGTGTATGAAAACTGTGACCTGTTTTCTGCTGTTGGGAACAGCTAATTTCCAGATAACAATTTTTGGTAAAGCAAACAAACAAACAAAAAACCTCTTAACAGTCTGGATCATTCAAGACCTCTGTTCTCCTCAAGTTCTTCCCTTCTAAATTAGATCAGTAAGGTCTTTTGTATAACAGAACCTGGGTATTCTGACTATGCAGTATGATCCATTAGCTAGAATATTAAAGTAGCAAAATTAAGACTAGAAATAATGTGCAAAACAGTGATTGTAACTTGGCTGGAACAACAAATCAAGAGTTGTGCTAGAGTTTCTATCACTAATAAATTAGATGGTTGCATTTTTTTCTCCTCTAGATTTCAGTTTCATAGTTTCTAGGGTCAGAAGGGACCTGAGCAGATCATCTAGTCCGACCCCCTGCCATGGGAGGAAAGAATACTGGGGTCAAATGACCCCAGCAAGATGTGCATCTAACCTCCTCTTAAACACCCCCAGGGTAGGAGCC
>NW_017728886.1:115751793-115754791 GCF_001723895.1 Crocodylus porosus
AAAGCCTTCCGGAAGTCCAGGAAGACTATATCCACTGCTACCCCTGCATCTAATGATCTGGTGAACTGATTGTGAATGTCTGATTGTAAAACTGATTTCAGTTTAAACATGAGTTATTCAAAGAAAGTCTGATGGCCTGAGTCATACTAAAAGATTGCAGAATTCCCTCCAAATAATTCTAGTATACAAATTCCCCTCCATATTCTTTTATGGGAGTCTTTAGCTCTGGTATTCACTACTCTAAGCTTGTCCAACAGAACCCAAGCATGTGGTCCTTAAGTGTCTAACTTGGTTTTCAGTAATGTAGTAGAACAGAAAGAATTGACATATTAAAATTGGGAGCTAATTCTGGAACTTTGCACATCTAGAATGTCAATTTTGTACCCTGTGCAATTATGCTTTCTTTGGATGCACACTGAATAATGGATATCTCCATGCCTTTCATTCTCAATTAGAAATATTTCTTGTTTACTAGAATTTGATTTCTGCTCTGACTGTTACTCAGGCTAATATAAAATAGCAGACTTACTTTTGCTGTACATGGACTTTGCCTTTGAAAAACTCCTGTGAGCTATAGGGGAATGGGATCTTTTTCTACACAGAACCCTCAGACCACTCATGCACCAGCATACATATATAACAAATACATTGGGTTTGTTGAGAGAGGTCTTGGCAACAAGGGTTTGTAACAGCAGATCTGTGGTTTGTGGCCTTTTGTCACAAAATATTCCATAGATTCTGTAGATTAGATGTGTTGAAGCATGGAATGCAGACCCAGCTCCCCCATCATAATTTACAAAGATTTTTTCTGATCTTTGCCATTTATGTCACTGTAGGCACATCTACATGTCACCATGTGGTAACATTGATATAGCACCATGCTTTAGTACTTCCTTTTGGAAATACAAAAGCATGGTGCAGTAACTGCCTCTACTGCACCATGCATGCAGCACACAGTTAGATTTTGTCACTATGTTGCCGTAATGGTGCACTAAAATGAGGGAGTGCACCACTACCGCAACCTTGCTGCTGATCACATGTAGACACACATGTTTGCTACATTGCTGTAGCATATTGTACAGTGCTGAAACACATCACTATATCACCATAGGGTAATGTGTAGATGTGCTGTGTGGTTTTATCAGGGTTTGACCAAGCACTTCAATGGGGTATGTAACCACTTTGATGATCAATAAAGAACCTTAACTGCAATAATTAAATATTTTTTTAAATAATAAATATATCATTAGACCCTACACTGACTTATATACCTTCTTGATTAAACTGACATTAAAAAAAAAAAACCAAATATACGGAACTGTGCATAATATAGGTCTTTTTTCAGTGATACCTGTTGACATAACTGTTAAGGAAATAACTTATTCATTGTAGAGCCAAAACAAACTCCATTTCTAACAAACCAGGGAGAAGAGAAAAAGAGAAACAGAGATAACTTGTGGTATCCCACTGCTGCAATAACAGCAGGTGGTAGCTTCAAATAAATAATTACTATAATTTACCTTTGGTTCATGTACTTAGTATTGCCCAAAACAGCTCATGAGAGCACTTTACAATTTAAAAAGGAGGCAAGTCGCAGGGCCCTTGAAAATACACAGTATTTCTTTTTTTTAAAGAACTTGTTTGTTGAGCAAAAATCCTAGATTGTTAGTTAATTATCACAAGGCACAGAGTGGAGCATATCAGTTAATTGCTCTGGCAAGACTTGTTGAACTTCAAGAACACTGGAAAAAAATGAATGTCATTCTTGCTGTGCTTGATTGTAATCATCTAGAGTTAGAAGAAAAATATCAATTTAACTAATCAAGTTAAGCTAAAATATGCAAATCAAAGAGAATAAAAATTTCATCTTTGTTTCATCTTTGAAAAATATGCAAATTAAAAATTATAAGCTATGCAGGGAAGATTAGACAAGATTCCCTTCTATTTTACTAGTGACAGATAATGCAAAATAGACATACTGTATTTTATAGGTTGGGATACCTTAACAAAATATACGTGAGTTTATTAACAATCGATTTTCCATAATATGAAAAAGCATTTATCATACCTTAACAGGGGAGAGATTTGGTTTATCATAAGAACTGCAGAAGATCATAGATGTGTGAGGTTGAATAGGACTTCAAAATGGCCTCTGCGTCTTTATACATCTATATTTGCTGAGCTGATGCGTTCCCATGTAGCATACCAAATATAAATCTAAATGTAGCATACCAAATATAAAAATATTGCAAAATCCATTTTTAAAAAGTTTTGCTCATGAGCATTTTATCTCTTCACACACGTCAGAATCTTGCAATTGCACATGAACAAGTAGATGTTTGTAACAAATGGAGGCATATGAGTCAATGACTGGAAGCCGGGGGGGGGGGGGATCACATTCTAAACACTCCAAAAAAGCTAAGAGACAGCCATATATTCAGCTGGTGAAAACTGGCAATGTTCCACTGAATTCAATAGAGTTACTCTAGTTTATACCAGCTGAGAGTCTGGTCAGGTATACAGGATGAGGACTTCTCATCGTAGAAGTAATGCAGAGTACTGTCCTCAAAATATGCTTCCAGGAATATCTTGTATGGCTCTATTGGGCTACCTATGTTAGCATAAGCATAACTCAGCTGTAACTGGGCATAATTATCAACCATGCTGAAGTGGAAATAATAGAATTGATCTCTTTCACATCTGTGTTAGTTCTGCAAAACTAATGTGGGGTGGAATAGCAAAAGCTTATTTTGATACATATGGAACTGACTAAAATTTCAGCTGTATTAGGGAAAATAAACATCAAATAGTGAAGGAGTGTTGGAAGAGAATGACAGTTTTCCAGTAGATCCAGGTGTCAGGGTAACCGAACACCGAGTGAATCCGGCCCCAAGGTCACGGTGGGCTGGGGTGGCAATTGGAATACGAACAGGTGGGATTAGCGGCGGTGGAGTGTGAGCTGTACGGGAAGTTTAAACAAAGATGATTTATTTACTCA
>NW_017728886.1:115755326-115774413 GCF_001723895.1 Crocodylus porosus
CACCCAGAGGGCACATTCTGGGGGCCTGTCTGTAGTTTCAACTCCCTGTGATGGCAGCACCAAACTTAAGATTTTTCCTTGACACCAGGAATGTGTCTCTTGGGAGTTTCCACCTAAAGATGATTCTGACTTTTCTCTAACAGAATTTTCTGCATATTATTTTTAGTTATTTCTTTTTATTATGTATTTATCATACAGCAATGAAAATCAGAAAAGGTCTCAATGGACCTGAAGTTTCACAGGCTATCACCTTTGAAGAACACATTTGCAAGCTGAGAAGAAATACCAAACCATTTTAAAGCAAGAGTGTTCCACAAGTTGCTGCTTATGTAAGCCAAGCTGTAGACTCAGTGAGGGAGAGCAGCATATTAGTTTACCACCTGTGATAGGTGTAAGGAGCTCCAGAATAAAATCTCTGCCTGAAGCAGCAAATGGGAATCCTAGGGGTCTGATTTTCCTCTTATACCACCAACCTTTTTTAGTTTGCTGATTTACACCAAAATCATCAGTTACATCCCACCAGCAGAAAGAATGTACCCTGAAACTTTGTAATTGATTCAATGAAGTGCCATACCCACTGGGCCATGGAATTGCTAAAAACCCAGTAGAATTATCATGTGGTAGGTGTGGATGGGATAGTGAAATAGCCTTTGTCCATGAACATATTGCCTACAGGCAGCACTACCTATCTGGGGGTCTCAAAACATGTTACAGATCTGAGTGAATTTCTCCTCATGACCAACAGGAAACAAAATAAGATCTACTTCCATATAGACTGTTCTTCCCACCCTTCTGCTACATCAGTCTCTCTCTCTCTCTCTCTCTCTCTTCCCACCACCCAGGCTTTCAGGATTCAGTTCTCCTCTGGTGGGTACATGACATCCTGGTATATAAAGAAATGCAATCATGGGAAAGCTGCATGATGTTGTTTCTGATTGGGTTCACAAACTAAACCCTGAAATTCATTCACAAAATTTGAAAATGAATGGTTTCAAGTTTCCTTCAGTTTGAAAGCTGGAGAAAGGTCATTTCCTTATATTATAAATATAACCCATGAGCATTTTCACACACCACAGGGGTTTATTTCAGTTTAATTTTCCATAAATTGAAGTGGTGGGTCTTTAAAAACACGTCCTCAATCTAAGGCAAAGTAAACCCCCATGTTGTGTACACAAGGGTTGGGCCCGATCCTTACCTGCCTCTCCAGTGGCAGGGAGTGGAGGGGAGGGGGAGCTTCCAATGGGCCGAGTGGTCCCTGAGCTGCAGGGAGGGGCTGTTTTTTTCCTCTAAGGTGGCAGTGGCACCCCCCAGGTGACACCTGCCCACAAGTGCCCAGCCCAAGCAGTCCCAGAGAGCACTGCAGCTGCAGAGGGAATGTGATGGTCAGAACCAGAGGGATTAATAAGCAATGAACATGTGCTTCTTGGAGGCATTTAGTATTTTGCCTAATAGGCAATATTAGCTAATATAAATCTTGTAAATTCGTAACTCGCAAATGTAATTTGTCTATCACAAGTTTAACCAAAATGATAAAACTAACTGTTTGTAAAACTGACTGGGCCCCAAAGGCAAAACTGTAGCTGCAAGATTAGCTGACCTAATGGTTTTTGCTCAGGGTTCAGCCTTGATGATAAAAACTGGATCCAAGCACCTGGCACACCCAAAACATTCCAGGAAAGCATGTCTCAAGAAAGCATATTCAGAAAAAACTAAAAGCGTTGGGTTTAGTAATGTTCATTTCAAACCTAAAAATGCTGTGTTGTAATTTGTTTATTGGATAAACCCGAGTCTGGGTAGTAACCTTTTATGATAATTTTTAACACTTTTTAATCCCATAGGGTAACAGCTATAGGGCAAAATTGTGAGTGATTCTAAATCCAACAGATCAGCATAAAACTAGATACAAAAAGCACGTGCGTCAGGTGACCAGCAGGAAGGAGGGAACAGAACGGTCATTGCTGTTCCAAGCCCGGACTCCAGACTCCCGGTGTGAATGAGGATCAGATCCTAATCAAGGGACCTTCCCCAGTAATCCCTCTGACAGCATCGATTGGGGACGTCTGACT
This sequence comes from Crocodylus porosus, assembly GCF_001723895.1. Taxonomy (NCBI): domain Eukaryota; kingdom Metazoa; phylum Chordata; order Crocodylia; family Crocodylidae; genus Crocodylus; species Crocodylus porosus. The sequence continues at coordinate 115,757,393 of NW_017728886.1, forward strand.
TTGTTGAAATCACTTGGCGCGCACCTGTCATTGAGGGACTATCGATAAGTTGCCAACCCATGTCTGTCTATCTGTTGTTTTAAACAGTCCAGTGGCTGATCCCCTTGAAGTGCCCCACTGGCCTGCAATAGATTGATCCATCTATCTGTTGTTATTATTTACTATTAGCTCTTCAATACTGTATTATCTGCTTGTTGCATTTATCTTCCTGTTAACTGTTGTGTGTGTAAGCTATAATAAATTTACTTTTGCTTCTCTCCCAAATCTGCCTCCTTGATCCCGAACCAAACAGCCCAATGGCTGATACAGTTGCAGCACCAGTGAGCCTGCAACTAAATTGATACACTCATAGTGACCAGCTGGCCTGTGACAAGGGAAGCATGAGGCCCCCATGCAGCTCAGGCAGGCAGGCAGGCTCCAGGGAAAAAAAGAAATAAAAGATCTGGCTCGCCACTTTTTTTTTTCCCTTCAGTAGAGCCTGCCTCTACAGGCTGCTACCAGGCTGCCTGCACAGGCTGCCTGCACAGCCCCTGAGCTGCCCGGGGCCCAGTGCTTCCCTACTTGGCAAAGTAAACTACTTCAGAGATGTTTTATTTTGCTATGTCCCAAAGTCATTTAACACTCCCCAAAGTCATTTAATGCTCATTCTGCCACCAACACATGCAAAAAAGCTGTGCCATTAAAGTGCCTTATGGTGCTGACAGGTGCAAACAGCTACACCATTAAGGCAGTTCAAAAGGGCATTAAGCTACTGTAAAGACCATTTGCGGCATGACCAAATGGCCCATGGCTCTACTGATCTAAGAACCATTGTTAAGTTAAAAGCCTTCTGTCCACAGGCATGGTGGGAAGGAGAATGTTGTTTTATTTAATCGCCTAATTAGAGATTGTGGAATTGGCTTCAGTGATCTTGTACTCAAACATTTAGTAGTGCTATAATGAATTGAAAACAGATGGCAATGCTTAAATAATGATAAATAGCTTATGATTAGGACTAAAGTGAGACATAGTAAAAAGGAAGTTGAAATAGGGCATCTTTTCTATCTATTACATTAATGACTGTCTAGATACAGAAAGATGGCAGGTGATAGGTATATGCCTAGATGCAGAGAACCATTTTCCATGTTCTCCAAAAGTGAAATTGAATACAAATATTAAGCCAAGATGAGTAAAAAAGTCAGCAACATTTTAGTGACTACAGATTTAGCTCTTGCTCTGGTATGATTTAGAAGAACAGCAGAAAAACTAAAATAGAGACTTTAAAGATGTTCATTGGTAAACTAAAGTAATAGGAAATTTCACTTAAAACAGAATTGGTAATGAGATTAATAGCGGTCAGCTAAGAAAAATAGGAAACTATAGGTAATTATCACTTTAAATGGAGCTAGTTAGTTTAAAAGAAGGATTTTCTGAGGCCCAAGCTGTGTTAAGACACCGCTGATGCTACAGTAAAATCCCAACAGCACTAAAGTGATCAATACATAGGAATCCACTGAGCCAACTACCTACAGAAGCTCCATTCTATTTCATTTTGGGAAACAATCATTCCTTTTTCTTCAAAAAGCTATCATAAACTTTATGATTTTCATTAAGTCTAGTAAAATACTTGCACCTACATGTGGGTTTAAAATTTTGGCCACACTCATTATTATTCCTGACTCTTTGGGTGTGTCTACATGTGGAATTAGTCATGATTAAATTACAGAGCATTAGCTTAATATGCAGTAACTGATTTTTGGCAGGTGTCTCCATGTGCAGGGAACTGGCACTGAAGTTAGTGCCAGTTCTCCCTAGTCCTGCCATGGCCCCCTGTGGCTACCAGGGAGAGCTCCAGCCTCTGGACCCAGCTGCCAAAACTTGGCACCCATGTTGAAGCCAGAGCCAGCTGGCAGCACTTGGCAGCCATTTTTAAAACAGAGCCCCACACTGTCTGAGAAGACACTTCCTTTGTGAGAGGAGCAGCATGACATGGGCAGAGGCAGCATGTGACTGCTCTGTTCGTGTCCCGGATGTGCTCCTCAGCCCTGGTTGCCCTAGCACCTGGCCCTGGCACCTAAAAACAGGGTCCCTAGATCATCTTGGCCAACTTGGTCATCCTGCTGTCCACCGTCGTCATCCCACTACTTCTCATTGGAGACCCACTCTGCCTGCTATAGCTCATGAAGACAAACACTGGGCACCTGGAGCCCTAGAAGGCCCATTTTAACTGGTCCCTCGGGGAAACAGCACGCTCATTGAGTCTGCCTTTGGCTGTCTCAAAGGCCACTGCCAGTCCCTCATGGCCCACCTTGAAGTGTCCAGCACAGTGTTTATGAGGCCTGGGAACAGGTCTTCAGGGAGGCCTGGGTGGAGGCACTGGGAGGTGCACTGGGTGGAGGCAGCCTATTGGTGGGAGCATGAGTTGCAGCAGCAGCACCAGAAGTGCGTCACCTCTGGCAAGGCCCCAGGTGAGCCATGCACCCACTGGTGGGGGCTAAGGAATCAGGTGCAGGAGGCCCTGGTGGACCACCTCTTATGGCACTCCCCACTCTAGCCTGCCTGTCTTGCTGCCCACACACTCCCTACCCCCTGCCCATCCTCAGCACTACTCTCAGGACATGCACATGGTTGAAAGAAAAAGCTTTATTTCCCTCGCAACCTCCACCCCACCCTTCACTCTCACCCTCAAAACATAAAGCCCTCTTGCCCCTCCCTTCCCAACACACAGAGCACCCTCCCCTTTCCTTCCCCAACAAATAGAGGCCTCCCACCACCCTGAAACAATTAAAAAACCACTTCCCAATGTGCAAACTATATACAAGAGTCTCAGTCTTTTATTGCTTCAGAGTGGGGGGCTGTGGAGTAGGGTCAGAGCCCAGGGGCAGGTAGCCAGCACCCCAGCATCAGGCCATTCCCCTGTGTGTCTGGGGGCTGCAGTGACTGCAGCAGGTGGTGGGCTTGTCCCCAGGTGACAGCAGCTGGTGCTGATCTGGGGTGGGCAGCTCCCCCTCTGGCTGCCTGAGGGCAGTGCCAGTGTCCCCATGTGGTGCCACACCTGTCATCTCTTGGTCCTTAGGTGTATGGCCTCAGGGTGAGCAGTGGGCCTGGGATCAGGTGGGTGGCAGGGGATTCAAAGTGGGGCTGACTGCTGGGAGGCCTGCAGGGCTGAGAATGGGAGCTGGGTAGTGCGGGGCACGCATGAGATGGCCAGGCCCAAGATGGTATCCAGGACCTGAACATTGTCATCCATGCCCTCCGCTGCTCAGCACTCAACAGCAATCTGCTCTCACAGAATCTGCAGGCACTCACAGGTATTTAAAGGTATCAAATTTAGTCATGATTATCCTATTTTACTGTGCAGTAAAGGGGTGCATTTGTAGACATGTGCCCATACTGCACAGTAAACTAGGCTAAAGTGCATTAAGGTATCTGGTGTAGATATACCCTTTATGTTCTCCATTCCAAGAAGTTTATGGTGTGTTATCTGTTAATACATACTGTAACAGGAGCCCCTAAACCCCTGTTACTCAGGTGGAGTTCTAATATTTTCTCCAATATGACTAAGAATATATGCAGTGAAAATGTAATCAGATTCATGCCTTAGGAAATATGACCTTAACTGATTTATTTTATGTATCTTGAAATTCAGCCACATCAGTGCTGGAGTTTGACATTGGAATTGCCATACTGGATCATGCCTGAGATCCCTGAAGTCCAGTGCTCTGTCCCCAACTGTGGCTAGTATCAGTGGGTCCAAATTTCAAACTTGGGTGCCTAATCCTGAGTACATAATGCAGAATAAGGCAGTTAAATATTGTACTGCTTTGGGTAGCAAGATACTACTGTGGGAATCACACTAGTTATAAATATTAAACATTGTAATTTTACGTTCAGAACCATACATTGCTTCAGTTGGATTCATTAGCACAGAATCCCTTAGAAGAGTGTGGGTTAGATTTTTAGGACCCTAAGAATGCAGATAAGTGCCTACTGGGGTTTTAAAGAGCAGCAAGACACCCAACTTCCTAATGAGAGTTAGGTCCTTTGTTGCTAATTAGTCCATCTACAGGGTTGTGTTAATGTAGCTGAACTGCTTCCAGGTCAGGAGATAGCATATAAACAGCAGTGTAGTTTGTTTAAAATACTGCTACATGGAATGGTAAATCTACAGTGAAAACATGCCATCTAACTCTTATACCCCACAGAATGAGATAGAAGTTTTCCACATGTGATCTCTGAGGCCTTTTGCTTCTAGGTCAATAAGAAAAAATCAAGTAACAATTGGTATCTTGAAATATCTTCATTAGGGCCTTGTTACACATCACAGTGTGAGCTGCTCAAATGTTGATTGGTGTTAGTGCTATCTTGAATTTGGAGCAGTCACACATTCAGGCCAACAGAAGCCTAGAGACTGAAAGGTAAGAATCCTCCCCCCTCCCCACTTCCCATTCCAGGTTTCCTGCTTGGACCCTTCTCCCCAGGGTTCTCCCAGTTTTGCCCTAAGCCCAAAGATTCCCCCTCTCCCCACTGCTCCCAGACCGCCCCCTCCCTCCAGCTTACTCCTGGCTGCCTGCACTGTCTGTCCCAGTGACTCCTGTCACCAGTTGCTGCTCTTCTCCAGACTGAGTCTGCCCAGAGAGCAGGAACAGTGGTGATGGCAGCTGGGCAGAAAGGTTAACCCTGCCCTGCCTGCCAACTTTGGATAGACAGCATTGGCAACCACAAGTAAGCAGGGCAGTGAATGGGAATTGGGAGTCCTGGAGACAGTCAAAGCAGCAGGCTTGATCCAGGTCAGCAGGGAAAAGGGAGCTGATAGGTCATTTACACTAATGTGTAGCCTAGAGTGGCTACATGTCAGTGTAGCATGAGCTGGGTAACACAGATCAAAGATAAACTATGCTGGAGTGGCATAACTTTAAGCCACCTAAGAAGTGTTTAAACCAGTTTCAGGTGTTAATGTGTGGACAATCCAGGGGTGAAGAGCTCCAGGAACTCCCTAAAATTAACATGTAACAAGGGCTTAGAGAAACAAAATGGTTCCCTCTCAGATGAGAAAAAAAGTGATCACAGAAGACCAGACAAGGTAATATGTTGTAAACTGCAGAAAATTGAAAGTTAAAGAAAAATGTCCATGGATATAAAAGAAATGAGGATAGATTAAAAAGCTGGCAGACTTAGCAGAGAAAGTAACTAAGAAAGATGCCAAAACTAAATACCAATTCTGCAAGGACCTGGATTACTTATTCAGCAACCATACATTGACTGCCTACAATAATTGGGAAGGGTGCAAGGCTGTTATCTGCTTGGGAAACAGTTTTTGCATAGTCAGACTGAAATTATTCAGTGGTCAATAGTGTCTGTGAAATCAACTTCCTATTCTTCGGTCAGACAGATACTATAATGATGCAGATGTTTGCCCTTTAAGAAATCACTGAAGAGTTTTGGAAGGCCATAAACATAGCTTTTCAAAAACATTTGACAGCATAGATTACATGCTACTGTTGAAGACTCTCCATGCAGTATATTTTTTTCAAGAAATTTATTTTCAAGATCTACTATCAGCTCTATAACAACTTGCATTGGCATAAGAGAACATAAGGAGAACTGTAAAAACATGGATTAGAATTATAGCTGATGTTCTCTCACAGAAGGTCTGATCCTACATCTCTAGGTCTTCTCTGCAACTTGGTTTTGCCACAGGCTGCATTGCACTTTAGTGACTGAGGTTTGATTGCAACAGAATTATACAGCTGTTAATGGAAAGTGGAAATCTAACACCCAACATCCAACTGTTCAAATAGAATGGAATGAAAATAATTAGTCAGAATTTATGGAGTTGTGAGTTAGTGAGTTAGGATCTGAGAGCAGTTTAATAAAAAAATGAAATATTTAGCAAGATTTTGGAGTAATCCCCAGTTGTCATACAGGATAAAGAAGATAAATTTAGATTGGCACTACTACATAGCTCTACACTGAAGTATTCCAATACATGAGTTGCCTTAATGTCAACACCGAGCAAACATCCAGACTGCAGCATTCTGATCTTAGACTCTACAAATACTTTTTCCTTCAGAAATTAGAAGCTAAAGTCCTACCACTCTGTTCTTGCACCAATACAAACTGGGCTCAACACTGCAGTAAATGATGCCCAGAAGTTTTTTGTTTGTTTGTTTGTTTTGGAACTAATGTAATACAGTTGTGGCCATTACAAGTTAACATTTTCCAGCAGTGACCATATGGTCTGAAATAACATAGTTATTGCTTTTTCTTTCTGGGCAGTTTACTCTGTCTCACTGTCATGAACTATGCAGTGGCAAAAGTTCACTTTTTAAATGCTGATATCCAGATAACGAGATGGAAAATCAAAAAAGTGAAATGTCAAATAAAATGAGAAGCTGTAACCATTTATAGTTAGTCAATTTTCTATAGAACTCTTTTTAAGACTATCGGGGTTTCCTCCATGTACTCTAATTTAGATAGTTACATTCTGTGTCTGTGAAATGTTTCCCTCCTTTTCAGCTTGATATGACAATTTCCACTGCTCTAAACCATTGTGACAGTGTTGCACTGTGCTATTAAGCAGTTGGTATGTTTCATTTGAGAGGTGGTTGCAATATAGTGCTGGGTAAAGTGATTACAATGCATAATTTGTTAAATGCAGTAGGACCCTTTGGAAAGAAAGGCTATATAAATGTTATTTATCATTATCAATAAGAGTAGACATAGTAGTAATTAATAAAGAGAAATAAAAAACTGATACATGGTCAATGATAACCAGGAGATAGTAAAGTTGGATATTAAAGTCAGGTTTAATACCTTGAAAAGGGGGCCAAAGAATGCTCATGATATTTTTGTATAGAAGGTTCAAATCATCTCATCCCATCAAGGTACTAAGAAAAACTACTGTATAGAGAATATGCCAAAAAGTTTACATGCCAAAACTCAAGCTAAGAGCTCATTATAAGCCAGTGTTCAACAAGGAATCATTTTAAAAATACAAAATTAGGATTGCTTAGCAGCCTTACTGTGCCACATACACATGCTAGACCCACAGTGAAGTAGGCCCCCTACCTTCCTGTGAGCTACCCTGGACTTAGGACTTTTTTTACTGCCCTTCCATGCCTCCTCATGGACTGTACTAGTTCCCCATGTCTGGAAACTTAGCTCTGAGTGGGAGAGGACTTGGACTGAAAACTGGTACCATATGTCCAGCTGACCTAGAATGAGGTAGCCTTCAGTTTATCTGAAAACCTACAGTCTGTGGGCTGCCCCAGGGTAGGTGCCTGTAGACTGGCACAAGCATGACATGCTGATTAAGATCATCCTTTGAAGTTGCCCTTTGGCAGGGACAGAGGGGTTTCTTGTCTCACTTGGTTTAATTCTTTTAAATTGTACAATATAATTATAAAAAATGTAATTGTTGAGGGGAGATACAGCTTGAATGCTTTTGGAAACATCCATCGCCCCCTGATGAGAGAGGGAATGCCAGACTTGGAATGACACTAGGGGAGAGGATCCCTCTGGGTCAGAGTCATGGGTGGAAAAGAGACAGTGGTGGGAAGTTGAATTTTTATCTGTTTACTACTCTGCCCAATCAGTGTCCAAATGTGTCAGGCTTGTGCCATCTTCTGCAACATCCATTCTCTCAGGGCTCAGTCTGTTAACTCCAAGGGCCTAGTAAAATTGTTATCTCCTGATGAGTTGGAGGAAGGTGGTGGCATCTGGGAAGGAACCAGTGGGATAATAAATATGGCTACTGTTGACTTAAAAATGGTATTTAAAGGCCTGGTTTTTTTAGGGTTGCCTTATAGGTACAGATATAAGCATTAAAAGGAGTCAGTGTGGTCCCTATTTTCAAGAGGAGGAGGAAGGAGGAACCAAGTAACTATAGACTGGTTAGTCCCACCTCTGTCTTCAGGAAAACCTTTGAAAAAATTATTAAGGATCACATTTGTGGGAGTCCAGCGGGGAAAGGAATGCTGAAGGACAACCAGCATGGATTCATAGTAGGTAGATCCTGCCTGACTAACCTTGTTTCTTTTTATGAACAGGTCACAAAATGCTTAGATGCAGGAATTGAGGTGGATGTCATCTACTTGGATTTTAAGAAGACTTTTGATATGGTATGTCATTATAGTCTCATAGATAAACTGAGCAATTGTGATGTAGAAGATTACATAGTCAAGTGGGTGGCTAATTGGCTAAGGAGTCACACCTGGAGAGTGGTGATGGATGGATTGGTATCAACCTGGAAAGAGATGGGCAGTGGAGTCCCACAAAGCTGGACAGGTGTTTTTCAATGTCTTTATTAGTGACTTGGATGAGGATGTGGAAAGCACTCTGTTCAAATTTGCAGTTGATACCAAATTATGGGGTAAAGTTAACACATCAGAGGGTAGGGAATGAATCCAGGTGGATCTGGAGAGTTTGGAAAAATGGATGGAACAATAGGATGTAGTTCATAAGGACAAATCCAAGGTGCTACATCTAGGAAGAAGGAATTACCACCACACTTATAGGCTGGGGGAGGACCTTCTCAGCAGAACAGCAGCAGAAAGGCATCTTGAAGTCACTGTTGCCTCCCAGATGAACATGAGTCATCAGTGTGATGAAGTGATTAGTAAAGCTAACCACACTTTATCACGCACTAGCAGATGCATGGCAAATAGATCCAAGGGGGTGATACTTCCCCTTTATGCAGCATTGGTCAGGCCACAGTTGTACTACTGTGTCCAGTTTTGGGCACCACACTTCAAGAGGAATGTGGACAACCTCAAGAGGTTTCAGAGAAGGGCCTCTCATATGGTTAGGAACCTTAAGGTAAAACCCTATGAGGAGAGACTGATGACCCTGGATCTCTTCAGCCTCCGCAAGAGAAGGCTGAGAGGTGATCTTGGGACCACCTAAAATTCACGGGGGTGGTGGCAGCAAGGAATAGGAGATGCTCTGTTTACCAGGGCACTACTTGCAGTAACTAGGGAGAATGGCCACAAACTGACAGAGAGCAGATTTAAGTTAGACATCAAGAAGAACTTCTTTACAGTAAGGTTTTCCAAAATCTGCAATGGGCTTCCAAGGGAGGTAGTGCTCTCCCCTACCTTGGGGGGTCTTTAGGAGGAATCATATGACCCCAGCTACCCCATAGATGGGACAAGTGAGGGCGCCAGGACTGTTGTCAGATAGTGAGGAGGTGTTTGAGAAAGAAGTAGTCTGCATAGAGTAGGGTCCATTTGGGGGGCCCAAAGGACAGTGTGCGGGCTGCATAGAGTAGGGTCCATATGAGGGGCCCAAAGGATTGCGTATAGGCTGGCCTAAGTAGATCAATAGAGTGAGCCCAATGAGGGAAGAAGAGCAGGCCCAGGAGGAAGCTGAAGGAATTATGTGATACAGTGTTTGGAGGGACCTGAAAAGGCAGACCCATATGGGAGAGTAAGGGGCAGCAGCTCAAGAACCTATCCATAAAATCCTTGATTGGCCTATGCTGGGGCCAGAACCCACCATGAGAGATGGCCAGAGGCTAGAGGCTGGAAGTCTTAACTGACCTAGAGTCAAGGTCAGGCCACTGCCAAGAGGGGAAAGGGCTTAAGGAGTTTTACAGCCCACAATGAAGGTGGAAATTAGACCGCCTGAAGAGAAGGGATCCAGGTTAGTGTTCAAATGTCAGTAGGGCATGTAGTGGGGCCCAGTGTGTGTCAGAGCCTTATAGTGATGTCATCTGCAACACATGGGACTCAGTATAGGTACAGTACAGAGCCATGTATTATGCCCTTGGCATCAGGCAATAAATAGCCTTGTAAACAACTACTTCTTAGATACATCAAAGGTATGGCAGGAAACACAAGTGGGAGGACTGCAATAGACAGGTGGGTGAGCCAATGATTGCACCAGCCTTATGACAGCCCCCTGTCACACTAACTCATGCTTGAGACTGAGGATAGATTTGGGATTATATTGGTATACCAATCATCCTGCTGCATAACAGATTATTTGACCAAGCCAGAGTTGTTCCCAGGAGTGGTTTTGAAGATTCTCAGAATTATTGCCTTAGGTGATTTTAACCCCCATACTGAGGATGGATTTTCAGAGCTGAAATAGTATTTCATGGGCTCCATGACAACCATGAGCTACCCCAAGTAGTAACTGAAGCAACCCATGAGGCAGGGCTGTGTTGGACCTAATGTTTTGCAGCTGCCTGGATACAGGTTCATGAATAATTAGAGATGTCATCAAGACACTCATAATAGCCAGACCACTACCTTCTAAAGGAGTTGTGTTTTCTGATGCCCCTATCAGAGTGATGTACTGTCAAGGCTTATTTGCCCATGGAGATACATGGGTTTCCAGAACTTTCTGTGGGACATTTCCACTGAACTTGATTGCTATTCTGTTTACAATCTAGTCAGTTTATGGAATAATACATTGAACTTGTTCATAAACACAGTGGCATCTAGGAGTGTTCTCCTGCCAGAGTAATGGCATAGATCTTCTTTATACACAGATGAGCTGACACAGCTGAAGTGGGAGGGCTGGAAGTTAGAGCACAAGTAGTTCTCTATCATGGCCAGAGCTGACCAATTACAGAGGAGATCCTCCTTAAAGGATTATTCTGTGACAGTAATGGTGACAAAGACTGCCACTGCCATAGAATTTAAAAAGTGCCATTCAGTCAAATTATTATTGGTTGTGAATACGCTAAATACTCTGGTCTGTCTCCACTCAGAAACAGTGTCTTCTACAGTCCACTTTGAAGAGTTTTCCACCCATATTGGAAACAAAATCATCCATGTCTGCCACAGCTTGGGCGCTGTCATTTTTTTTGTAATCAGAATTTGGAGTTGGGGAAGCTCAGTATTGTCCTGTTTATATGGATCAGTTTCAATTGCTGTTGCCTACTGATGTAGAGAATGTGATCTGGGGGGCTACAGGCAACCAGTTGGACCCATACCCATCCTAGCTTGTAAAAAACAGCCACAGGAGACTGTCATTGGAACAAGGTGCCAATTTTTTTCAAGTCTTTAATTCTTTGACCTGTACTTAAGATACTGTCCACTTGATGATGAGTCCTAACATAACTATCTCCTTCTCCCCAACCCCTCCTGTTCGGTCATTAAACAGGTGGTTGCTCAACAGCTCCAGGCATACCTTGTTTCTATTGGATTCCTGGACCCTTGTCAATTTCACTTTCACTATGGATATAGCATGGAGACTAGATTGTGCCTTTGGCCAATGATCTGTACTTGGAGACTTACAGGGGAAATCATTTCCTGTAGATCTGACAAGACCTCCTAGTAGCCTTTGATTCAGTTGACCATAAGGTGCTGATAATGTATTTATATGACCTGGTAAGTATTCACATGGCTGCTTAAATTGGTTCTGCTCTTTCCTGGAAGGGAGGTCTCAGCTTGGATAGGTGGTGATGGCTGAGTGTTCATTGTACCCTCATGACTTTTCCTGTCCCAGGGTTCTATATTGTCACTTCACCTATTCAATGTGTATATAAAACCACTGAGTGTATATGAAACCAACGTGTATATGAAACCACTGAATGAGACTGAGATTTTGAGACTGTGAGCACCACAAAGTCTCAGACTTTTCCCAGTGTCCAGCTGCAATTGAGGTTTGAATGCAGGTGACCCAGTTGAAGCTGAACCCAGCTGCACTAGCTTAGAGTAACTTTACAGATGTAATTCAAGGCTTGGGTTTATACCTGTGGTCCAAAACACTCTAGGCTTTATGTACCAAAGAACTGCTTTTTCCCTTCCACCCCAACATTATCCCTAAGGTCTGGCAGAAGCAACCTTTTGCAATTACCATTAGTGTGCCAAGTTTTCTCATTAGTTGCTCCTCAGCTTTGAAACTCCCTCACCCCTGAGACCTGCTGAGCATAAACCTGGACACCTTCCAGAAGTACTGCAAAAGCATCTTATTAGGGTAGGTGTTTAGCAAGCAGGGATAAGCTGAATTATTGTTTGGGGTGGGAGTTGATCTATATATATAATAGTCTACTTGCTCTTATAATTAATTTTGTTGTTTTGCGGGGGTGAGGGTTAGTTTGGTGGGGGGGAGGTTGTTCTTTTTTAATATAAGTTAATTTGTTCTTATTACTGTTAACTGACATGAGCCTTGATTGGGAAGGATGGCATATACTTCTAAAAAAAAAAGTACTACATTTTTTTCTACAACCTTAAATCTAATTTGGTATATCTTGTGATGAGTGTTTTAGTCTTGTATATAGATATTAATTTCATTTTTCTTGTGCAGAATTTTGTTCTTTTTCTCTACACATTTTAACAATTTTACAGGTCCCCAAGAATTAATATTTGTATCTATACCAATCTACTGTCTTAATATAATTTCCATTAAAATATACTTGTTAGACCCTGACTCCATGAGGCGCCCAACCTCTAGGGAGATGACCATCCAATTGCTTGGGATCCAGTTGCTCAGGGAGCAAACAGGGAGCAAACACCAGCACACATTGCTCAACAACAGCTTTATTCAGGATGGAGCCAGCTTCAGGCAAAGGTCCAACAAACCAGGGACCTGCAGTGAACATTAGATTTTTCCACATTTATACACCTTGGTTCATGCTCATTAACATTTACTCCACCTTTGTCTCTCCTTTGTTCCACCCATATTCCATCCTATCTCAAGCTCCACCTCTGTTTACTTCATTAACATGGAATTGCCTATGCATGTACGCGCCTTTCTGTTATGCACGCATGCCTAAGACTTTGACCTCTGCTTCCTTCAGTCATTTGCTGTTCCTTGCTGACCCTTCTTTGTCTCCAAGGTCTTGCTTGTGCTTTATCTCCTAATGATAGCCTTTGGTTTGCATCTTGTTCCTTTTACACAGTGAATCGTATATCCTGCACACTACCACATTGTTAGGAAAATGCTTGCCTAAGCATCTTGCAATGTTACTTTTAATATATGATTCTGCCTTGTGGTTAGCAGCTTTGCTGGCAACAAGTGAAAGCCTTTATTCAGCTGCAAATCCAATGCTCCCCAAGATCCAAATACAGTTACCCTAACAATACTTACTTAGGAGGGGTTCTTGAGCTGAAGCAATCATTTATTAAGCCAATCTATAAAACCTATAAAAAAATTGGTTTTCTTCCATCTTTTTTGACCTTTTCAACTACTGAAAGAAGTGGGCATGTGGAGACAAAACGTGGGCCCTAAACTGAAGTGGTGAGTTTTTAAAAACACTGCCTCAATATAGAGCCCGTTAAACCCCCATGTCATGTACACACCTGAAGTTACCTGCCTCTCTGGAGGTGGGGAGGGGAGAGTGAGCTGCTGGTGGGTGGAGTGGTCCCTAGGTTGTGCAGGGGCTGGTGCTTCCCTCCACAGCAGTGGCAGCCCCCTCCCCAGGTGGCACCTGCTTGCATAGGCTTTCTGCAGAGCCCCTGAGCTACACAGAGCCTGGTGCTTTGCTCCATGGCTGTCGGGCAGCAAATTAAAACGCCTTGCAGGAGTTTTAGTTTGCTTCACTCCAAGTCATTGAAGGTGCACTACACCACTGAATTTGCTACAGCAGCTGGACTTACTACACAATATACTGCCAACACATGCAAACACCAACACCATTAGAGTGGTGAAAATGTCTTTAATCTACTTTAAAGTGTTGTGCACATATGCCCCTTGTTTTGTCTACTCATGGCCAGTGTTGTTGTTGTTATTGTAATGTCTTCTTCTACTGTATTGAGGAGCTCTTTTGACTCTTCTATATACTTTGTAAGCCTTTGTTCCTATCTTCAGCATCTCCAAGTATATAGAAGAGTCAAAAGAGCTTCTCAGTACAGTAGAAGACATTACAATAACAACAACAACATTTTTATCCTTCCTCTGATTCTACCAAGGACCCATTTTATCCACTGTCCCTTGCTGACTAATGCTTTTATTATCCATACTATTACTGGAACTGAAAGGAGCTGAAGTTGATGATAGAGCAATATGCAAGGCATCTGTAAAATACCTACCATTTTCCACTATAAAACTGGCCTTGATTCATACTGAGTGGAAAACTCAACACTAAAAATCTTCCTGTCAACTAGCAAATTCCTGGTTGGGCTCATTGCTGAAGTCCTTGCCTAAATATGGGCTGAATAAATCTTTAGGCTCTGTCCACAAAGGGATTCAAGAATCTAAATATCTTTGAGAATCTGGGCTTCCAGGACTGAGTCCTGAATGCAAATACTTTCCAATTTCTATTTTCAGTACACGCTGTCAGCAAAAGATATTATTCTTATTAACTGTTATCCTAATTTGGCTATTGTGTTCTTTGAGATTATTGAAATATGCTCTACTGTCTCTTCTAGAGTCCTCATAATAGCTAATATAAAGGATTGTTTTATATTGACAAGCTTTCCTTTTTGATAAAAAGCTGCTGCCTCTGGCTGTTTTTCGGGCTCCCCACTCTCCAGATCCCAAGCCTCAAGTGGTTTATAGACAGACTTAATATTGCTGACCTTTACCTTTTTATAAAGCAGTGTTACAGTGAAGAAAATATCTCATTTTCTCTCTTTGGTCTAACACAATCTGACTCCAGAGTAGGAATAAAGCCACCATATTTCCATAGAACAGACTAGTGGAAGAAGTGGTGAAAATTACTACCATTACATTTCACCTAAGAAACAAGAGTGCATCAGATATATTCCTATGCTGTTTCCAAATGGACTCTCAGAAGGAGTCTAGGAAGTGCCCCCCACCCCTTTGCATCCTCTATGATGAGAACCACCAAGACAGAATAAACCAGACTATTCTTTTAACATTGTATTATAGGATGGGAGATAGAGAACTGCCCCGTGAACAGGAGTTTTTTCACTAGAGGTTTTTAAATTGGTCCCAAGGTTGATGGCAAAACACCATATCTCAAAAGGTTTTTCTCTACATTGTACAGTTGATTTATTGATTACTATTTGTCCTTCAGTTTTTGGCCACTGCATTTGAGGTGCTTTAATGACTCTGTTCTTTAAGAAAATCTGCAGCAACCATTCTCTTACATCAAGTTCCTTTAAAGAGTGTCAAGCTTTCTCAAAAGATTAAAAAATGTTTGAGTTCTGGTCCTAATGTCAACCTGTGATGTTTAAGGGAGCCTAAAACTAAGCAAATTGCATTCCAACAGGAAGTTAATAGTAGCTGAAGAAAGTATTGATGGAATTTAGATATGTTGCCCTATGATGATGTTGTTACTGTGCTGTGCTTTAGTATTTCTTTTTGGATAGTACTGAAGCATGGCATAGTAACTGCCTGTACTGTGCTACGTGTGTGGTGCATGGTTCATTTTAGCCACTACTCCACCATAGCAGCACGCTAAAATGGGGGGAGCACACTGCTACAGTGAAGTAGCTGCTGCTCATGTGTAGACTCATGTGATTGCTACATTGTTATGGCATGTCATACAGAGATGTACCGTGTCACTATGGCAATGTAGGGTGATGAGTAGATGTGCAAATTAAGTACAAAATAACTCTCCTTTGAGGTCTGGGTTTTTCTTAGTTCCAGCTTGGTGTCTCAAAGCCAAAGGATGTGACTGATACAGGCAAAATGCTTGAAGTAGGGTTGAATTCTTACACTGCTGTATTTTTATTCTTTGAATTGCCTGCCAGGGTTGAATTATATACAATTAATAATTGACCACTTTATGTTTCTGCATCAGTTTGTAACATGCATAGGAGAGAAATTGAAGGAGGCAGCTTGTGGTACTAACTGGCAAAAATGTTCCTGAATGTGACTTTCTGTAATAAAAAATTGAGTTCATAGTGCTGAACCAATAATGTAAAATAATTCATTTGTCAGTCTGCCTTAGCATGTGAATTAGTATATAAAGACTGAACTCTCATTTTTAGATATGGTCCATTTTTACTACTTTCCTCTGAATTCATTGGCAAGCTTTTCATGACCTCACTGGGAGCAGGAGTGGGTTGCTTGCTCTTTTATGCTTTGTACAGAGGACAGAAGAGAAGCCATTGCAAATACAAACTACAAGGTAGCACTGTCTTTCCCATGTCTGTCTTAGTTGTGTGAAATTACTGGACTCCGTAAGATCTAATAATAGGCCAGACTGGTCTGGCAAAAGGCATACTTTCAATTTAGACAATTATCACGGAGTATGTCAGAAAATGAAACTTCTCAAAACTGACAAACTGTACATTTTATCTGTTTCTACTAAAGTGAAAACAAAACTAAACAAAACAGAGTCTCATATGTCCATATACTATTTCCAAGTCAGCTATCTGATTGTGCTAATACTTTTGTGAACTTATTAGCCTAGCATCTGCATTCATTCCTGGTCCTAACAATGTTGCTGATCATAAATTTTGTGGGCCTCTGATGGCTGCTGTGAAAAAAGAAATACCACAGTACAGCACAGTTTTATTTACCGTAACATCAGCACCAAGAATTACAGTTGCAAAAGCCTAGAAGAGAAGTGACACCCCTATAATCACTGAATGGTTTCAAAAGCTTTGGAAAGTTTTAATAATGAAAAAGTTGTCCTATCAAATCAGTGTTTTACAGAGGAGAAGACAAAAGAGGATTACTTGGAAATCTGGCGGGAGGGGAATGGAATTGCTAAAAAAGAATCTTCTTGTGCCTCCAAACCAGAAAATTTAAGAAACTGTTCTGAATACTGAAGTGTAAGTTCTGTGATCCAACACTTAAGAATAAATAGGTATTATGCAGAGCTTCAGGGAAAAGGAGATGCAAAACACAAAAGCTTAACACTGAGGAATGTCAAGGAACTATCAGAGACTGAAAAGAAGAGAAGAAATAAACACAGGGATTTTTTGGACATAGATTTGGATTATGTTAGCATTGTTGATAGAAGATAAATATCCACCTTTAGGTATATTTTAGGGGATTAGATATATCTTTACATGTCAAATCTGTTATTTAATAAATTGGATTCATTAATAACTAAAGAAACCCTCCTGCACAACCCCCCCCCATAAAAATGAAAAAACCTGCCTGAACCACTCATTTCCCTGATCAATTAACTGAATAGAAATATGTACATTTTTCTGAAATCTGTTGAT
>NW_017728886.1:115774424-115788093 GCF_001723895.1 Crocodylus porosus
TTTCTCAAAAGATTAAAAAATGTTTGAGTTCTGGTCCTAATGTCAACCTGTGATGTTTAAGGGAGCCTAAAACTAAGCAAATTGCATTCCAACAGGAAGTTAATAGTAGCTGAAGAAAGTATTGATGGAATTTAGATATGTTGCCCTATGATGATGTTGCTACTGTGCTGTGCTTTAGTATTTCTTTTTGGATAGTACTGAAGCATGGCATAGTAACTGCCCGTACTGTGCTACGTGTGTGGTGCATGGTTCATTTTAGCCACTACTCCACCATAGCAGCACGCTAAAATGGGGGGAGCACACTGCTACAGTGAAGTAGCTGCTGCTCATGTGTAGACTCATGTGATTGCTACATTGTTATGGCATGTCATACAGAGATGTACCGTGTCACTATGGCAATGTAGGGTGATGAGTAGATGTGCAAATTAAGTACAAAATAACTCTCCTTTGAGGTCTGGGTTTTTCTTAGTTCCAGCTTGGTGTCTCAAAGCCAAAGGATGTGACTGATACAGGCAAAATGCTTGAAGTAGGGTTGAATTCTTACACTGCTGTATTTTTATTCTTTGAATTGCCTGCCAGGGTTGAATTATATACAATTAATAATTGACCACTTTATGTTTCTGCATCAGTTTGTAACATGCATAGGAGAGAAATTGAAGGAGGCAGCTTGTGGTACTAACTGGCAAAAATGTTCCTGAATGTGACTTTCTGTAATAAAAAATTGAGTTCATAGTGCTGAACCAATAATGTAAAATAATTCATTTGTCAGTCTGCCTTAGCATGTGAATTAGTATATAAAGACTGAACTCTCATTTTTAGATATGGTCCATTTTTACTACTTTCCTCTGAATTCATTGGCAAGCTTTTCATGACCTCACTGGGAGCAGGAGTGGGTTGCTTGCTCTTTTATGCTTTGTACAGAGGACAGAAGAGAAGCCATTGCAAATACAAACTACAAGGTAGCACTGTCTTTCCCATGTCTGTCTTAGTTGTGTGAAATTACTGGACTCCGTAAGATCTAATAATAGGCCAGACTGGTCTGGCAAAAGGCATACTTTCAATTTAGACAATTATCACGGAGTATGTCAGAAAATGAAACTTCTCAAAACTGACAAACTGTACATTTTATCTGTTTCTACTAAAGTGAAAACAAAACTAAACAAAACAGAGTCTCATATGTCCATATACTATTTCCAAGTCAGCTATCTGATTGTGCTAATACTTTTGTGAACTTATTAGCCTAGCATCTGCATTCATTCCTGGTCCTAACAATGTTGCTGATCATAAATTTTGTGGGCCTCTGATGGCTGCTGTGAAAAAAGAAATACCACAGTACAGCACAGTTTTATTTACCGTAACATCAGCACCAAGAATTACAGTTGCAAAAGCCTAGAAGAGAAGTGACACCCCTATAATCACTGAATGGTTTCAAAAGCTTTGGAAAGTTTTAATAATGAAAAAGTTGTCCTATCAAATCAGTGTTTTACAGAGGAGAAGACAAAAGAGGATTACTTGGAAATCTGGCGGGAGGGGAATGGAATTGCTAAAAAAGAATCTTCTTGTGCCTCCAAACCAGAAAATTTAAGAAACTGTTCTGAATACTGAAGTGTAAGTTCTGTGATCCAACACTTAAGAATAAATAGGTATTATGCAGAGCTTCAGGGAAAAGGAGATGCAAAACACAAAAGCTTAACACTGAGGAATGTCAAGGAACTATCAGAGACTGAAAAGAAGAGAAGAAATAAACACAGGGATTTTTTGGACATAGATTTGGATTATGTTAGCATTGTTGATAGAAGATAAATATCCACCTTTAGGTATATTTTAGGGGATTAGATATATCTTTACATGTCAAATCTGTTATTTAATAAATTGGATTCATTAATAACTAAAGAAACCCTCCTGCACAACCCCCCCCCATAAAAATGAAAAAACCTGCCTGAACCACTCATTTCCCTGATCAATTAACTGAATAGAAATATGTACATTTTTCTGAAATCTGTTGATAAAAATCCTGAGCTACCATACTGAGTCACACTAGTGGTTTCTGACAATGATCAGTAAGCTGTTACAATCTAACTGTTATATTGGCATCATACTTCTCTGTGCATACATTTACACACTCAAATAAGTGTGACTTAATTTAATATGTATTAAG
The DNA here is from genome assembly GCF_001723895.1 of Crocodylus porosus. Lineage (NCBI taxonomy): Eukaryota > Metazoa > Chordata > Crocodylia > Crocodylidae > Crocodylus > Crocodylus porosus. The sequence continues at coordinate 115,776,583 of NW_017728886.1, forward strand.
CTAGTGCACATTATGCAATTTTTGGTAGGTGTCTACACGTGCAAAGACTCGGCACTAAAGTTAGTGCACTTATATTGCATAGATTTCTAGGGTTGGAAGGGATCTATTAAATTGAGTCTGACCCCTTGCTTTGGGCAGGAAAGAGTGCTGGGGTCAACCCCAGCCAGATGCTTGTCTAATCTCCTTTTGAACACCTCTAAGGTAAGAGAAAGCACCACCTCCTTGGAAGTCCATTCCATATTTTGGCAACCCTCACCATAAAAGAATTTCTTCCTGATGTCCAATATAAATCTGCTCTCCTTCAGTTTATGGCCATTATTTCTAGTAACCCAAAGGAGTGCCCTTGTAAACAGACTATCCCTTATGCCCTCCTGCCCTTCCCCCCCACAAAGAGTTTGTAGACAGCCACAAGATCACCTCTCAGCCTTCTCTTGTAGAAGCTGAAGAGATTCAGTCCCTCAATCTGTCTTCATAGGATCTTACCCTCAGGCCCTTAACCATACGAGTAGCCCTCCTCTGAACTCTTTCCAGGTTATCCACATCCCTCTTGAAGTGTAATACCCAAAACTGGATGCAATACTCAAGTTGTGGCCGCACCAGTGCTGCATAGAGAGGAAGTATCACCTCCCTAGACCTGTTCATGATGCACCTACTAATGCAAGCTAGAGTGCAGTTAGCCTTACTTCTTACTTCATCACATTGGTGATTCATGTTCATTTTTGCATTGACAATGACTCTAAGATCCCTTTTCAGTGCTGTGCTACTTAGAAAGGTCCTTCCAGTCTATAGGTATATTGGTGATTCTTTCTCCCCAGGTGCAGCACTTTGCACTTATCTTTGTTAAATTGCATCCTATTGTGATCTGCCCACTTCCCCAGTCTGTGCAAATCTGCCTGAATTCACTCCCTACATTCTAGTGTGTTTACTATACCTCATAGTTTGGTGTCATCTGCAAATCTGGACAGAGTGCTTTCTACACCCTCATCCAAATCCCTGATGAAGATAGTGAAGAGTGCTGGTCCAAGAACAGAGCCTTGGGAGATTCCACTGCCCACATCTGTCCAGGTAAAAACTGTCCCACCCACCACCACTCTGTGTGTGTGGCCCATAAGCCAGTTTTTCACCCACCTGACTGTGCCAAAATCCATGTCACAGCTACTTAGTTTACCTGTAAGAATTGGGTATAATACTGTGTCAAAAGCCTTTTTAAAATCCAAGTAAATAACATCTACCTCTATTCCTGCATCTACTTGGTACTAAAGTTAGTCTCAAATACCTTCAGCTCTGTCATGTACCTCTGTGGCCACTGGAGGGAGCTCCAGCCTCCAGCCACATGGCTTCCAGCACTTGGCAGCCATCTTGGAAGCTCTGATCCCTATCCAGCCCCTTCTCTGCCCAGGAACCAAGTGCCTGGTGCAAGGCTAGCATGCACCAGCACCCTCCCTGCCTCCCTGCACCAGGACTGCCCCTGCCTGTGCCCCTGCCCCTGCCAGAGGCACCTAGTGCCCTGCTGCTCCAATCCTGTCCCAGCGACAACCAACTCCCTGCACTGCTTCTGGCCATGGTACTGGCCCTGCACCCCTGGAGTGCAGAAAGTGCCCAGTGACCACAACACATGGCAGCTTTGTATGAGGCTGCATCTTCAGCCATGTGATGTGGGGAGAGTGGCAGGGCTGGATCCAGGCAGGTAGCAGCAAGTGTGGGGCAGGGGCCATGCCAGGGGGTTTAGTGGGCAGGAGATGCCCTAGAACCTCCTACCAGAGTCAGGTGGCAGGCTGCTTCAGGGACCCAGCAGGCAGAATCCAGGTGTCATGGGTAGGATTCGGGCAACAGGGGACATGTACGCAACTGCCAGGGCCAGGAGGGTCTCTGTGGCCTGGCAGTCAGCACCCGACTGCTGCTGAAGCTGCTCCAGGTGCTCCCACTACAGGGCCTCCATGTGGGTCCATTGATCCTGCTGTGCTTGGTCCCATGCCTCTGCTTGGGCAATGTCCTTCACTCTCCAGGCCTGCTGCCATGCCTCCGGTGTCTGCTCCCATACTTTCTGCTCCTCTGCCACTGCCACCAGCCACTGGACCAGCAGGCTCCAGTCCCCAGTGCATCACTAGCACAGCCAGTGCATCCAGACTGCCGGTGGGTGGTGGTGACCCTGAGGTAGCATCCCTTCTGGGGCTGGTGGGCTCTCACCCACATACAGATATCAGCCTGCAGAGGCAAGAGACAGAATCCTTTTGTGAGAGTTTGCAACATCTCAGAGATAAGATGCTGTGCATCAGAGGCCATGCGCTTCCCAGTTTCAGATAAGGAATGGGCCATGCATGGGTTCCCAGGGACCATGGTAAGTCAACCAGACATGCCTGGACCCTGCTGGCCACTGCCTGAGCCTTCCATTCCTATTTGCTCCCCTGGGGCTGGCAGCCTGATGGGTGCTGACTTCAGTCAGCCTGCCTCCCCCACCCCCAGGGTGAGCTCCCAGGGTGGGCCAGACCAGGCTGCTGGTGGAACATGTTGCCACAGCTCCAGATCTCTCTCCACTGTGCTGCTGCTGAGCCCACAGTGCCTGGGTTCATAGCATGAATGCCTCTGGCACAAGTGAGGCAAGGAGCTGGCTGCACTCTCACCCTCATCAAATGGGGCCTCTCTTTGCAGGCTCTGCAGGGCCATCCTCCCTTCTGCACATGCCTTGGGAGGTGCACGATGAGCTGTTTGTGCAGGACAAGGAGTGCCTGCCCCACTACACCCTGCTGCTGATGATCTTCCTCATGCCCCAGACACGCCCACACTCCTGGTTTAGGACCCTAAGCTATGCTGATGCAGGGGGCAAGCCTGGGTTTCCCCACAACTTCCACCACCACCTGGAGGGCTACCTGTCACAGCACTACATGCCCCTGCCCCCTGCTGCTGAGGAGGACATTATTGCCAGTATCAACACCTTCCTCAGGGTATGAGTTGTCTACGCCCACCCAGCTTCAGGTGCACAGGTTTCTCAATAAAGTTCTGAACTCTCTCCCACCTCTCTTTTGCTGTCAGGGGGCGGGGGGTCAGGGGAGGGAAACCTGGGGCCAGGGGACTGCAAGAGGGCCAAGCAGGGAATGGGGGCAGGGACAGGGACTGGGAGGGTCCCTGCACTCCCCCAGTGTGAAACTTACCATGTGTCCAGGGCTGCCAAGGCTGGTGGCTCAGTGCAGACCACCCCACCAGTGATGGCATCCAGCTGCACCTGCTGTCCATAGTGCATGGTGCATAGCAGGCCAGTGTCCAGCCAGTCCCTCCACAACCCCCAAGGTAGAAGCTGGTTCTGCTGGTAGCTGGCAGCGGTGTGGCTGGCTGCTCCTCATGCCAGGGTCTGGGGCTGCACCGAGAGTGAGGCAGCCACTGGACAGGGTTCCCCAAGCTGCCAGTGGTTGCAAAAGCTAGGAAGGAGGGTGAGGTGGGACACTGAAGGTCCAAGGTCCCCTCCTCTGGTGATGTGTCCCTGGCATCATGAAGGGGTGGGGGATCAGCCATACTGCCCCTGCTGGTGGCACTCACAGGGGTGTGGCTTGTCTCCCAGACGATCAAAATGTGGGTCAGCTCCCACATAAAGGGCATGGACTTATGGGCATGACCAAGCCAATGATTGAAGTCAGTCACAGCCATCCACTGTGCTTGCAAGACCTTGACCTTTACTCACACTGCTGCACCAACCCAAAGTGCCCTTGCTCCCACATCCCACCCGACAGGACCTCATAAATGTGGGAATTATTCCTCTGCACATCAGCATAGTTCCAGAGCACCATGAGAGGACAGGTCAGGCAGAGACAGCCTGTGGTCTGTCTGGGGGCCTGCTGGGCTTTTGCACAGATTAGAATTCTTGTCCACACTCCTCTGGTGTGTGCCCCAGGGCACAAAAAAGGCTGTTGGATTTTATAACCTATAGTTAGGGGCAGTCAATCCCTAGGGGAGGAGAGGCACCCAGACAGAAGTCCTGGGTATAGGGTGGGCAGATCTGGCACTAAAGTTTGCGCTGGGTTGTGCTCACGTGTGTTAATGTGCTTTAATGAATCGTGCCTAAATTGGATACCTGCATTTGCAGGTATCCAATTTAGGTGTGATTAGCCTAAATTCACCATTTTTAATGAGCATTAAGGGTGCACATGTGTAGATGTTCACCCTTAATGTTCATTAAATTAGACTAATGTGCATTACAGTGTCTTATGTAGATGCCCTCTGTCTCCCCTAAAAATATGTTGCATATTACATTCTTGAGTTGTATTAACCTTTTTTAACAACTGCACCACATGGAAAGTTCATGGTCATCCTATGATTGACCAGAGTACCTGGGTCCCCCTCTTCCTCAGTTGTTTTCACTAGGCACTCCCAAAGTCCATATTATGAGGCCCTAAGTTCATGATTTTGTACTTCACAATATTAAATTTCATACAGTTTCTAATGCTTCACTCCATAAAATCACCTAAATCTCCCTATGTAATAAATTCAGTTCCCTTCTGCCTTGGCAATGCCCCAGCTTGGAATTTATCCACAGATTTTATGAGGACATATCTAGGACCAGTATGAAGGTTACTAATAAAAATAGCATAGGTCCAAAAAGAAGTCCCTGAGGAACATCACTGGTAACCAAGTTCTAGTCAAATAATTCTTCTTTTGGTATAACCAGATGCAGTTTCCCAAGAGCCAGCTTCTTATGCATCTCACAATTATACTCTTGATCCCATCCTCTGCAGTTTGACCAGTAATTCCCATGAGTATGTATCAAACCTTTTTTTTAATTTAGACAAATGAAGTCTACCCTAAGGGTTTATATGGCCTCACCACTATAGTTATCGAGCACCTTTAAATAGATTTACCCTCCCAACACCTCTTTGAGGTACAGAAACACTGCTAACCCTATTTTTATGATGAGCAGATGAGGCACTGAGAAGGAGCAGGTAACTTGGTCAAGTTGCAGTAACATCTATGGTGACAAAGGGAATTGGCTCTTTATTTCCTAGGCTAAATAAAGACATTCAGGCGCATTAGGGAGAGGTAAATTCAATTCAAAATGGCTGCCCAATATCAGGTAGTTCAGGATGGGGGAGCTAGGGGGGGTTGGGGGTTCAATGGGGGATAGAGGGGAGGTGTGGCCCATGAGGGGTGGAGGTCAGGTGTGACCCATGGATGTGTTTTGGGGGTAGGCATGACCCACAGGTGGGGGTGGGGTAGGCGGAACCTGCAGGTTGGGGTCCAACAAACCTACACCCCCTTCCCCCCACCAGGACTTACCTGCTCAGCTCTGGCAGCAATGAACGGTGTTCTCTGAGTGGCTTGTGAGATGGGAGTTGAGAGAACTGGCTGGTTGGGGTGGGGAAGGGAGCAAGAAGCCAGGAGGGGCAAAAAATAGCCTGGGTTAGGGTGAAAACAGCAGCCCCAGGCTGGGGCCAGTTGCTGGGTTTTCCTAGCCCTAGGGCTGTGCAGGGGAAATGTACAGAAGTTCCATGCACTGGTTTAACCTAAATCAAACAAGTTTGATACAAATATCCAGATTTATCTGACAATAGATTCTGCAATTTTTAGATTAGTTTATGTGCATGAAACTTCTGTACATTTCCAGGTTTAGACTGTTTGAAGGTCACTGAGACCAGATCTGTAAGTGTAAGGTCAGCACCGGGATGAGCTAAGTTTAAACCAGGAATCCATTTTGAACCCAATCTAGTCTCCCTAAATGTCTGTACTTAGCCCTAGAATGTAATTTAATTCTTAACTGCTGGACCATCCCTCCTAATAAGCCCTCTTCTCTATGCTATCAAAGATAATAGTTATTTGGTATATATAAACAATTTGAACATTTATCTCTCATTTAACAATGGAAAGGATAAATAAAGGTTTTCTTATCTCCTCTTTAAGTTTAATCTTATTCATTTTTACCACTGTTTTACCTCTCTTTCTCTTTATTTCTCTTTGCTGGAAGCTACCAGTTGTCTCTAAATATTTTCATGATTCATCTTGGTACCCATTTGGACAGCATCCAGTAGTCCATTTCAGGACATAACAACAATTTATATAATGGCATTATAATATTTTCAGGTTTATTATCTATCTCATTCTTTATGCACTGTAACATTTACTTTTTTTGGCTGGTTGCTGAAGTGCACACTGAAATGCAACTCTTCAATGAACTATCCCTTCTGACAATCATGGCTATTTTTTGGAGTGGGTATAGTTCATTTAGAACCAAAAATATGCAGCAGTAGTTCAAATTATTTCCTCAAACATGGATTATTTTGCATTTTTCATAGCAACTTCACTTTTCATTCTGCCACCTACCTTTATTTTATCCTTCACAAGCTCTTCTCTGGTATTGACTAAGCTAAATAATTTTCTGTCATTTTCAAATTTTTCTCCTTCACTGCTGAAAGCTTTTTTGACATTATTGATAAATACATCAACAATAACAGATCCTAGCACAGATCAGTGGGGCATCCCACAGTCTCATTTTTGCTGGATGAAAATTGAGTATGTGTTCAGACTGTTCACAAGATAGAAGAAGCTAAAGCTACTCAACAAAAGTATTCAGTACCCAGGATTTTTTATCCTCAGTTGTCAGGTTTCTAATATTCAGTGGAATACATAGCACTGCTTCTGAATATAGGCATACATCTACAAATTAAAACCAGTGTAAGATTTTAGCTATCCTTCTTTTGAAATCATGAAGTCAGATCTTTTATTACAGTTTATCCTTGGCTCCATGGTTCGTCTTGGATTTCCTTTTGCAGCTAGATATTCTACTAATTTTAAAATTAAGCTAATTTAGGACCAGTCTTTATGATATGATGCAGTAAGTATGAGCTGTAATATTCATCTTTCCTTATAGCAGTGTCATAACTAGTCTGGGTCAAGCAAGGGGTCGGGGCCAAAAAAACCCCCCAAACAGCTGCCATCATCAACCACGTAATCACAATTGTACCAGCAGCAACTGGTAATCATCACTTCCCCTATGCCCTGGGTGTCCAGTCCTATCACTATGCCACTGGTTAATATTACCCCGAGTCTTGTTTAGATCATGGTTTCTACATGTGATAATAAACTTTCCATAAACAAGAATACAATGGACATTTACCTGCTAATGATATTTTTGTACCTGGATGAAAAATAACACCACTCTTTAGTGGCCCACTTCATCAACAAAAAAAAATATCAGATCAGTATCTTACAGCCCCTGCAACATATGAAGCAAGCTGTTCATAAGCCAGAGCAAACTGACAACAAAATAGAAAAAAAAAAGACAGATATATGGACACAAACAAAAGAAGGAAAGAACTAATTTAAAGGAAGACAAGGTGTAATAGCGTACAAAAACCTAGGTAAGAAAGTAAACAAAATAACAAGACTACTTATGGCATGTGAAAAGTGTTCCTTTATGGAATACCCCTTTTCTATTCCTAATACATTCAGAGTTTTCTCCTAAAAGATACTCCCCACTTCTTTCAAGGTCTTGAGGACCCTCAAATCCTAGCAGCTGCATTGCATTTGCTGATGAAGGCAACTTGTGTAACCTAAGAGGAATAGCACTTACAGGATATCATTCCTAATGCCATTGCCTTCATGGATAAATGTATATTGATAATATTTGGTAAAATTCAGGGATTTCTGGGGAATAGATAAAATTCAGTCAGGTGGGGAGAAGAAAATAGCTAATTTACCAAACAAAACCACCATATTAGATTTTCTATGGAGAACAGATGATTATTACCAGGTTTTGCCACCTTTTTATTTTTCTGGGAATGAGTCAAATGGTAATGAAATACCAACAACAGGAGTGTAAAAAAATACAAATCATTGATTCGCTCCTTCCTTCAGCTGAGAAAAACAATGGCAATACCATATGAGATATCTGTGTCCTGCATGCACTTTTGTATTGTACATATAAGACATATAAACGAAAATACCACTTATCAACTGGAAAGTGACTCTCAGTCTTTCTCTTAACTAAATTCAATACCATAGTAAAAATTCCAATACCTCTGTACATTTATGGCAATGGACTGATTTCCTTAATGTGTCAGACAGAAGGTTCTTGTAGTTTTAATATTAGTTATATGTTGATGATGTATCTATCTCTCCTGTAATTTTAAACATGGTTTACGGTACAATACAAAATATTATATTTCATCCTTCAGAGATTTTTCTATTCGAATCTTGTATTTTCATTCAGCACAATTAAAATGACACAGGATGAAACCACTGGATTTTAGCTGAATTACTCCACAGAACCACCATTCTTCTAAATCCAACAATGCACACATTTACACTTAACACTGTCATGTCCATAACTCCTCACCAAACTGTTCTAAACAGTTGGGTCCTCAGAATCATGAAATCAGCATAGAATGAATTAACTTAGAATTTTTTCTGAAAAAGAAAAATCCTCATTTTTTTTGTCATCTCAGTTTGTAACTTGCTATGTCTGTTTAGGTCATACTTTCAACCTTTTTCTGCAATCAAGAGTGCAAGAAATTTACTTTTTTCCTAACATGATAAGTGTTTCACATACATTGGCGTGACTCCAGGAACTGCAGCTTTAACTAAATTATAGATATTAAAATATTTATGATAAATTCTCAAAAGCTGAAAACAATTGTAGGTTCAAACAGAAAAAAAGGACAAGTAACATTTAACACTATTTATTTCCCTTACATGTTCTATTTTTTCAGCTGAGGTCCTCTGGTGTGACATTTTTCAACAAAACTTTTCTTTAATGTGGAAATGAAACCCAACAAAAACCTTGAAAGAGAAATAAGTAAACCAAACAAAAAGCATGACACAGAAACCATGATAGAGAAATTTAGGAGAAGAGAAGGAATTGTGTTGAAGTTGCAGAGAGTTTTTACTTCAACATTTTTAAAGGAGGACCTCCGCTTTTCAATCTAGAAAGTTTTTATTTACATATTCAGTTCAGATTTAAGTGAATGTATAACAAAAAAGTTTTTAAAGGGTTAATTTGAAACAAAACATTAAAAAATTTTCAAAATAAGATGTTTCTGCTAAGCAAATCTGAACATTCTTCAAAATTTTGAATTTGTCCAGGCATTCTTATAGAACAGGATTGCTGTTTCCCACAAAATTCCAATATTTAGTTTTAAAACCAAACTCACATTTTTTAAAGTTCAGTCCTTAGCCATCTTATTAGCTGTGTGAGGGTATTTAAATGTATAAACTTCATTTAAGTACCCCCCAAAATGGCTGATGTCTTTGTTTCAAGGCTGAAAATAAAACAAGCATCATTTGGAATGTGCTGAAATGGGGTTATACAATAAAAGTATTAATTTTCTGAACGCCTTGATCACCAGCTAAAAATTATTCCACAGAGACTTGAAGAGTGAGGAGGTTGAACCCTCAAGATTATCATTCTCTTAGTGTACTAGGCAAGGAGGCTGATTTTCCTGTTCAGAGCCCAAATTATTAGGCCCTGATCTTTCAACTGACATCATGCACCTGCACTACATGCCAGGGCATGGCCCCACTAACTACAGAGTTTTGTACTTACACAGCAGTTGCAGCATAGTGGGTGCCTTAGTCTGTGCTTGGAGAAAACTGCAATTAACATTGATGTGTGTTTTACTATATTAAGGATTTGGCCTATCAACTTCATTTTTAATAGTACGGTTTTGGTGTGGTAGTTCCTGTGAAGATACCACATTTGTGAGCTGTCTGGGGGTAACTGAAAGAATCAAGTCCTTTACTCTTTCTGTGTTATGTTGGATGGTAAATAATAGGTAAAACAGGTTGCACACTTATTTATACTTCCGTACAGCCTTTGGTCAAGCCTTTGTAGGCAGATGTCACATTTAAACAAAAGTAATTTTGTCCATCTTGGGGTCACTTTATAAAAGAAATCTGGTTTATATACTTGTAAGGCATAATTTAACAACATTTAGTTTTAATAGAAACAAAGCGGGTGGGTATTTCTCCTTCAATAAACCCCTGGGTGTTAAGTACCTCTAAAATATATATCTTAAGCCTTTCAAGCAGGGTACTTAAAAACGTAGATAAGCAATTTTGAGGAGTTAAGTTTTGTGATAGCTTTCTAAACAAAATAAGGATTAAAAAGAACCCAAATTGCCTTGAAGTGGAACTTGACAGGTGTATGTAAGGTATGATAGAACAGGGTTGTGGGTAGATTTATTATCCGTATATATGACATGCAGGTTCCTGTATTTGCAATCCCCACGTTAAAGCTGAAAGGTAACACTCTCTGTGAAGGGAGCGTTCGGCAGTCCTGTGCTTCAGGGCTTCGCTGATCACAGCTAAGAAAGGAATTTTGTCCCCTTCTGAGTCTTTTATTGTCATCTGTCTTTTTTTTTTTTTTTTGGTTTTGTTTTCATTGTGGGGTTGTTTTTTTTCGGGGGTGTGGTGGTCATTTGCCTTCCCTGGAAACATTGTACATTGGCCATAGCTAGAAGTGGGAGCTTTGAATAGGATGTACTTGTGCTTCTGCTACTATCTAGAAAGTTCTCAGAGTCAAGTTGATTGCTAATTTTGAGGTCTGGAAGGAGTGTTTCTTTCAGATCATATTGGCAAAGACAATGGGGGAGGGATTTGCTGTCCTCTGTAAGGTGAAACCTGGTCCTCTTCCTAGGATTTTCTGAACATATATCAACTAGTTACTATTCTCTCCTTTCTGTGTTAGGGCGAATGGAGAATCAGTTCCATTTATTTGATGAGGGGACACCAGGATCACACCCCCAAGAACCTTTGCCACAGCACTGGTAGCCTTGTGCTGCCCCTACCTGGCCATAGGACCTGGGCAGGACTGCACCACAGCAAGCAGAGTATCTGGTGGTGTGGAGCAAGTGGAACCCAACAGAATGGTGTTCCCCCCTGCCTCTCTCATGGGGAGCCTTTGCCAGAGTAGGCACATCCCTGTGCCCAAAATATATGTGATGGGGAGGGTTTGGGGGTGGGGTGTGGTGAAGTGGGGTGGGGGAGCTATTGTTGTGGAAGACTTTAATAAGAAATGGCTGAGATTCTACTTCTTTCAAAGATTTATATTAAACAGTTTACTGTAAGTAGTTAGCAGTCAAACCCAATTTTCTGTGACTGTTGGAATTTGATAGTATATAAAGAGCTGTGAGGAATTCATGGTCTATTATGCATATACTAGTCCTGTTATGAATTACCCCTATGAGTGGTCTCATATACACTTAAGATCTCTTCACACACTAATTTGCCAATGTAAGGAGCCTTTAAATGAACACAAATCCCATCAGCTCCCACTTCAAGGTGTTTTTATATTGTCAAAGTGGTACAATTGAGATGTGAGCTTATGGCACTTAAAACAGACCTCGAGAAAAAATGGGAGTAGTATTTTTGTTAAAAACAGCTGCCCATATTACCCCTTTTGGGCACATCCAGATGAGCCTGCACATGCTTCTTGCAGTATCTCAAACCCCTTTGAGATGCTGCAACAGGCATGTGCAAGAATGAAAAAATGTTCCCCGCATGGCAAGTTTGCAGCACAGGGAAAAATCAGAC
>NW_017728886.1:115788636-115808999 GCF_001723895.1 Crocodylus porosus
CCCCCAAGCCCCCTGATCCATGCCCCCCCCAGCATCATGGGAGAAAAACAAAACAAAGAAACCCCGGCACTTACCAGCAGTTCTAGCTGCCATCTGGATAACTGGGGCCCCGCCCACATAATGCAGGGCAGAGTGACAACCCCAGTGGCCCCAGCCTGGACCCTGCTACCCCCAGCTGCCCTGTGCTGCCCAGGGGGGCTCTGAGGGGGGGCCATAGCCCCTGTGGTGGGAAGCAAAACATATATTCATGAATTCTTGAAACATGTATTTACAATTAATTTTGTTATTATGATAGAGACACCAGTAGTCTTCCAAATTGCTTTAACACTGTAGATATATCAATATAACATGCCCAACTGATCACTGTCTCTCTGTATTTCCCTCTCTGTATATAAATATATATATAGGTCTTTTGTTTTAATCATGGAGGAACATGGATTTCGGGGTATTCTACAGAGTGACTTTGGGATTTTTTTATCAGAGATTTTTCAGTTTTCCAATTGGGAACACCAGAATACCTGCTAGGGAGGCCAGTGGCAGGACCTGGCCTGCTCAGAGCTGCCATCTTGGCTCCAGCTTAAGGTGGCTGACCTCCTGGCCAGTTGGGGCCAGGAGGACATGCTTTGACAGTTCAAATTAAGCCATCATACTGGGGATACTTTGTGGGAGACAGCTGCCCAGATGGCCGGGCAGGGGCACACATAGCAGTAGTGCTGCGTGCAGGCCAACCCTACAGCCACAGCCCACTGGCAGCTGGCCCATAGGGGTAGATTCAGTCCCCATTCAGATCTGGCAGGTGTACAGCAGGTCACAGTCAAGCATCAGCCCCCACTGCCAAACTGCTGCACTGGGTAAAGGGTGCAGGGAACATTCAGGGCTGCTTCAGCAGTCCAGCTGGCACAAGGGGTAGTATCACCAGGTAGCAATTGGCTGGGCCCCAGAAGCTCCAGAGAGTGAGCAGCCCTGAGCTACTTGCCATGGCAGCTTTTTGTACTGATGGGGCCAGGACAGGGCAGCTTTTTATACTGCTGCCGGCTGCAGATCCAGGAGGAGCCAGGCAGGATTATTTTTCCCCAAGTAGCACAATTTGCTCCATATCACAGTGCATGTCCAAGTATGTGCACTGAGGCAAAAAGCCCCAGCTCTAATTTGCAACGCTTCTATCTGAGCTGCGGCAAGTGCACTTGCTTGCATGTGTAGACGCACCCTTGTTGTTAAAAAAATCTCAGTTCTTGAAACTTTTTTGTCCTTATCTTGTTATAAAACTTAAAAAACACTATGTTGGGCCCTTCCCTTTAATTCTACAGCTACAATTAACTAACAGGGTTTTCAATGCAGTGCTAGCTTTGCTAGCAACATGATGAATGATGTTGACAACAGAAAACAAAATAAAACAAATAAAACACTTTAACATTGATGGTTCTACATATATTAAATTTACTGTTAACCAGAAGCAGCCTAATTAATTCAGCTTGTTTCATAACTTGGGAAATGTATGTTAGGCTTTGCAATAGTCCATGGAGAGAAAAATACTTTTGTCTTCCTTTAAAGCACAGTATTAACAGAAAATACCACAGAAAGGAGAAACTGAATTAAAAATATGCAATTGCACATGACAAGTTCCTTTACTTTTAAACAAAAGTAAGCACTTGTTTAGCTCTTTATTTCCCAGTAGTTTTACTATTTGTCAGTAAGTCATTAATAGATGGGACCCAAACTCTCTTTAGACCTTTTACATGTTGGTGAAATTAAGGCATGGTATATATAACTTTTCCTGCAGATGCAGTGAACAAAATCAGTGGGTGGGTGGGTGAAAATTTCATACAGAGGGAATCAGATAAATCAGTGATTAGATAATTTGAAACATAAAACAGGAACCGTTTAGGGCAACTCATATTCAGCAATTTACTGTGTGTTGCATTATTTTGCTAAGCTAATCATGACAGATTAGCCTTTAAAATTTTATATTGCAAAGTACGCTGATCTCATTCTTGATACTTAATGATTTTAGCCCTGTAAACAACACTTGACATTTACCAATAGTAATGTCAGGCATGGACATTCCATTATGCAGCATATAACAAAGGTTTGGGTTACTTTAGCTAAGTTGCCACTGCACTGTTTCTCTGTAAAGAAGCAACAGATATTAAATAAATGAAAATAATGACATTGGTTCATTTATCTCAGGGTTTTTCAGTTTTTCCATTTGATTCAGCCAGGTACTTTGGCATAACTTTAAGGATAAAAATAGTCTTCCTGAAGTCACCATGACTGTTCAAATGATGAGCGTTACACACATACTAAATAAGTCACTCACCAAATTAGAACCTCTGTTTGTAACTGACTGGTGTTATTAAATCAATGAAGTATTATATTGATTTTTTTGAGAAATGATAAAGCAGCATATTGATCTCATGTAATGAAAGATTAAGCAGAAATATCTTTAATCCTACAATAGGCTTTTCTGAGAAAATATCAATTTGTATTTATCAAAAGATAGTCTTCTTAAATCCTAGTCATGCTATATACCAGTTTGTTAAAAGAAGTAAATTTGTCTTAAATATTTTTTGTCAGTGTGTTACAAAAATAAGGAATATGTAAGGAGCATTAAGGAGACTTTATCATAAACATCACAGCTAACTTCTCAATTAGTTCAAGTATATTTTACATTATCTGAGACAACTAGACTGTGTAAAATAATAGACAATTAAGGATTCCAAAGCAAACAAAATATCTGAGGCTATAACTAAGCAAACTCAGAAAAATATTCATCTAGTAAACACACCCAAAATAATGTTCCTAACTTTTCTAAATTATCTACCATCAGAAGACATACATATTGGCATAATGAAAAACTTTAAACAAATATCAACAGGATTATTTTTTAATTTTGCAATATTCTTTCTTTCTGAGCTATTCCTTCTGCACTTCACTTTCCAGCCTCCAAAGCTGTAGTACTGTGAAGTGGCTTTCAAATAGATTGTGGTACACACACAGAGTTGTGGATGATTGGAACATGGGTATTCAATTGTAAATAGGCCAGCTAATAGCTTAGTAAAATTGTTTAGATTATTGTGCCAATATTTAAAGCCACACATGGCAAAGCACTAGAAATAGATTAATAGATTAATAGATGCTAGGACCAGAAGGGACCTCAACAGATCATCAAGTCTGACCTTCTGCCTAGGCAGGAATGAATGCTGGGGTCAGAGGACCCCAACCAGATGCCTATGCAGCCTTCTCTTAAAAAGACCCCCAAGGTAAGGGAGAGCACCACCTCCCTTGGAAGCCCATTTTGGCCACTCTTATCATGAAGAAGTTTTTCCTGATAGTTACCCTAAATCTGCTCTCTGTCAGTTTGTGACCATTGTTCCTTGTTACCACAAGAGGCGCCCTGGTAAACAAGCTTCTCCGATCCCTTGCTGCGTTCCCCTAATGAATTTGTAGGTGGCCACAAGATCACCTTTCAGCCGTCTCTTGTGGAGGCTGAAGAGGTCCAGGTCCCTCAGTCTCTCATAGGGTTTGTCCTGTAAGCCCCTAACCATATGAGTGGCCTTCCTCTGGACCCTCGTCTCATGGCTGAAAGAAATTAATTTCTAGGTGGTCATCACTAACTTCTATAACTGACTTGCACCAGAGGAAAAGTGAGTGACCCACATGGCCACAAGGAGTAACTATAGTAAGAGTACTATTTTATTTCATGTCCAATGTATTGTGATTCTACACAGCCAAACATAGTGGAGCCTTTGTTCTGATTGGGGCTTTTGTGTATTGCTGTAGTTTAAATATTAGATAGTGACAAACAATAATAATCATCCATAACAGATGTAAAACCTACTAGATTATAACACTGTTTCAAGTTCTGTGTGAGGTTTTCTGAATATGAACTCTTTGGGATGCTTATGGAGCAGTATACAAGGAAAGGCATGTAAAAGTTTTCCTTAGTTCTCATTAGTAGGTCAGAAATGCTACAATTTATATGTTCAGTACCATGAAAGAAGGAGGGCTAATTTTATTCTACACTACACGATATTCATGTGCTTTTATTCTCTGGACTGGTGATAAATAACATAATGAAATGCATGCTTTATGTTTGGATGACACCTAACCACAAAGCTGAAAGTGTTTCAGACTTCTTAAAAGTTCACTCTTGTATTAAAGAGAACAAGAACCTTCTATATGTTTGGGAAAGGCAGATACTGACATTTTTAATGTCTATTGCCAGCATCATGGTTACATGCAAGTAATATTCCTGGAGGCACGTGGTGCAAATCACACATTATTTGAATGGCTTCTTTAATATTGGCTTTTTATTGTACAAATGCTAAAGAAATTGGCTTATGAAAATAATTACTATCTCAAGGTGCAGGTTGCCTTTTTCTAGGATCCTGATTTAGCCAAGCACGTAAGTATATGCTTAGCTTTATTATGGACTTAAGTCCTAGAAACAGGAGTTAGAAGTAAGCACACACTTAAATATATGCTGAAGAGTTCTGCAGAATTGCTGTATAAAACTTTGAATGGCAGTTGGTCCTTTTACAGGCTATTGCTTCTTATTGTATCTAGATTCATAGGAATGGATGTGCAAGAAAGCTCTGAGTGGACCATTATGGTAGTCTACTGATCAGGACACTTTTTAGGAGCTACTAGTTAACTTGTAACCTGAAGAATGAGGGTTTATAACTTCATTATGAGAAAACTAAAATATCCTCTTTACTAGCTTCTTGTGAGATATTTTGTTAAATGCTTTACAAAAGCCCAATAAATTGTCACTCCACTTTCCTTTATCCACTTTTTGATGACATGGTTGAAGAATTCTAGGAGATTAGAGTGCTAAGCTTTTTCATGACAAAGCCTGTATGGCCCCATCCACAAGAGCATGGGCATTTGTTTCTCTGAGTACAAGAAGCAGCAACACATCTTGTGCCACTGATATGTGTCCCTAGGGAACACCTGTGGTATGTGCCCTCTGACACGCACCAGGTTCCTCCAGGTAGGGGAGTGGGGGCTGAGGCCAGCATTGGGCTGGCCCCAGAAGCCTCACTTGGGACGTGGGGGCCTTCTGGGCTGCAGCAGTGGAGATCCTGCCACTCAGAGCTTGGCTGACAGCCCTCTGGCCAGCCAGGCTCCAATGTTGGGTGGTGCGTTTCCCCCCACATGCAATTCTCTGCTTTTTTTTTCCCCGCTCTTTTTTTACCTATCCCAGGATACCCTGGGGTCAAACTCCCCTCCCCACCCCATTCCACCTGTGCTGCTACCTTGTAGCACAGAGAACAGTTGAATGTGCAGTGTGTGGTGCTGCAGTTGTGTCTGTGCTGCTAGATACTGCATGGCTGCACTCATCTGGACATAGCCTATTGGGTTTTTTCCCCTATTCTGTTATGTTGAAATAGGTGTCTCATAGTCCCATTTTTAATTTCAGTGGGATTTTTATTCTAACACACATTACAAGGAAACTATGACTAGACAGCATGTCAGTAAAAAAAAAAAAACAGTAGTAAAAGATGCAACATTATATTCAGGTCCTAATTTTCAGAATTTGGAGGCTAAATTGTACCTGCAAAATGCATATGTAAAAATGCAGACAAGGTTCTTTGGGTAGATGTGATATCTTTTATTAGACCAACTATATAGTTGGAAAAATTGTTCTTTGCAAGCTTTTGGGCACAAACACCTTTCTTCAGGCAAGGCAATAGGAAGAGTCTGCATAAATGCGTATGTATATCCCATATTTGTTATTAAAATTGGCCAGTGTGAATATATGCTGATGTATGATCTCCATTAAGAAAGACAATAAACAGATGCTTACGTGCAATATGTTAGTTGTTAAGAAACATTTCGAAGGTGATCAGAGCTTTCAGCTTCCCTTGGTGTCAATAGGAACTGAAGTTTCTCAGTTCCTTGCAGGGTTACCTTCTAAGCTCAGGCCTTACATGCTTGTTTTCCTAGGGGACATGTATGGTTTGCTTATGCTTGTCAGCCCCCTGAATTTTTCAAGTGTAACCCAATGTCCTGAGATGCATCACTTAAATGCAGAACTTGCAGATGCTTGCACAAAAAGAGTCTGGAAGCTCAGACTCTTTCATGACTTTCTTTAATTTTATTTAGCCTTGTTTCAGATTAAACCAAGGATCTTTTTATTTCCTGTATCAACAGGGCTATACAATATTAACAATATTAACAAAATTTCTTTAACACAAAATTCTGTACTGGGACATTTAAACAAATTAATTTTTCTCTTTTTTCTCCCCCTCTGGCCTGACTGTATCATTCTGCTCTGGATTAGATTATAATAGTTTGTTAACAATAAGAAACAACAAGGAAATGTGTACTACTGTATTTGCTCAACTCTAAAATGAGATTTTACCTTACAGTCACAATGGAGAATAAAGTCCCTTGTCTTATATTTGCCTACGAAGCAGAAGGGGGAACAGGTGGGTGTGGCTCTCACTCTGGCCCTGAGCCCAGGTCTGCGCCAGAGTCAGACCCTCCTGCTCCCGCTTCCACTTCCCTTCTTCAACTTCTATTTCCTACCCCCTCCCACTACAGTTCAGCTCTGGCTTGGGCTGGGGTCTCTCCTAGGCATGAAGCACATGGTGGGTGGGGGGATTTAAGACAACCCTTCAATGCTTAGATTCTACACCTAGAAAATTATAATGAATTTATAAATTTTCCAAATACATAATCTAATTATTTGGGGTCCCCTTCTATTCAGGGTTGCCTTATATTCAAGTAAATACAGGAATTATATAATATATTTTTAACAAATGTAAATTATGTTCCAAACTGTGTTTGATTTAATACTGTGAGTACTCCCAGTGAAGTTAGTGTAATCTCTTGTTCAAAATGAACACGATTTGCACTTTTATGCAATCCAGATACAAGACTCATGAAGCTGTGTCATGCAGCTTGCGGGACTACCCAGGGGGCAGAAATGTAGCAATGAGGGAGCAGTGCAGGATCCCACCATCATGACGGGGTAGTGGCAGCATTATTTGTGGTGGCAATTAATGCTGGCACCATTCTCCTGCTGCCAAATTTCCATACCAGTGGGGAGCTCTATGGGGTTGAATGATCATACCAGTGCATGGGATCATTATGAGGCCAGACCCAGCATGGCAGTCCTGGCTGGCACGCAGATTTGCACCCACAGACTGATCCTAAACTCTGACCCCATGCTGGAGCAAGCCAACAGACTGACCCTGTGCCATTAATTTAAAGGGAAGAGGAACAGGCCATTGGGAGACTCTTGAAAAGTCCAGTATTAGACCTTCAGGCCCTGGACCAATGGCCAGCAACATTTTCAGGCAATGGGCTGGAATGGCCTAGCTCAAATCTAAGGAAGACCAGCACTAGGACCCACCTGCTGCCATTATCACCACTTCTTTCCATCACCCAGCTACAGGGCAGGCATAGCCACCCACCACCAAACATAGCCAAAGCTCCCTAACTCCATGAGCCAGATTCAGTGGCTCCACAGACCAGATCTTATGGGCCATAAGTTTCCAACCCTTGCCTTAGATTTTAGGGACACTGAATGTAGCTACTTCTTTTTGACTATGAGGAGAAAGAGATATTAGGTTAAAATGAGATATCATTCTTTCTGCTGACCATATTGTGTTGCAGGGTCTTTTACCAACAGATCAAAGAATCATGTAAAGTACTATATAAATGATTGTTCGGACCATAGATGAACAAGCAGGAAGGACTTGGATTGTTCAAGAGTAAAGAGAGTGAGGAAACAATAAAAACTGTCTGTTTCTAGCAACAAATGTTAATACATTTTCCTTTTTTCATTACTGAGTGTAATTCATGTTATGCATATCACTTCCAGCCAACACCAACATTTCATTTTCAGTTCATAAGCATAGCATAAGGTAATCTGAATAAGAGTATGAATGAAGAATAAAAAACCTATAGAAACAGTAAAAAAAACAACCTCATTGTCACAGTACTTTTGTGACTGTAGCGAACCAGTACAGTAAAATTACTTTGTAAAAGCCATTCTTGAAATAAATTTTTCAAGAACATGTCAGTTTGGTTCACTTTGTGACTTTTTTATTTGTTTATCGGCTTGTCTCCCCATCCTTTAACTTTGCTCATACTCAGTATTTCTCTGCAAAGTCACATTTACATTCTCCACTGTTAAAATCACTTCATCTTCAACAAGCATCTTAAATTAAAAGGGCTTTGAGCAATCAAACTGCAGCACACTGTACACAAAACTAAAATAGTTCAGTGTTCAGAGACCATAACAAATTTTAATGTGCATTTTACAGAGTAAACAGAGGGCTGCACTGCCATCTGTAAGGGGTCAAACCAGTGGAAGTGAATGTATGTATTACAAAATCCACACAGTACTGAATTACAAATTAAAAAATAATGCTTCATCAAAAAAGGAAACAAAGATGGTTGTTGGTGGCATGACATATAGATAATATTAAAAACTGGCTTGCATGAAGACCATAGTATGTCTACTCTGAAGTCATATCACACATACTGTTAGCAATTTACAGAATTTAGTTAGTTTTGCATATACAGGAGTTGCAAAATTAGAGAAAACACACTGAAATATAGAACACACAAAAAGATGTATTTATATTAACCTCCACGCAGTCATCAGGAGTTGGCCTAAGTCAGCAACTGCCACCATTGAACAAGAAACAAACCAAGGAAAAAAGAAGAGGGAGGGGGGAAAAGGAGAGAAAGAAAAAAAATGCAACAAACAACAAACAAAAGAACAAAAACCTTAGTACAACTTCTTGCTTGCTTGTCCAGAAACCACATCCTTTAGTCCTGTTAGCTGCTTTTAAGGTTGAATTTTTTGGTTTGCCCTCCCTCCCCACAAACAAAAAAAATGGCTTTTTGTCAAAGTTTGTGGGAGTGTTTTGTTGTAGCTGACACTGAGTCAATTTGTTTTCTGGAGATTTGTTTTGGTTCTTTTGGCCTCTGTTTGCTTCCAGGCTGGAACAGTTCTTTCAAAGTTGGAAACCAAATGCCATACACAATTAATCGTGTAATACAGATGACTCACAGGCCAACCCCTGAGCAGTCAAGGATATAATGCTTCTACTTGCCGAAAGAAATGGAAACAAGATCTTGCCATTACAAAATGTCCTATTACATCACACCAGTTCTCTTCAAATAAAAGATCAGTGATACGTCAAAGAAAATAATATATATTCAAGAAAATGTGTGGTATCCTCTTCTTTTTTATATATTTTTGTATTTTATTTTGTTTTGTATTATTTGTACTTCCTGAAGAAGGTGCTCCTTGTGTAGAGATTTAGAGTACATTGGGTGCAGAGTGGTGGTTGGAGGTTAGGGTCAACTTTGCTGTCCGCTCCGTGGATTTTACAGGCGATTTGCTCTTTGCTTTAAGAAGAGAAAGCGATATTGGAAAAAGTCAGCACTTTTAGGTTAAAGCAAAGCACCCTTCACAAAGCCACAAACAAGAAGCAGGACAGAAAGTCCATGGCTTGTAGCTATCCTTGCACCTGCGGAAGAAGTTATAAGATATTCGCTCATCTTGCAGATTTCCAATGCTCCTTACAAGGCTGTTTAAACACATACATTTATATATTTAATTAGCTCGCCAGCTTGGCTCTGGTGCCCATGAATGTCTTGGCATGCACTGCAAACAACAACACATACAAAGTGTTTCAGTCCCAGGGAGGTTTGTTGGTTTGGTTTTGTTTTTTTCTGTATGTCTTTTAAAACAATGTAATCCAGTGACCATAAATCAAGAGGAACAAATCAAAACACCTTCCATCTCAAAGCATTCCTTACAAAGTAATTTCTATAGATAACCTGTAATGACAATATGGGCTATATCCTTTGGTGGCCTCAGAATACTTTCATGTAAAATAGAAACACTGCTATGGAACCTGAGAGAATGGCAATATACTGTCTGGGAAAACTAATGTATGCTGAAATGTCTATGTATATATATTAGAGTAATAATCTTTTCCAGTATGTTTTAATAATTTTTTTAAGAAATCTATGGTAATGGAGCCTATAAATCATAGCCTTTCAAACTGACATATGAGGTGTTAAGTGTATTATCAGAATAAAATATCTTAGAACTACACTGATAGTGAAATGATGGCAAGTCATCCTTGATGTTTGACATGATAAGTCTGAACATCTAATAGGCACTTTCTTATACTATAAACAAATGTTTTAAGAAACATGCAGATCAAAAAGTCTTATACTAGATTAGGAGAATGCTATAGATTGGACATAATTACATTTTATATTAAGGTTTTATTTATAAAGGTTTAATAAAGGCTTATAGATTGTGCATTATATAACAGACAGTAGTAGGATGTATGTTATAGATGATTACAGGCACCAGCAAGAAGAAAATGTTACTGATGCTTAAAGCAACCTATTGAGCTGCTATTGAGCTACATTCTAGTACTTGATTCGCTATTTCTGAAAACATCTAATCCTTTATACATGGAACCTTAATATACAGTGGGAGTCCAAATTTCACTGCAACAAAAAATATACATCTAATTTCACAACAATAGTATACATTATGAAAAAGAAAAGTCAGTTAATGATTGATGAGCTGGTAGCAATGTTAGTTCTCCCCTCAGTTTATGGGCATCTGTTAGTTAAATAGCCTCCTTTACCTGGAGATTATATATTTATATGAAGCAAGAAATATTTGGTTTCTTTTCTCAGATAATATTTCCCTATCAGAATGGAGACCAAATAAAATCCTATCTCCCATATACTGCCTCCTTTGTAAATAAAACATGTGCATAGAATTAATCGGATTCATTGACCCAACAGTAACTTGCATATACAGAAGTTGCTACTAACACTTAACACACAACCAACTACAATTAAAACTTGAGTTGAAAATCTAATTTCTTTATGCCCCTCTGAAAATCCCACCCCATAGACAGTATAACATAACATATCAGAATTCAAAAACTCATGACGCATGACAATGACCCAAGTCTACAAAAATGTATGAGTGAATTTCATGATCAGGAGTGCAGTGGAACTACTTGTTACAGAATGTTTTTATATCCCTACATGTGTATATGAATGGACCTAAACATTAACATAACCCAGTTTTTAATATCTACTCTAGCATCTTCAAGCAAACAGAATTTTCTGTATATTTTTTGTCGTAGGGGGGTATCTTTAAAATAATATATAAATTTGTGGTTTATACCTTCATGAGGTTTCCTCTTTTCTGAATTAGCTTAATGAGGATGTTTGTAATGTTAGACTAAGTTGTGTTTCTGTAAGTAGTTTCTGTATCTTTTTATTTTCTCTTAAGTATGTTTGTCAAAATCATATATGAATCTATCAAACAAAATCTTTAAATATATGATTTGTAATGGCTTTTGGAATCACATACTCTTTGCATGAAATACAAAGAACACATTTTTGACAAATGTTCAAAAATGCCATGTCAAGTTTTGGAAGAGGATCCTGTTTTGAACAACAAATTATAGTGTAACTGGATAATTGTAAAACTGTTGTATCTTGTGGAAGGGAAATACATTTCAAAACAAAGCTTACTTCCAGGTTTCACAGTTCCAGAAGACAAAACTGCAATACTTGTTAGCAAAGCAATCTTTCATTTTATACCATCTCTTCCATTGATCCCAGAATTAATGGTAATGGGCTGCATACTCAAGATAACATTCTTTTAACTCAACCATTGCAGAAATTAGTCTCCAAAACATAAACATAACTTTATTTTTTCCTATGGTGAGTTTGTTTTTGATTGTTCTGAAAGGATTATGTATTGGGTTACGTACAGCATGTGCAAGTTAAAGCATATTTGACAGCTTGGGAACAGGCTTAGTGCTAAACTATTTCAAGCTTCACAATTAAAAAAGGATGTTAAGGGTATCTGAAGTCACTCTGGATATAAAACATAATAAGCTATAGACCAGCATCAGAACTCCTAAACCAGGTCTCAAAGGCTGACAGGAACCCTTAATGAAGTTGTTTAGTTGTTCCAGTAGGTTATTCTTCCCTTGTGTGATGGTCATCCAGTATAAACAGACATCTTTCTAGTAATATCTTCTACCAAACAAAAACTGATTTCTAAGCTGCAATTGTGAGCATGAATGACCGCAAAGATTAGATGCATTCTTAACCTTTCAAAGATACCTTCTGAAATCCAGTTGGCATCTACATGTATTCAGTTTCCTCATTGGAGCATAGGATAACTTCCTTTACACTCACATTAGATCAAAGACTCTCCCTCCCGACATGACAACCTTTCTGTGTGTGAGGAAGAAAGCAAATACTTTAAACTGAAAATATTAAAACAGAGAAGAAGAAAAAATCTATAAAGGTAGGGGCGGGCAATTATTTCAGGTGGAGGGCTGCTTACCAAGTTTTGGCAAGCTGTCAAGGGCCGCATGAGTAGCCCCACCTCTTGACAGGTGCCCTGCCCCCTGGTCACCATCTTGTGACCAAAAGTCCCATCCCCTAACCTCTGACCTTTGCCACCAGACATCCCTCTCCTTGCCCCAGGAAGTGCTCCTTTCAGCAAAGGGTTTTGCCATCTCAGAACCAGAAAAATACCAAATTATATTCTAAAAAGTGATCATTTGCAACATTCATTAGTTTGATTTCAAAAAATATTTTTGTCCTGATTTACATGTGTTTGTGTAGTGTACACAGAGGTGACTGCACAATAGCTTAAAATTAAGTCTTATTTTTGAATACTGTGGGGGGTGGGTATAGGTTTGTGGGGGCTGTGGGTGTGTGGGTGGGTATGGGGGGAGGGTAACTGGGGTTTGTGTGAGAGGGGAGGGTGTAGGTGCATGTGTATAGAGGGGTGTGCATGTGGGACTCACCCTATGAACACACACACACACACACACACACACACACATACACACACATACTCTGCCCCATGCCTGCAGGCACACATGTACTCTGCCCCTGTGCCTGCTGACATGTGCGTGCACACACATACACAGCCCTGCCAACATGGTCCCATGCTCTGCGGTCCAGGGATGCAGCCAGGAGCCACAGCCACGTGGTGCTAGAGTAGGGTAGGGGCAGGAAAGCTGGAAACTGGCTGGGGTGAGTGGGGCTGGGCTGCTCAATGCTGCAAGCCTGCTGAGGGCTCCCTCTGGTTCTACTGCCCCTGACTCCAGCTTTGACAGGGAGCCAGAGCGAATAAATATTAATTTAATAAAATTTTTAGGGGCTCCATGGGCCAGATAGAATGGCTTGGTGGGCTGGATCTGGCCTGTGGGCTGGATCTTGCCTGCACCTGTGTTAAGGGCTGTATTATTTTAAACTCAGTGATATATGATATATGAATATGATATATTCATTCCTTTTAATTTCTTGTTTTTAGGAAACAGTGAAGTCTATACAACAAAAAATCAAACTGCAATTTCAATTTTAAATTCAAATCTAAATTGGGGTCCCCTACAGATTTGAGTTCTATCTAGAGGCTGAATTAAGTTGTATAAATCAGATCCAAGTTCAAATACCTCCAGCATCCAGAGTCTTATTCTCTGGGGTTTGGGATCCAGTGTATGTGTGTCTAGTGAGGACTTCAGTAACACAGATGGGACTGTGAGTATGGCAATGCTAACTGAGAACCATTAGTCTATACATCAGTTTCCAAAATCTACTCCTCATGTCCCTGTTATTTCTAACATTCATTTCTATTTAATGAAATTACAGCTAAAAGAGATTTTATTGCAGAGTAAGAGAGCTGTGAAGAGCTTGCATATGATTATGTTAGGGTGCAAGACAGCAGTCTGCAAGAAGTGTGGCTCTGTGTGGGGGGAGAAGGGGTACATGCAGAAGTTATTGCCACTATAGAAATGCTAAGTAATGTCCAAACTGAAGGTTGCCATGCTATGTCCTATGAACCACAAGTGACCACTTTGACTCCTTGTCCATCCAAAGTTTAAAGCCAACTGCCTAGCAGTGGCAGCAACATTTCTATTGAGGCAGCAGTGAGGGAGTCCATTGACTTCATGGCTGATTATAATTTGCTTGATTCCTTCTAAAATCTTCATTCTAGAAGAGTGAATAACCCTCTTTCCTTTTAAATGGTCTTTAATGGTTCCACTATTCCAGCTATCCTTACTTCTGCAATGCTTCTGTCTGTTAGCTGCTCCTAGTCAGGTAGCTCCCATTTCACAGCCCTGATGACTATTTTTTTTTTTTAGCTCTAGCTAAAAACATTAACTCAGGTGTGGAAATCACTTTCAATGAAGCATTGGAGGCACTATCCAGATGCTCAAGAAGGCTAGATGTTGTTTTATGAATCTGAAAAAGAGACATACATATAACTATAATGACTCAGAGACTAATGAAACAACATCTTTGGATTATTTTTGTCTAGTTTGCTGTGTTTTCATATATATGTTATAGCAAACTAATGGACATGCAAATAAAATTCTTGTTTTTTGCTGCAATCCTATATTGAATAAAATAGCTCTAGGATCCTACTTATTAGTGAAGCTTTTAGTGTCTTTTTACCTGGATAAAAATGTGTATTGTGTTATATATAACGATGCCATCTGCACCTCCCCCACCCCCCTTCTCAAAATCCTAGATTCACCCATGGAAATAATGTTCCAAAAACTATAATAAAAAGATAACAAATATCTCTGACATTTGTATTTAAAATAAACTCATGTTTATAGTTAACATTGTAATGCATTCTACTACAATGTAAGAGCATATATAAAGACTGCTAAATATTCTTTTATTGTGGAATTAAGTTTAATTTGATAAAGCTGAACTTCTAAAATGTTACTTCTCAGGAGACAGTGTTATTTGAAATGTATAAATACACAGTATTGTTGATGAAAATGATCAGTGTTCAGAGGCTAACTGGTACCTCCAGCTTCCATTTTGATATAGATTATAGAAAAATTGTATTTGGAAAGCAAGCTTTTTTATAAAAAATATAAATAAGTAAATAGAAATTTTTACTACTTGGTGATTCTTTTGCTTCTCTATTGCCTCTTAATGAATAAAATATGAATTATGTAAAAGTTGCGACTGTTGTAGTTCCATCTAGTTACAGGTACATTAATTTGAATTCTTATGAAATGCTTAATAAACTGAAGTATAAGGCAGTCTGCTGATAAAAGTGGTCACCTTTATCAAATTCAGTTTCGGTCACCCCCATACAAACAATCCCACATACTCCCAGTTTGCACCATGTTGAAGATGCACTAACTCTAATGACTGGACTTTTACAACTTTATGAGCAATAATAGTATCTTGTACCAGAAAGAGTTCCACTGAATTCAGAAGAACTTTTAGGGAATAAGATGCTACCAAACTTGAGTAAAATGTGGCCAGATATTTCAAGTGTTAGAAGTAGGCCAAGGAGATGTATGCAAACAGCAGTTAATCAGAAATCTTTTCATTTACCATGTAGTCTCAAAAATGTTATGTCTCTAAACTTTCCCAATGTTCATCTGTTTGTCTATCTATAATTATTTCTAGATCTGTGTACTGAATCTCTGTACTTTCTGAGTTCTATTCAGTTACAATCAGAATTGGATTAAATGAAGCCATTCTGCCACTTTCTTTTCAAACATGAAAAGTGCCTTTATATTTCCCTATTTATCAGCATTATTTTATGATTTTAAGTTTGCAATATCCAAAGCAAGCATCAAAGCAGACCCAGTGAAACCCACAAGAAGTCATAATTGTTCTTACTTTCCCTGCAAAATCAGCTCAGGATCACTTAATGCTTCTTTTGGGAGATTTGTGAATCATAAATTGAAGAAAAGGTCCTTTAATATTTGGGTCTACAATAAAGTTGACACCAGGTGATGCTCATTTAATTTCAAATCTGACTGCATATATTTCACAAAACCTGGAATGAATAAACCCCTCCCCTTCTCCGTACAAGTTGCTGCATTAGTTTATTCTTTAAATTGTAGAAAAATAAAGAAATCTCAAAATTCTCCAAATCTCTGAATCTAAAACATACCAGTGACTCATATCTGAACAATTTCCCTCAAGATAAAGTGATATTGAATTCAGTTTTCAGAGGGAATTTCTCCTATCTCACACTTTCAGATCCAATGACTCATATACATTCTAGAGATGTTATACAACAAAACAAAAATATTCCATCCCATTATGACCAAATTGATATGTTCAGGTCTGAGTGCAGGTCGCATCAGACATTTGAAGAATTCCCTTCCTTGGGGAATCTGATGTTCCTATCCATCTTCTGAACTCGGGGAAAGCCACTGTCAAACTAAGCCATGGAAAAGAGGAGAATCTTGAAACCCCATCTAAAGGTTTGTCATTTTCTAACCCTTATCATTTAGAAAGAAGGAATAAGCAAAGCAATAGTTAAATCAGCAGAAGACATTGAGGGTGAAAGCTCGACTGGACTACCTAATAGAAATCAAATACTGATAAATAAACAAATAAGAACATTTCTTAAATGTGCTGGTGGACAACCCAGAACTCAGGATGTTCAGGTCCAAACAACTGATGTGTACTCATTTATACCTCCCTTTTTCCTGAGTGCTAAGTATGAAACTCTCACTCTATCCCTTCTACTTCCTATTCTGAACAGATGAGTGAGTATAGTCATTTGTTGTTAATATAGAGCATAACAAATCAGTCCACTCAAACTCCAAGAGCAGCGAACAGCAAGGAAAGAAGTTTACCAAAGTTCTGTGCCTAGGTTATAATGTTTTCTAAAGCTGTCCCTGGGTCACGCACTATAATTTGCACTGTAATTTGCTCACAGCTGTGTGACAATTACAATCTAGACTAGAAGACTAGGAATAGCTACAAACATCTGTGAGTACAAGGACCTGGGGGATTACAAAGATAGGCAAAATAAAACAAAACAAGATTTAATTTACCAGATAATACTTTGCAAAACATGACCCAAAACAGGAAAGGAAAAATTGTGGCATGAGAAAGGGATGAGTGATTCTGAACAGAAAATAAGATGCCCATTTACAGTAGGCTAAGTCAGTAAATCAGGGCTTTGTTATACATTACTTCTAGATGACTCCAGGCATGCTTAACCCCTGGATTGTCCACACATTAACACCTGAAACTAATTTAAACACATTTTAGGCAGTTTAAAGTTACGCCATTCCAGCGCAGATTTATCTCTGATTTGCGTTCTCCAGCTCATTTAACATTAATGTGTGGCATCTCCCCACAGATGAGCTACCCAAGTTGCAGTCCTACAGCATCCTGGGATGCACATCCTCCACCCTCCTGTTCTGTGTACACAAGCTTTCCTCTCCCTGAATTCTACTGCCTGGGGGGTGGTTATGGCATTAAACCAACTCCCCTTCCTGCCCTTGGGGGTGTGACCTCCCCACCACCATGGGTGCAACCCCATACAAAGAGCTTGCAGACTGCATGCTAGGTAGCCAGGTTGCAGGACACAGACAGGTCTAGAAGTGAGGTCTAACTCACCATTAACTCTCCCAGCCTCATGTTCCTATCTCCAACCAACCATTTCTCACATACAACCTAGAACAGGGATAGGAACCTTTCACTAGCCCTGTAGTCGAAACTCACAGCTATAGCTCCTAGTCAGCACCCCTCTCACCACCCCTCTAGTGGCAAGTCACAGCTGTGCAGGTAGGGGGACAGAGAAGGTTTACAGCCTTAAGGTGTGACTTTTCCAAATTCATGCTACCACTAATGTGATCAATATTTGAGCAGCTTCAAGTGCAACATGTAGGTTAGTGCAGGCTTTATATATGGAAGGCATACCAAGAGTTAATGGATCCCTATTTAGGCACTTGCTTTTCAATAAGTTCAGCTTTGGTAACATTATGGAACTTCAGAGTAGAGCAGAAAAGCTGACAAAGTATATGAAGGAACTGTAACCTGGGGAATATTTTCTCTTTTGCCTTACCCCGTATATGCAGCCCATAACTAAGAGCTCCATCCACCTCAAGTTGTGTTCTTGTCTTTCAATCCTTTCAAGTTAAACTCTTTTTTTCTCCTTCATTACTTCCCCTGACTAGCTCAGTAGTCACCTGTCTTGCCTTCTAAATACACACTTTCCCCTCTTTCCATTCAGACTGGCATTGCTAAAACTATCTGTGCATGACTGTGTCATCTGATGGCCCTAGATTTAGAATAACCTTCAAAGCAAAGTAGAAGAAGCCTCAGTCACTTGGGATAGTCATTCCAAATTAGACAAAATGGCAATGAGTGTGACGTTGGGAAGATCACATATTTCTAGAGATGTGGGCTGGATAACATAGCAGATCTAATCCATCTATTTTTTCTTTAAGTTGCTAGGTCAATTCAGTGTAGAACCCAGGTCCTTTATGCCCCCCCCCCCCGCCCTGCCCCCTCAAAAAGATCCAGCTTCCCCTCTTCCATTAAAAATATATTTTTTCATTATATGTTATTAAGAAATGCTTTATGATACTTTGCTGTTCATCTGGTAAGAAAAACTTGGCATGTAGTGAATTAATGATACTACATTTATCCCATGGTAAGCATCATTACTAGGAGTGGAAGTACTGTTTATGAGAAGCTTATCTATACTTCTTGTTTTTACTTTTAAAATAATTTCAGATGTTCATCAAGTAGATATTTTCCCAGGAAAAGTCATTTCTATTTGAGAATCTCAAAGCAAGTCTCAAAATGTCAATTAAGACATTGCAATCCTGTGAGGCTGGTAAATTGCATTCATTATCCATTTAGCAGACTGATAAAATGAGGCAGAAAGATTTCTGGGCTAAGCAGTACTTGCAATACTAGAGTCCAAGTCTAGACTTTCAGCCTTGCTGCATAGATGTTCTTCCTCTAGGCCCTTACAGTTCTTCAAAGCTTAGAAAAAATACCCCAAACAAACAAACAAACAAAAACTGGCTGAATTCATTCAAATTTTTGGGCAGGAATCTAGATATTTTTGATGTATCTGAGTCAGTTAATGTTCTTTTAGTCTCCTCATAGACTTTCATAGCTATTTAATTAGTGTAATGTCACAGTCTTCGTTGTTTTAATCTGGTAACTTTCTTGATCCATTTAATCACCTTTGTAAGACTGTAGTATGGGTTATCTGTGGTTTTTGGTCAAGGCTCTCCACGTAAGTACTTCAGCTGTATGTGACTGTTATTCTGCTTGCCTCCCTACTTCAGGGCCTACAGTCTGCAATATTGCTAAATATCCGTTACTTCTGTGAGTAATGTCACTGACTTCCATTGCTTGCTTATGAGAGCAAGCACTTCTCAGTAATAGGGTTGCTAACTGGATTCTTTGCCTGCTGGCTCCTGAAATACTAGTGCAAGCTACTGAGGCTAGGGTCAAGAACAGGCCAAGATTTATGTACATTAGAGTAAGCAGAACAAAAGGGGAGGCAATAGACTGTGGCTAAAGCAGCTGAGATCCTAACTCTATAAATTGGTAGGGAATGGTTGGTATTATGGTTTGTGACTCCTGTTATTGTTCATTGTTTGCTGAACACCTACTTCTTTACTGTTCCACCAGAAACTCTGAGTAGAAAATGTCTCCAACACTGTATGATGTATGATGGGCAAAGGAGCAATTAAGGCATTCCTTCTTTTGTTTTATACATACTCAGCATTTCCATTGCAACTGACTTCTTTCATTGTTGGCAGCTGTGTTCTGAACAGCTTCTGAAACTTCATTTTAACCAAACATGGTTCCCATGTAAAATGTTCATTACTATTTTATCCATAGAATTATAAAGCCAAAAAAAAGACTGCACGTTGTTGATAGTTTTGAGACATTAAAATTATCCACAAAGATGTGAGTTAGATTTCAAATCAAAACTTAATTGTATCCATCATCCCCTTTCCCCACGATGTTACTTACCATCCACCCTCCATCCCAAAAACATCCTAAGCACAATGGTCCCCAAATCTCTCTCAAAAGCTTTCAGTAGTTTTCTATAAAACAGAAAAATGCCCCCCAGCCCCCAAAAAATTGCTCATACATAACAGGCATCGAAGATGAAGTATCTTTCATAGAAAAACCTATCTGTGCTAGGTAGGCAAACAGACAACTTATCTTGTGTATTCCTACTGGTAAAGCCTATCCTGATTTTTCTCTCCTTCATGTAAATCAGAATTAAAGGAAACAAATTAGGTTGGTTGTTTCATTCTATGCAACCATCTGTATGTACCTATTACCTACTCTTTCCTTAGTCTTGGATTGTAAGCTTTGGCCCATGTATTTCTTCTGTATTTGGATACTTCCTCACAGAATGATAACTAAGGGTTCATAGGGACAGTGGTACTACAAATAAATAAGATAAAGTAATACTAAAATGCATGGATGTAAAAATGGTGCAAAGGGAAAATCAGGTATAATTTCATCTTCCTCCTACTCCAAACATTTTTTTTTCCAAATCTTTC